>NC_022015.1:65152891-65154552 GCF_000317375.1 Microtus ochrogaster | reverse complement strand
TGTAGACCAGGCTGGTCTCGAACTCACAGAGATCCGCCTGCCTCTGCCTCCCGAGTGCTGGGATTAAAGGCGTGCGCCACCATCGCCCGTCAAGCTTACCTTTTTTTAATTGTAACATCGCACTTGGTAGCAATCACAGGAACTAATTACTACTAACTCCCTTCAGCTTCCTCCCCGGCTTCACATAATTTTATTGCTCACGAAACACATGTGTTTATACACACATGCATGTTATGTTACCTGCCATTTTGCTCATTGCTATCTCCTCCTTAGGCTCTAGAGGCATTGAGTGAGCTTCCTTTGGTCTAGAGAGAGGGCATGGGGGTTGAGGGAGTCAGTGTGCTCTCTTGGCTCTGTGAACAGCTCTCTGCTGTTGGGAAGACTGGGAGAATGGAGGGTGGGAGGAGTAAAGAGACCTAGGTTAAGATTCACAAAGGAGAAAAACGTCAAGTCTTGGCTTTCTGCCGTGAATTGTACGGTGACTATTCTTGCTTCTAAACAGAGGATGTCCTTGAGGCACCAACTGGATTGGAATTAATGAAGCAGCCTCCTGTTCTGGAGCTTTACCCTACATCTGCGGTCCTCCTTGATTAGTCTGTATAACAGACAATGTTCTTAGCATCTCAGCGGAATTCACTGTTGGTGATGTACTTCATATTCAGCAAGATTGTATTTTGTTAACACGTGTTCTGATCAAATTACAACAGCCAGCACTTAGAATAAATATCCTATACTTCCTTGAGAGTAGGTGGTTGTGGTTTCTTTCTTGATTATTTTCTTTTATTTTTACCAAAGAACTTTTAATTTTGATTAATTTCTGAGATTCTTAGAATCTTATGCTCCATAACTTGTTCATAAGCTACATTGGCTTTGTAGAGCTTCCATGCTGCTCCAGTGCCTTTTAAAGAGGCTTTTAAGAGAAAGTAGTGGAATAAAACAATTTCATGTGAATTTTGATTTTAAATGTTACAGCTATGTATGTTACCTAATACATTTTAACTTAATGTGCATTATAATTTTTTTTAAATCAAAGCCACCTATCACTCCTGTTCCTCCAATTGCTCCCCTAGTCACTTCCAGAACTTTCCCCCGCTAACTTCATGCGCTCTGCCTTTAAACCCATTGAGTTCACATAGTGCTGCCTATAGGTGCGTGGATGTAGAACCGTCTATTGGAGCGTGGATAGCCTTTCCGAGACCGTATCCCTGAAGAAAACTGACCTTTCCCTCCCCCCAGTAGCCATCAATTGCCAATAGTTCCTCTGCTAGGAGTGGGACTTCATGAGCTCTTCCCATTTATAGATGTCCCGTTTGGAGCCGAGCCCCACACAGTCTCATATTCTCTGCACGCTGACCACGTATGGGTATCTGTATTAGTTGCAACATACTGCAAAAAGAAGCTTCTCTGGTGAGGATTGACAGATAGATACACCTTTTAGCGGGTATAAAGATAAGATTTAAGAGCAAGTTATTGCTATGTCTATCCAGCAGAATATGAGTGTTATATTCTTTGTTAGCGCCTATGACTTAGTCAGCCAGGGGTTTTAGAACCAGTTAATGGTACTAATTATGAGTTGTTTTTTTTTTTTAAGATGTATTTATTTATTATATATACAGTGTTCAGCCTCCATGTATGCTTGCAGGCCAGAAGAGGGCACCAGA
>NC_022015.1:65145551-65152791 GCF_000317375.1 Microtus ochrogaster | reverse complement strand
TGGTTGCTGGGAATTGAACTCAGGACCTCCGGAAGAGCAGTCGGTGCTCTTAACCTCTGAGCCATCTCTCCAGCCCTAATTATGAGTTTTATATTGTGGGGTGGGCCTTGAATTCAACCAGAAGGTTCCTGTTTGCTCTCACAGCATCCATGCTACTATTGCTCTAGGGGATAACTCACAAGGCCAGCTGTTACTGTTGCTGCCGGAGTTCACGGCTGAATAAAACTGCCGATTATTCTCTCTTGGGAGCATGCATAGACCCTTCCAAAATTATGAGAACTAGCCAGTAGGGATAAGGCTTCCGGGTCAGTACCAGCTTGCTTTCTCCCTGTCCTATGACACAAGTAGGTGGGGTCTGTAGTCATAGTGTCTGTCTTAGGGGGCAAAAATTTGAGTTGGTTTTTGCATATTTAGTAAGAAGTCTTATTAGCATGTGTATTTGAGCAAATTAGAATAAATATTTGAGAATAAATGAGAATAAGTGGTAGTGGTTTATTTGTTAATTTTTTCAGAATTTTGAAACACTGAGTTAATGGAGACAACGATTCGACTTTATTCCTGTTTTCAGGTCCCCACATGTCCTCTTTTCTAACAGCAGCCCTCACGGGACTGAGCTCCACTGAGAGGCAGCATGTCTCTCTGACTCAGCCCCAGGATGCGCCTTTGCTTGGTTCAGTCTGAGATACTCAATAAGCCCCTTTTGAATTTTGGTGCTTTTTGAAGGTCTCTTTCCTCCTGCTGCTGATGCTGGTGGACCTGCCTGCTTATGCCTGTTCGTTTGGGTATCTGATAGATACATTTAGCTCAGGCTGCAAGCCCACCCATCGCTGGTAAACCTGGGCAATAAAACTTACCCAGAGAACTTTAGGTTCTCATCAGTATGAAAGTAACTTTCCTTGTCCCCTCTGAGATAAGGGGAGGGCGTGCTTATTCTCCAATAGTCGTCTGAGCTGGGAGCATTGGAAATCATTGAGACTCTTCCTTCTTTGGGAGCTCCACTCCATCCTCATGTGTGTTGTTTACCCTGACTCTTCTAAGCCCATCTCCTTCACTGGAAGGAGTGAGAGCGTACTTCATCTTGAACTGGGCTCTTCCCACCATTGACCTGTAAACACTGCAATCCCACCCTCCCCACTTCTTGCCCTTGCGGTGAGCATAAACCACACAATGCTTGTCTCTGACATTTTGAGTCTGTTAGCTGCATCCTTCGTAGATGTGTTTTTAGGCTCATTCATACTTTTATTTCTACTTGTCTTACTACTAAAATTTAAATTTGAGCTTTCTAGGGAGCTACCACTATATAACAGCACGTTTGTATTTCCTTAGAGAATGTCTGTAATCGGTTCACCTTTCCTGAATAGCTTCCTACAGGGTTTGCAATAGTCTCATCGTAAAGCCTGTGAAACTTGTGCTAAAAGCCAAGGACCTGTGCCCACCATTACCCATAATCCATTTGTGCTACTATTGAAGAGTCTAAGGTGCTGCCCTCACCTCCTTCTCCTGTGTGCCTGGAGTTGCCTTTAAGCCCTGACTTTTTAAATAGCATCGGCTTTCATCTCCTTTGCTGTCTCAAGGAAATAAATGTTGATTCGATGGAACCATGGCCCATTAAAGCCACAGCTCTCTGTTGGCTGCCACTATCCCTTACATTGCTTACTCTGAGAGGAATGATGGAGGCCAACTGCAAAGCAGCTGTGCTTGGTCGTTAGGTTCCACAGTTTATTAAGTGTCTGGAACCTTAGAGTCTGTGGGCATGAATGCTCTCATAAGTGCAGGTGCATGAGAAGAAATCGAGACATTCTGTAGCTCTTTTCTTCCACTGAAATTTTTCAGCAAAGGCTTCTCTTGACAATCAATGTTTGTTTATTTTTATTGTTGCTAAGATTAAGATTTTTGATGGAGTAATTTATGGAAATATGTGACCTTTGTAGATTTAATTTTTTCTATCCATCCTAAGCAAATTACTGACTTATCTATCCCCTTAGAACATGTCAGTATTCAATACTTACTGACTCCTCCATTAATCTTCTGGTCTTTGAGGACGGGTGGTTCGTACGAGCTTTACTGAGCTGTTTCATGATCTCATATCTATGATTCCCCCATTTAAAGAATGCAATTGAAATGTTTTTAGTCTGTTTGTACCATTGTACACCTGTTGCCAACATTAGCTTTAGGCAAAGGTGTTTTCCCCTCCGACCTTGTGTGTGCAGTGAGAGAAACAGTTATGTAGCAGCTTCACTGGAGCCAGGTCCACACTGCCTGTAGCCTCTGTATTCACTTGGCTCACTGGGAGAGGACCCTGCTTTGTCAACCTGCACTCTTCAGTCAGGAACAAAGTAGCCCAGGCACTTAGCCTTCTTGTGGGTGTGTCTAGGGCTCCCCCTGTTGAAGGAGTCACAGTATCCACACAACAGTGACTTGCTGCTGTGGCTTGTCTAGCCACTAGAGGACTAACAGGTGACTAATGGGCCTAGTGGTCAGTGACTGGCTGTCCTTACAGATCCACGCTTTGATCTTGACTCTGACACACATGTACAGGAGTGTCAGGTAAGGGCAAGCTCTTGATTGTTTGTAGAATAAATTAGAGTGGCTGGGCTGTCTCTCACTGGACATCCAGGGCTAATTCCTCATAGTCTATCTCTAAATCATTCTTCTTTTAGTTTTTATTTTGTTTTGAGACAGGGTCTCCCAGGATGATCACAAACTTACAACCTTCCAGCCTTGTACTACTGCGTGCTGAAGTTTTAGTCATGTGCCACCATTTCTGACCCATTTAAAGCAATTTTCATAAGCTCTTAATTTGAAGTAAATCACTTCCCTATATTTAAACCTTTTGGTTACATTCTTCTACCTATTGTATAAAGATTAGAACAAATAAACAACCTCAAGCTTTTCTAAATACCTTCATGTACTACATGCTTGCTCTCTTTTCCTTCCTCCTTTTCCTGAGCCAGCCATAACTGTTCTTGTTCTCCATTTCTTAGGACTAAATCTACGATTACCTGACTGATACCTTTCCTTCAGGCCTCACTGCCATGGTGGTAATTTTAGGGCTTATTTATTCACTGGCATGTATAGCCCCCCGACCCACAGACCGTCATAGCACCACTCTCTAGTCTGCTGTGGCCCTGAGTACTAGGGTGCTGAAAGTCATGACTCTATTGCAGACCACACAGTCCATGTGGGCAGTGACTGTGTCTTTCAGAGTAGCTGTTGTGTACTCAGAATATGGCATGCAATGGACAAACATTGAATATTTATCAATGGTTCAACTATTGATTGAATGCTGATTGAGAGGTAGTCCAAATGGGAAACCCCTCTGTTCTGACCTTGTGTCCACCACACAACTCTTGCTCAGCTTTTCTTTTGTGCTTAGTTAAGATACTCATTTAAATAATTTAAAAAATTAATTTTGCTCCTTAGAATATCAGAGAGTATTCTTTGACATTTAACAGCATATTAGACCTGAACTTGACCTTAGGCCCATCCTGGTCCAGTATCCTGTAGTCTACAACAGGGACCCTAGATGTGCAGAAAGTTCCTCACGTTACCTACAGAGTAAGGGCAGAGCTGCTTCAGCTCGGAGGCTCCCCAGCCAAACTGCTCATCTCAGACCTAAAGTTCTGTCTGTTCATTTGTCTGTTTGTCCCTTTGGTGCAGCGCTAGGGATGACAATTCCACCACTGACCTACACACACACCCCTTTTCAGAACCCAAAGATGCTTCAAACTCAGTTCTTCCATGAAATCTTCAATGCTCAAATCTACGTTTAAAAATGCTAAGCTTTAATCCCTGCACTCGGGAGGCAGAGGCCAGCTTGGGCTATGTGATGAGTTTGAAGCCCACTTAAGCTGCATAGTGAGACACTCCAAAAATAAAAATAAAGAAAAACTGCAACAAAAGACTTTTACTTGTTTCAGTATTTCAAATAACTTCTCAAGAATATGTACCTCATGGAAGAAGGGGCACATGGAGTTGCTGGGACAGCTCCAGAATGTGTCTGCACGACAATTTTTTATTTTTACTTCTTTCAAGTCAAGCTCTTAACTATATGTTCCATGCCCACCCACGTCTCTACTCTTGGGAGAATCTTTGCTCTATTTAAAGGTACTAGCTTGAGAATTGACTCTTCCTGCCTTGTCAGAGGGCTCTGTGGTACTAAGAACATCAACCTAAGTATCTCGGGGTGTTCCAGAGATAAAGGAAAGGGCAGATGCATAGATGTCAACACCGATGTAATTTGGTGTTGTTGATGAACCTGGCCCGCTTAACTTGTGTTGTACCATGTGCCCACGGATGAGTCTTTCCCCCTGTTTTAGTTTAGCGTACTTATGTGTAAGGGAATTGCTTAGTGGAAGCTCTAGAAACCTTTAACTGAGACATCAGCCTCCCAGCACTGTCTGGATGCTAACGCCAAGGCACAGGTAGATCTTTAAAGATCCTTTTCGTTTTCCATTTCATGGACTGGAGGGATTTCTTCTTCTATCTCACTCCTCACTTAGAAAGAAATGCTTTACCAGCCAGTATCTTTTCTATGATAAAGAAAATATTTTGAACTCAACTGGATAGAAATTAGAATTAAATTTTGCTTGTATTCTTTTTAATGGCAGTTTCGTGAGAAAACTGAAATATTCTAAAATACCAAAGTGTAATAAGAGCAAGTGTTGACCTCTACGCTCATCTTGTCTGTTTTAGCGATGTTTTCAGAAGTGATGCCAAGGAATGCTTATGGGCCGTGAAAGCCCTGCAACCGAGGCTTCTGTGTAGCTCCCCTCTGGATCATACACACGAGAGACTCCTGAAGTGGAAAAGGGGAAACACTGACAATGGGCACTCACTCTTTTGTGCGACACTTTTCTACTCTTTTGTCTGCTTTATATGAGAATGATAAAGTGTATGTGGGCCACAGTGGCAAACACTTTTAGTCCCACCACTTGGGAGGCAGAGGCAGGTGAATCTCTGAGTTTGAGGCCAGCCTGGTTTACAGAGCAAGTTCAAGGACAGCCAGGACCACACAGAGAAACCCTGTCTTAGAAAAAGAAAGAAAAGAAAAAAGAAAGTATATAAAAGTCAGTTGAATCTTACCCCATCTAGCAAAAATCTATGACTGGACTGATGAGTTGATAGTAGCAATCTGTTTGTCACACTATGCGTCCACCCCAACAGTAGGCTAGCACATGGTCATGCCTCCTTGAAACCCCTACAATTATTTCGTGAGACTTGAATAATGTCACACAGTGGACATGCGGCAGGCTCTACCATTTCGGGTTTATAAGAGCTTTTTCACTAGGGAAAGTATATAGACCAGAATCAGCCATCATAAGGTCTTCAGACTATTGCTGACAGACATTTTTCTGGATTGCAAACGTGTGTGTGTGTACGTGTGTACGTGTGTGTACATAGTTGACCTCAGGTTATGTTTCTCAGTCACTCTTCACCTGATTTATTGAGCCAGTGTCTTTTAGTAGCCCTAGAGCTCACCAATCCAGCTAGGCTGGCTAGCTTGTTCCAAGGATCCCCCTCTCTGCCCCAGAATGCTGGAATCACAGGCACTTGCCACGCCTGCCCAGCTTGTGCGTGGCTTTGTGGGATCCAGACTCCAGTCCTCACGGTTGTTCAGCCCGAGCTCTAGCCACTGAGCTAACACCACAGCTCTTACTATATCTCCCACACCAACCCCAGTGTGTGTGTGTGCGTGTGTGTGTGTGAAAGAGGAAGAGAAAAGAGAGTTTTGAAGCCACAAAGCAAAATCAGTGTGTCGCAGCACTGATGACACACTGATTCTGAGACTCTGGTTGGTGTTTGAGATCTTTTGGGAGTTGTTCATTAAAGGTTACAGTTAGACTTGTGGGTGATAAAGTAATCATCTATTTCAGGCAAGGGGTGCATTTGTTGATATTTGGTTTTGAAGCAGGAGGAGGACTCTGGAAAGGCAAGTCTGTCCTACCCAGGGATATTACTATGATTCGTTCCTTTAACCTGCCAATTCCTAAAGTGTGCTCCAGGAAACATGAGTCTCTGGGGATTTGTTTAAAACTTATCTTATGCCTAAAAATCTGCTTCTGTAGCTAAAAAAAAAAAGTTTGAAAATGGTTGTTCAAAGGTTAGGGATATAGTTTATCTAGAACATATTAGGATCTTTTACATGCTAACCTTCATTGTAAAGATACAAAAAGAGCCGGGCGGTGGTGGCGCACGCCTTTAATCCCAGCACTCGGGAGGCAGAGGCAGGCGGATCTCTGTGAGTTCGAGACCAGCCTGGTCTACAAGAGCTAGTTCCAGGACAGGCTCCAAAACCACAGAGAAACCCTGTCTCGAAAAACCAAAAAAAAAAAAAAAAAAAAAAAAAAAGGGGCAAGTCTTCACAAAAGTAAGTTTCCTAGTATAAATTAAAACTTTAAATTAGCATACAACATATAATAATTTCATTGTGACATTTTCATACATATCCACGATTTTTTTTATCATAGAACTCTTCTAAGATATGTCATATATGGAGAATAATGTTTCAGGGAAAATACTGTATTTTCAACTTTTTTTCTTCCTCCTATGTTCAAATTACATGAAAGAGTCACACAGTTTAATAACACAGTTACTTTTTCTCCCACAATCCTTTTTTTCTAAGTGTGTGTTACCTGCCATGGCCTTTCTAGCACAGATGGTTCAGGGGAGATAGGGCAATCCTGGGTGTGTCTGTGATGATGGCAGGGCACTGGAGGTATAGTTGATAATCCTTTATTTATTATTTATGGCTTTGAGGTATTAATGATCAAATGTAGGGCCTCTTGCATGCCAGGCAAGTATTTCACTACTGAGCTGCATCCCCATCCCTAAAATTTATTTCTTTTCTTTGGTTACTTGAGATTATCTGGTACTTTCTTTTTTAAAGTATCTAAAATGACTCCATATTATTCTTAGAGAATTTGTCCCTTAATATTTCATATATGTATGTAATGTGAGCTGCCTTACATGGGTGCTGGGCATGTGTAGCTGCCCTACCTGGGTCCTCTAGAAGCAGACTACACATTGCTAACCCCTGAGTCACCTCTCTAGCCCATGTGTGTATAATGTATTGTGGTTTTCCTCACCGTTGTTACCCTCTCTTGTGTCCGTCTCTCTTCCTTGTTCATCCCAGTCCCTCTGTCTATATTCTTTTTGAGACCTGGAGGATCTCATATATCCCAGGCTAGCCTCAGTCTTGGTGGAGGATCTCATATATCCCAGGCTAGCCTCAGTCTTG
>NC_022015.1:65126188-65145231 GCF_000317375.1 Microtus ochrogaster | reverse complement strand
GAGGATCTCATATATCCCAGGCTAGCCTCAGTCTTGATTGGTAGAGGATCTCATATATCCCAGGCTAGCCTCAGTCTTGATTGGTAGCCAAAGCTGATCTTGAACTCCTCATCCTTCCTGCCTCTGCCTCCTTAGTGTTGAGATTACAGGCATGTGCCACCAACTGTGCTGGGGATTCACATACTCTACCTACTGAGCTACATCCCCAATCCCTAAAATGCCTTACATAAGAAATAAAATTTAGAGTACCATTGACAAGTAATACTTCCTTTATTACTTTAGTTTACTGTTGAGGGCTAGAGAGACTGAGTTTCAGGTAACCAACCACACTGGGGCCTTTTAAACACTTTGGTTTAAAGAACATTGTAATAGCACATAAGGCTTGCTTTCTTGCTCTTCAAAATAACCCCCTTTTCATTTCATGGGACACCATCTATTGCCCCTTTCTTTGCAAGAACCTTAAGTAGTTCATGTATTTAATCTTTTTTACTTCTCCATCTTTACTGGAAACACACTGAATTTGCTGACGACTAAAAGGCGTTGTATTTTTATCTACTTGAAGATTAAGATGACCCAGCAGCCATACTAAGTAAAGTATTGGTATTACAGCTTGTCCCTGAGCAGTCACGGTGGGAATATACAAAACGACCCAATAGCAAAAGTGGGAGGGCTCTGGGGACTTGTTCTGGATGATTTCTGCTGGGATCCTTGGTCTGGGCTCCTGTCACCCAGCCTGTAGCTCATCAATATAACTGTGTCTAATTGGGCCTTTTGGGGAAGAATCAGCACCCCAAACCAAGGAGCTATTCTAATCTGGGCTCCTTTTGAAAAACCGGGACCCTCACAGCCTTTGATTAGAACATCTTTCTAAAGGGAATTTATATAGTCAAGTGAGATTTTAGACTGGCCTGGGACCTTTCCTGTCAAGGCTCTCTCTGCTAGTTGTGGACTTTGGCTTCTCCTCACCTGTTTTTCTGGGTCTCAGGACTTGTGGTTCTTTTTAGTATGAATCCCCTGTTTGAGCACGATTACCGTGTTCTTCTGTGCATAGTAGTGCAGGCCTTATCATTCCAGCTACTCGGAGGCAGAGGCAGAAGAGTCACAAGTTTGAGGGCAGCCTGGGCAACAGCACTGTGAGCTGCAGTATCAAAACAAACTTCCTTTCTGGCTCACATTTGAGTGTAGCGGGGCTCCTGCGATGACTAGTCAGAGAAAGCCCGTCGTCATCTTCCTAGCTATTCACTTTAGCAGAACACTCAGGATCTGCAAGCTTACAGGTAGGTGCTGTCAGCAGACTGGTGAGCGCTTGTTCTTACATGGAGGAGCTGGTAGAAACCCCTACTTGGTGAAGGAAACAGGCTGAGTTGATCAGTCAGAGTGCTCTGTGCCTAGATACCTTAAAGGAGTGACACTGACAGCCATCTAGCTCAGCACAGATTTCAAACAAATGTCTTCGTCTTTGTCCTCCACATGGTCTAGTGGTCTAGTTTTTGTTCTTGAACCTTGGTTGAAGGTTGATTTATGTTCACATCTCAATCCTATTCACAAGCAGCATGGCAGCGCCAGGCTGGAGGACTCTCCCATGGGCCTATGGGACTCTGCTAGCTGTCCTTTCTGTCTTTCATGAGCCATGATTGTCACCATGCTTAACGACCTGAGTTCCATTCCCGGGACCCACGTGGTGGAAGGAGACACTCAGCTACCACCAGTTGTCTTCTGACCTCTGTGAGCATGGCATAGCACAGATACACACAAGTGAATTTTTAAAATGTAATATTTTTTGAAAAGACAATCTGAAGGCCAGATCTCCACACACAATAAAACATAGTGGAGGTGTCGGCACAGGGCTCTGCTGTGTAAGCATACATTTCGAATTATGGGGGTGACATGACATTTTAAACCTTTCACCTCCTAGCACTTCAGAATGTGAAAAATGGTAAGGATTATCCTTTATAAAGCAAAAGAAAATCAAATCCAAACTACCCCCCTATAGATTTTTTTCAGCCTACCCCAGGGCATCTCTAAAGTTAATAACTGTGAATTGCTGTATCTGGAAGGTTGGGGGTGGTTTTTACCGTTAGCAAAAATCTATTTGTGCATCGTTCCTTTCATTTCCTAGGCATCTGCCATCTGCTTTGTAAGCTGCAGGATTTCAGCTCCCAGACAGTTGAAACTAAGCATTATATTTAGCTGTTCCCAATACAGCCTACTGGTGAGGAACCTGCATTAGCACTGTGGTGGGAATGGTAGTTAGTGGGAATATTAATAAGGTTGCTATGGTTTTCTAGGTCTGGATATAATCTCTGATTCAAGCCAAGAAAATGTTGAGTGCATTGTGTCAAAGGCTTTGGGTATTCCCGCTAAGTGAGTTTCCCAAGAAGACGTGTTTCTCTAGGTGATAGGAAATGGCCTACTAAGTGAGCTAGGGCCTTTCATGGAATACCCCAATCACGCTAAGACTAATCTGGAAACAGGGACCTTTATACCAAATCCTTAACTTTGGAACACTTTTCAAATATTTTGGCCTTCGGGTATTAAGCCCTGTCTTTTCCTAGCCCTCACACGGAGTATTTAAATGTATTCCTATTCGTGTTCACCAGTCTCTTTGTCTCCTTTTGTGGCTTAGGTAAAGATGGATTTTCAGAGGCTTGGCAAACTCAGGTGCGAGTTCCAACTGTGACCTGTACCATTCTAGATGGAATCCTGTCACAGCAGGAAGGTCCCGGCTATGAGGTTTAAGTGCAGCTGCCGCCAGAAGTGGTTCCCATTTGAAGTGATACATTTGTTCAGATTTTCTCAAACCCCAGGAGCTCCTTTCGTTTTATTTTAAATTACAGGCATGCATGTGTATTTGTGTGTGGGTATATGCATATGAGCGTAATGCCCATAGATGCCAGAAGAGGCAGGCAGAAGCCCTGGAACTGAAGTCACCACGGCTGTGAGCCATCTTCTGTGGATTCTAGGAACGCATCAAGTGCTTTTACTGCAGAGCCATCTCTTCGGCCCCAGGAACTTATTTTTAAACTTGGGATTTCTTCCTTTTGGCCAGAGAAAGCATTTCTAACGTCTCATTTTAGAAATACTTGTCTTGATTACATCACATATCCACAATCCTCATAACTGATATCTTGACTATGGGGTGTTGAGTCATATCTGTCTCGGTAATGATCTCTGGTTAGGTTATGTCTAGACAGTTCTGTTGTGTTTGCCTTTAGCTATTAAAGATTTGGGGTTGGCAGCTTGTTTATGTCCTCATTAGCTGATTTTCTGCATCTCTCCCATTGGCAGCATCCACATGTGTTCTGAAGCTATCCAAGTTAAAAATTTCTAAATTAGCTGTACCTCTTCCACCTCTGTATTTCATTCCTGGAGCTTTGGAAAGACTATTTCTGACACAGACATTTGGTGTGTCAATTCTACATTCACACTATCTTCTGGGGTCCTAATGCTGGAATCTGTGCTTCCTTTTGAGACAGGGTCCCACTGTATAGCCTTGGCTAGCCAGGCTGGCTTTAAACTCACAGAGATCTGCCTGCCTCTAAGAGTTTTGATTTCAGTCCAGGATGTGCTATAATCATCTAAAGCCATGCTGCAGGTCTCCACAGAGCTGTCATCTCCTTTGGTAGCATCACATGAGATCTCTCAGTGAGTCTGGCCCCTCTGACAATGTCCTTTCCAAAGGAGGATGCTCAGAATGGAAGGGGTGGATGGTTCCAACCAAGAGTGTAGCTAGTTTGCCCTTCATTGGTTAAAATCTTGTCTCTAATGATAAAGTGCAGCTTTGCCTCAGGCCCTCATTTCCTGTCCCTCATCTCTGAGCCTCCAGAGAGACAAAGAATAACACTAACTCTTCCACCCAGTAGTTACCCTGCAGTGTGATTATGAGAGCCCTTCCCCTAAGGCCAAGCGAAGGACCCCACTTCAGGGCTATGTTTCCCGTTGGGGCAGACCCCAGCCCGCCTTGCACCTACTCCTTTGACGATCACTTACATCTAAGTTCTCTTGGGGAACCTCTGTTTGGTATGTTTCTTTTAAGCACAGAGGTGGTGTTGCCTTTGTCTCTTTCCTCTCATACATGAGGAGGGCTCTGAATGGTTTGCCATGGCCGTTCCCATCCATGGTTTCCATATCATTGCTTTCTCCTTCTCCCCATCTCTGTGAGCGGCCCTGTGCATGCACGTTAGCTCTTCCTCGGGTGCCTTTCTCTGTTGTTCTTCACCATGTCGTTTTGAGGCCAGACCCCTCACTGAGCCTAGAGCTCACTGTTTCTGCTACACTGGTTGGCCTGAGAGCCCCTCTCCCAACCACCTGCGTTCATCCGCCAGCACTGGACTTACAGGTACATGCTTGACTTTTCCGTGAACGCTGGGCATCTGAATTCAAGTTCTCGTGCTTGTGTAGTAGGTACTTTGCCAACTGAGCTGAACCCGCTCCCGGCCTACTTTCCTTCTTAAGATCTTTGACAAATCTCACAATTAGGTTTTTCCTTTAGTTGGTTCCTCCTATTTCCAATGCATGCCAACATGACCACATCTACCCAACAAGGCTTGCACCTTGTATTTGTGCTGCCAGAGACAGAGCTTACATTCATTTCTGTTTAGTTCTGTCTCCCTCAGCCTCTTCTCCAGCTCGTCTACTTGCGTTCCACCATCTGTAGTCTTTGTAATTGGCTTCTGTCCAGCCACCTGAGATGGCTAGATATCTGATTGACTTATTTGAGTGGTAGCTCACATCAAGGGCATACAGTCTTTGGCTGCCCTTTATAGAACTTGTAGACATAAGCCACAATGCAGCTGACCTTGTCCAGTGCCTCATCTCATTGCTACAAACCTCCTGGGCCAGAGAGAGAGAATTCTACACCTGCTCATGCGCTCCCTAGTGTCTGATCTACCTCCAAGAGTCACTTGATTAGTTTTTCCACTTAACTAGGGAGAGGGAGCTCTGTATTTTGACTGTTGGAGACATGTTAGCAAGCACTGAGATCATTTTGTTGATGTCTGACATTCTTTTTTGTCTGTATAACTCTAGATTAGCTGACAGCCCCCTAGCTAAAGCTCTGCATCATCTCTCGTTGTCTGTAGGAGTACATCATCACTACACCACAGAGACTTTACGTGTCCTTTGGCCTGGTTACCCCATGTGACTGTGAATCTAAATATTTCTGAATGTCTTTCTTATGTCCTGTTCCTTTGCATCTCCTAGAAGTAGAGGGTCAGCTTGGTTGTGTGCTCACCTCTGCCTAGGACTTTAGTATTTGGATTTTTGGGGTAGTATAGACCTGTAACATGGCTCCTACAGTGCTGCTGTCATCAGAGTCATGGCTAAATTGATGGTAGCTGACAGAAACCAGCTTCTTTTTGTTGTATTTCTTTATCAACAAAAGTAGAATTATTTTGGATAGCTTCCTAAAAATACCTGACAATCATACAGAAAGTCCTGGAATAAGACAGAAACTAGAGAGAGTTTGGGAATATCTTTAGGAAATGTTTATGTTAGTAATTCAATTTACTAATTTTTATCTTGTTTGGGAATATATGTTCATGTGTGTAGTGTGTGTGTGTGTGTGTGTGTGTGTGTGTGTGTGTGTGTGTGTGAAGGCCAGAGGTTGGTTTTGGGGTGTTAGTTACTCTCCACCTTGTTTTTTGAGACAGAGTGTCTCATTAAACCTGAACCTCACAAATTGGCTAGAATAACAGTCAGCAAAGCCTTAGGAAGCCTCTGTCCTTTCTTTCATGTTGAGATGACCACTGCTTGGTTCTCACCTAGGTGCTGGGAATCACACTCAGGCCCTATTGTGAGGCACTCATTTTATCAACTGTGCCACGGATCTAGCCTCAGAAGTGATTTTAGAGCAGCATGAGTTTAGAGAAGGGTGGTGTCTTATCCTCTAGGTTCAGTGAGCATCACTGAACCTAGAAATATTAGTCACATAGGTAAATCCACTTTGAACAAAATAGTTGCCCTCCTGCAGTAGCATGGGACAACCTAGACATCAGTGTCCTTCCTGAAGGGTTTCTCTTTCATGCAAACCTTGCTCTTCAGATCAGCACCTTCATACAGGTGCTCAGAGAGGCTTGGCAGGCAGCTCTTCTCACCCAGATGGAAGGAGGTTAGGCAACATCTTCAGGAAAGCCTCTCAGAGCTCAGTGTTGTCCAAAAGTTGTATGTTTATTTGTGAACAGGTGCTCTATTTAGACTATTGACTGGCATTAATTAAGTAAAAATAAAAATGGCAAGAATTCACAAACTTAAAAGGGCAGTTGGGGTGGGTGGTGGTGGCACCTGCCTTTAATCCCAGCACTTGGGAGGCAGAGGCAGGTGGATCTCTGTGAGTTTGAGTCCAGCCTGGTCTACAGAGCGAGTTCCAGGACAGAAAGTGAAGACTGTGTTGTGCTGTATTATCTGACCTGACAGGGGCTTCATGTCTTCTGATTCTGAGGGGACAGAAAGCATACTTCATTTTAACAAGAAGTGCGTGCGCATGTGTTTTGAGACAGGAATTTTGTAGCTCAGAATGACCTCAAACGCCTGATCTTCTGCTGCCATCTTCTAAATGCTGGGGTTATGGGCACACAAGTGGCCATACCTGGCACAGCACAATATTTACTTTTTAAAAGATCAGAAGTCAGGTGTCTTAGCATCAAGAGGAGAAATGCCGGTCCTCTGGAAATTTAGACCAAGGGGGCACTACTGCAGCTGAGAAGAAGGCATCAGCTGTGGCTAGCGCGAGGGTCTTTATGGTGGCTCTTGCAAAGATCTAACTTGATCCTGCAGATCCCTCACAAAGAGAGCTGGCACAGAGCCCAGCTAGAAGCCAGTTGGACAGCTGGGGTCCTTTTCAGATGTGCAACACACAAGTGACTTAACTTTTCTGTGCCAAAGGACATTTTACAAAAAGTGAAAAGGCAACTTACATGGTTGAAAAGATGCTGTCCTTTCTAGACCATGGAGGCTGAATCCGGAATATTTAAAGAATTCTTCAACGTAACAGAAAGACAGCTCGCTTCAACTGAGCAGATTTGAATAGCCTTTCTCTACAGAGGACATATCTATGGCCACACCTGGGGTGGTCGTGAATGCTTGTTATTCACAGCCCTAAGAACCCTGAGACAGTTGGGTCATGAGGTCAAAGCCACACACTAAATCCTTTCTTAAGAAACAAGAAAATGGACAACAATATGCAGGTGAAATGAAGCTAAATATCTTGGCTATTAAGTAGCTGCCAATCTTACCCATGGTGGGGCCACATCTTCCCCACCAGGATGGTTAGAACCCCACAAATGGCACACAGAGGCTGGTGCTCCGCTACTTTGTGGGTTGGAGTGCTGTGGTTTGTAGCTGCTGTGGAAAAGAACTCAGTAGTTCCTCAGAAACTGAAGTACTGAATGGCTGGAGAGGCAGCTCGGCAGTTCAGAGCACGTAATTCCAGCTCCAAAAGGGCTGTAGCAGGAGGATGCCTGGGACTTGCTGGCTTCCAGGTTTACCAAGACTTACATAGATACCTGTAAATAACACAGAAGTAAATATTTTTACGTTAAAATCAAATTGCTGTCTAAGTTCATCCCCAAGTATCTACCCTGGAAACTAGAAACATCTGCTCTGAACATGCACGCACATGTCAAGAGTACCAGGCACAGCAGACTGTGGAAACGACCAGTGTCATCAACAGACATGGGAACGAAATGTAGGGGAAAGTGTACAAGTGATCCTCCAGGCTACAGTGTAGATGATGTGGTACTGGGGATGGACCCCAAGGCCCTGGGCATGCAGCATGGGTGACCTCAAGACCTCATGAAGGTCAAAGAAGCCAGATGGAGCAGATCTCTTAGTATGTGATTCACTGTGTGGAATACCCAGAATAGTTAGTGTAGAGAAGGAATGTAGAATGGTCCCAGGAAGTGGATAAGCAGGTAGTTAGTGGATCCAGGACTTCCTGTTGAGGTGTCAGAAGCATTTTGTAACCCGTCTCTGTGAGTTCGAGGCCAGCCTGCTCTATAGAGAGAGTTCCAGGACAGCCAGGGCTGGGTGTCATGAGGTGTACTGAGAGCAGGTGTTAGAAGGCTTCTAAGCTGGGAAGTAGCTGTTCCAGTAGAGACCAGCGTGGGAAGAGGTGTGAAGTCAGCCTGGACTATGTAAGTGAGACTGTATATCAGAAAAAAGGAGATGGGGAAGGGGGAAGCTTGAGCAATTAGAGTTTGCATTGGGAAATCACTGGTGGGGTGGGGGAGCCCGGGCAAACTGCAGACTGGCTTGAATTGGAGCCACTGGAGACAGGAAGCAGCTGTTGTACTCAGGCAGAAAGAACCTCTGGGTATTGAACTGGCACTTGTATGTGGGACACTAGACCAAGGAAGACAGTAGACACTGGTGCACATTCAAGCACAGAGTTTCACGCCTGGCCTTCAGGAAGCCATAGGACCTGCAGCTGTGCCTGAGGTGCATGGGGCAGCGCACTGGGTGCTGACTTCACCTGCTCGCAGGAACTCTTAACAAGCAGGGCATGCATGGTTTTCTTCTGGTGTGCAGTGAGGGGAACAGGTTTCTGTGGCCTGCTGTGAGCCCAGACAGGTTTGATTGCAGAGCCATGATAGTTCATGATGCAGAGATTAATCGAAGGGATTTGTTTGAATCCCACTTGTTCAGTCCTCAGCTTAAGGGGGTGGAGGGAGGAGCAGTAAAGACATTTCTCCTTGGTGACCCAGAGTGTGAGTCTTCTCATTATCTGGCCAGTAGATAGACACCTGTGGACAGGAGCTCACAGTGGGAGGTTAGACTGCAGCCTCCGTGGCCCTGCCCCCCTTTCCACCTGCCACCCCCTTGGAGAGATCCCCTGGCTTGTGCCCTGCTAGAGGCTCTGGCATCAGACAGTTGGCCCATCTTTCAGGACCACGCTCCAGCTGCAGGGTTGCTCTCCCCAGCATGGCTCCGCCACTGGTGTCAGAGAGACACAATCAGACCTCCCATCTTTGTGCTTATTCCTGGAGTTCCAAACAAAGAAATTCACAACCCAGTCTTTTTTCTAGGCTCTAGGAAAGAGAAACACGGACAAGCAGTTGCTTTCTCTGGTTTTGGAAGGCTTTCATGTCATGTAGCTTGGTTTCCCTTGGTCTGTTAAATGCTCCCTCTATTCCAGCTTCCAGTGATGCAGAGAGTAGGGTGATAAGGCCTGTAAAGCCTCAGCATGTCCCCTGCCCCCTCCCTCATCCCCCTGCAGTTCCTGGGGTCCAGGAAAGCCCTGGGACAGTTAGAAAAGCCTTTTATCACAACAGAAGCCCCAAACCTCCCTTGAGCCTACGATCTCCCTGGCAGGCCTTGTGCGGGCCTACCTCCTCAGACTTGTAGGCTATTCTGAAGCATCCCTTCCCCTGGGATGGTGTTTGTCCTGCACTGAGCTCTGTCCATCCTCAGGAGTTAGGGCTGCACAGCTCTGTGTGGGGTTATGCGCCTACAGATCAGAGTGCCTGGAGCGCACACAGAGAGGTGAAAAACCGAGCAGACCTCACACAGCTGCGGTTGCAAAGCTGGGTTAAGGAGGCCTTGCTGAGCCCTGTCTCCTGTCTCTCCTCTCCGGTCCAGGTGGAAGTGAAACCGTACGTGCTGGATGACCAGATGTGTGACGAGTGCCAGGGCACGCGCTGCGGTGGGAAGTTTGCCCCCTTCTTCTGTGCCAATGTCACCTGTCTACAGTACTACTGTGAATACTGCTGGGCCAGCATCCACTCCCGAGCCGGCCGCGAGTTCCACAAACCGCTGGTGAAGGAGGGAGGCGACCGCCCTCGGCACGTCCCGTTCCGCTGGAGCTGAGCGCCGGCCGGGCAGACCCAGCTACAAGTACTGGAGTAGGATCACAAGGAGGAAGAGAGGGCACTGCCTCAGGGCTCATGGTGTTCTGGAAATCTGTGCATTCGTTCTCGATTTTTAAAGAAGAAATGGGTCTTTTTATTATTATCATTTACAGTCCATATTACTGAACTCAGCGTCCAGTATAATGCAGAATCGCAGAGTGTGTAACGGTACCCATTTGCACTTTGACTCAAAACTTGTCTGCTTGGTACCTTGATTTCTTACACCTGATCTGTCACCTCCACAGTACGTAGACTGCCATTCTCATCAGCGGCCGTCAGGTTGACGTCTGTGACTCTTTGTTTGATGTTGTGTTGTCGTCGCTCTGACTGGTTCTGAACTGGAGCATGCACTTATTTTCAGAAACTTAGAGAGTCGCCCCTAGGACGAGACTTACCAAAGGTCCCACGTGTAGGTAGAGGCCGGCGTAGCAAACACTTTACAGTCCGCAATCAGTAGAGGGGTCACGTAGAGCAAGGGTAGCCCTTCATGAAAATAAGCCTGTAGCTGCTCTGTACTCTGACATGTACGGATACCTCACAAGCTGGATCTTTCATTTCCTTCATGTTTGGTTTTTGTTTTGCTGAGGATTTGGGTTAGATGTTTTAGTGTTATGTAAATTTATGCTGCAATAGCTTTTGCTGCTATTAAAATGATATTGTTGATACCATAATACTCTATTCAGGCTAAGGTATCAATTAAAAACAAAAACAAGAACCCAACAACACACTTTCATGGTTTAGGGATAGAGCAAGCTGCCGGAGGAGATCAGAAGAGACCAGAGAGAGCCAGCAGAGGCCGCCATTCCTGACTGCATGTTTACTTAATGCGGTTGCTGCATGCAATAAATTTTATATCCAATGTCTAGTATAAAACCTTCCCACAATGCACAAATTAAGAATCTATATAAGCTATAAACTACTCATTTTTTTAAAGATTTTTTTCATTCAAAAGAATTGGTAATCGGTGGGAGGAAGGCATGCCTCAATGGGTGGAGTGTCTGTGGACAGGAAGAGCCCATAGCAGGACGACCATTACTCAAACCAATAGAACACCTAGGTGTAGGATACTCTTACAGCAAACCTGTGGGTGGTAGATGAAGTACTGCGGTGCTGTTATATCTTGTGCAATTTATTTTATATAGTAAAGTGATTATTATGTCTAACTGTGATCAAATGTAACTGTTGAAAGCCTCCGTGTCAGACATTAGTGGGCGTGACCATTCATAGCTGGTACATTATTAACCCCTGAGCTCTGAGTTACGACCTCATAATGCTCACCCCACTTTCCACAGCTTCAGATCTTGTCCAGAAGGCCAAAGAGCTCGTCCTCGCTCTCAAACACTAAGGATGGACACAGAATCTAGAAATAAGCTGTCAGAAGCCACGTGAGGGTGAACGCTAAAGCAATGTCTGTCTGAGTGAGTGACTGAGCAGATGCAGCCTTTGGTGTGAGACACTAACCACCAGGTCTCTGGATTCACCCTGGAAAGCCTGGCTGGGCTGGCGCCCTGCTGTCCTCCCATGGACATTGTTTTAGCATTCGCTCCTGGGCTGCAGAGAGGAATAGAAACACGCGCGGTGATTGCAAGACTGTAAAGCTTTTAATCCCTTCTTCCTTTGTTCTGAATTCTGGGGACAATCTGACTGGATGTCACACTGCAGAGTAGATCTAAGTCACTGTGTTTTTGTGCTGTGATTTCCTGTACTGTCTTAAAGTTAGTGTTGCCTGGTTTTTGTTGTAGTTTGGTTTTTGTTTCTCCAGTGTTGAGTTGTGAATACTGGCTCTCCGGCTACAGTTTGTTTTCAAAAAGAGGAGAAAAAAAAATAGTTTTTTACTGAATTAAAAGATGCCTATTAGAGCCCTCCCCCTTGGGGTTTTCTCTGGGCCTTTTGGTAATAATTGCTTTTCTGCAGCCCAGATGTGGTTTCGTTTTGTTTTGTTCCTTTTTTTCTATGTTTGTGTTTTACTTTTTTTCATCTGTATGGGAAATTTTGTTACGCACTACTACTTTTTATATTCTAGACCGTTTTCAAGAGTTGGCTGATGGTTTTTGTTTGTTTGTTTTTAAGGAAAAGGCATGCTTTCTGACTGACCTGATCTTTTGCAATACCTCAATTTTGAAATATAGGAAAGAAAATGATATTTTCTAAGTAAGTTTATTCAGAAAATATATATTAATTTAATTCTGCAAGAAAATGATTTAACAGATGGGTAACTTTATTTTTTTCATGCTTATTTGTGTTTTTTGAAAATGAAGAAGTTAGAGCTTTATAACTATAATATTAAAGATCATATCTAACCTACAGAAATCTACCTAATTATGTGAAAGATGCAGATGTTTGGAAGAAGCTCCCCTCTTTCATGTTCTAAAACAACCCTGAGCTCTAGAGAAGCTGGAAGACTGGGCAGCGTAAATAACGCGGAGGCCACAGTGTCTGTCGCGGAGGGAGACCAGGTTGTGAGAGAGACTCCATTATTGCCGGGAGTTGTGACTTAGGTGACGGAACTACTTTCCCTTGATTTGTATATTTATATCAAGTGTTGATTGTGCGGCTGACCAGGATTGTGAAAGAGTTCTTCTGTTTGTATTTTTTTAAAGAGAACTTTTTTAGTTTATTAAATTATAACATGTTCCCTTTTGTTTTTGTAAATAAATGTGCTCCCCCCCCCAAGTTCTTAATGTTATATTAAAAGAGAGGGTCCTTCAAAAAAATTATTTTTTAAAACACAGAGGTGTTCTGCCCTGCAACTTGACTGGGAAGCCCCTGGTAACACAGGCCCTGCCGTGGCCTTCCTTGCTGGGACACTTGAAGTAGTGGACTTTTGAAGGCTGTACTAACCTCGACTCTTTGTTGTTATGTGCAATACTGTTTGTACTGTTTGTATAAAAATAGAAAAAAAGAAAAGAAAAAAGGCATAAATCTTTATTGCAGATTTATTTTCATTGCAGACTTTAGACATTGTGACTCACAGAACACTCATTTTCTACTGTCAAATACGTACCTTTTCCTCATGCTGGTATTTTTTCAATAGTAACGTAGCCTTTGTACTGAGACAAATTTTCATTGTTATTTTTAGAAAGATTTTTTGCTAAGAAAAAATTAAACATATTTACATATTTTTCATTTTATTTCGTATTTTCTTTAAGGAGTGCTTTCTCAATCATTACTAGAGTTGTTTCTGGGAGGGACTTTCATATCTGGTCAACGTCATAATATTATTTTGTATTTTTACTTGGAATAAATTAATTTTATGATGCTAATTCTTTAAAAGTTTATTTTTTTCATTTTCAGTTATTTTTGAAGCTAAAACCTTTGTAATATTGTTACTAAAGTGTCTAGTTTTTTGAAATGCAAAGCTTTATGTACTAACTCGCTGATGTGGTTTACAGCAGTGGCAACGACGGGAAGAGTTGGTTCTGTAAAGCGACTGGGACTGTAACGGACAACTGGGTAATAAAATGACGGGATGAGCCGAACGTGCGGGATCTGGACAAGCCTTTTCCTTTCTTACAGTGCTTTAGTGTGAGACTAGGGATGTCACGGTGCAGGTCCTGAGGATGTCACCGTGGGTTTACACAACACCAGATGCAGCAGAGTCTGTGACCTGATAATGAAGTCACCCTCCTGAAATAGCATGGAGTGTGAAGCCACGCTCGGCCAGCAGTGCCCAGTGCTTTCCCTAAAACTCCTCATGTGTGTACCGTGTGTGTGTGTGTGTGCGTGTGTGCGTGTGTGCGTGTGTGTGTGCGTGCCACCAACTGCTGTCCATGTGTGAGCTGGTGCCTTTCCTTCCCAGATTTTTACATGCATGCACAGTGGTGACCAGTGAGCGAGGACAAGGCCTTCTATGTTGCATGACCTGAATGCCTCACCCGGTGTGTCCCTGGAAGGGCTGGCGGCAGGCCCTGGGGATGCACACTGCACGTCACCATGTCACCACTGTATATGTGTTTGCTTCAGCTTCCTCCCTCCTTGTCTGGTCCCTGTTCTAGCGCCCCTTGTGCCCCCTGTTTACCGTTTGTCGTGGTGACACTGGGCCACTCCGCATGGTCTGTCTGCCTTCCTGCTGCTGCTTCTCCAGCCCCCAGCCCCTGAAGTGCACTGTGAAAGCAGCTGTGGCCAAGGCATCTGCAGTTCCTACAGAGGCGGCTCAGTTACCCAGCTGGTGTTGTGTAAACAGAACGTCCCAGGACTTGCTCTAGACAGAAGGTGCATTTCTGCTAGCTGCTGGTGGCCTCTTCTAGTCGCGTTGGAGAGGAGGTTAATCATAACTGGGGTCCGCATGTGTCCAGAGCTGGCTCTTGGGTTCGCTCTATGTATTCAGTTTTGTAAATAATATATAGATTAGATCAAGTTGTGATGTAAAATTTTAACTCAAATTGGGTCCTACTGGTTGGAATTTTACATTAACTACAAATAAATGATTAGGAACAGAAGAAACTGGGAAAATTCTTGTTTAGTGGTATAAAGATTATGCTTAGATTTCTGCCTATATCTTGTGTTTTATAGCTTGTTAGTGAGGCATGGGCTAACGCAGTGGACTGCATTTGAATTAGCGAATAGCTGCTAGTTTTCATTTTCTCTCTTCTATTAGCAACAAAGTGGCATTTAACCGGGTCAAGCTCCTACCTAAATATTTGAGTATTGTGACATCTCAGCTTGCAAGGTTTGAATGAAAGGTTAGTCACAGAGTAGTGAAAAAAACCAAGTGTCTTTTTGTTAAAACCTGCTTCTTTGTGCTGCTCCCCGCTCTACCACTAGCCGTAGCGTGTCTGCTACCATTCTTTTTCCTTTTCTAATAACCAAACTCGTCAACTCAGCTGCCACAGTGTTCCAGCCCCACCACGGAGTATTTTATAACGGATGCTGTTGACAGATACCCCACAGTGGGTCAAGAGGGGACCGCGAGTCCAGGGATCTGACTGTGTGATCAGAGTAGCTCATTGGGTCCAGTGGAGAGCTCGGGTGCTAACACAGAGGACGCCTGCTCCTGGACACAGTGCTGTTGGGGTACAAAGTGTTAGGCATTTTTGTATTTTTGCTGTCAAAATGATGGACATGACTTTTAGAGTGTTCACAGCTAGGATCTCTGTATTTGTTTTTCAACTAACAACTAATTTGAACTGTACTGTATCTTTCTTACCTGTTCTCTCGGATTGTTTGCGCTGGTAACCCTTCCTCTGCCCTGGGGCTTGGATTAATACTGCTTGTATGGATTCGCTACTGTGACTGAGCGTGGAACTCATGCAGCTGTCGCTTAACTGCTTAACTTTGTAGTTTGGACTTTTTTTCTGTAATAACAACTTATTAAATCTAGTTGTACGAAGCACTGGCGCTTGTCATCCTTTGCTACGGACTCTCTCCCCGTGCGCTTGCTCTGCCTCGGGAAATTCTGATTTGCTCCAGTAGTTTTTTTAAAAAAAAACAAGAACCCCAAGTCTTCCAAATAGCTCCCCTTTTCCATCAAAGCTCCCCTTTCCCGAACACAACACTTTCAAACGCACAAGTAAACTTGAAAGAGGAAAGTATTTGTGGGCTCAGATGATAGATGTGGGGGCTTAGGAGTTTTCTTTTCTGCGCTCTTGGTGACCCTCTGGGTCTCAGGCAAGCTAAATTTAAGATCTGTCCTGAGCTACGGAGCCTTGGGTTCTAACTGCCAGCAGGTTGCCACATGAGGCCAAAGGATTCAATCGGAACTGTTGTGAAAGGTGAGTGTTGATGTCGTCTTAGTTCTCACAATGGCACCAGAATCTCTTAATGAATTTCTTTCAGAAAATGGGGCCTTGCTGCAGTTTCCTCAGAGAGTCAACCGGTCCTCCTTGAAGGAAAAAGGATGAGGAACCCGGCACAAGACGGTTCCATCCGGGTGGGTCTGGGCACAGGTGGTTCTGGGATGAAGGCCTGGGGTCTAGCACGCATGCCGCACGCCCCCATGTTAAACACAGCCAGGGTGACACCGCACTCTGGGCTCCCCCAGGGCCACGGAGCGACTCTTGGAATAGGGAGGGGAGGGAAGGAGAGGAAGAGGGGTGTCACAGGAGGAGGGGGAGCAGAAAGCTGAGAGGTCTGGGAGGCAGGGCCGCAGCATCTGGTTGGCACTCCCACGCCACCTGACCCTTCCCCTCAGTGCACGTGTCCTGTCCGCACATCTGTCTCCACCTCGCCGGGGCATCGCGGGTGTGGACTCCAGGGCGCCGCCCTACAGGTGAGTGCACTGCACGGCACCAGGCCTACAGGGACCCCAGGTCACCCAGAGTGGCTGTGACTGGTGCCACCCTGCAGTCATGGGGCTTGTCACACACACACACACACACACACACACACACACACACACACACACACACGGAGTCTCTCTCTTTTTTTTTTTTTTGGTTTTTCAAGACAGGGTTTCTCTGTGGTTTTGGAGCCTGTCCTGGAACTAGCTCTTGTAGACCAGGCTGGTCTCGAACTCACAGAGATCCGCCTGCCTCTGCCTCCCGAGTGCTGGGATTAAAGGCGTGCGCCACCACCGCCCGGCTAAAGTCTCCTTTCTGAACAGCCATACGTTAGGGAACAAATTGAGTCTTCTCAGTGTGGCCGTCTGCCTTGGCCCCCGTGCTAGTCCATTCAGAAAATGGTTCTGATGTCCTGCCCTGCGACATGAAGGCGGAGGAGGTGTGCGAAGGTGTCATTGAGACAGAAACTTCTGGGCTTGACCCTGTGTTTGACTTGAAGTGCCGGGTGGGCAGATGGCTGTTGGGAAGAGGGGGGGCTAGTGCGCCTGCTCTGCAGAAGCATCCATCACCAGTGAACACCCTGCTTTTAAAGATGGCTGGTGTAGGTCTCCACACCCTCGACACGTTTCCAGTAAGACTCACACACGGGCCTGGAGAAAGCTAGTACGGTGTATGATGCGCACGCGCGTCTGTGTGGTGTGTAAAACTAGCTGGATGTGAGCCTGGGAGAAAGCTAGTAAGAGGGGTGTGTATCCATCCTCTGCGGTTTCTACCTCAAGCTCCTCCTTGGCTTCCTGTGATGGTGAGCTGTAACCTAATAGATGCACTGTTTTGATGATGGTGTTGATCCTAACAAAAAGCAAAGACTAGGAAGGATGCAGGGAAAGGGATGCCCAGGGCGGCCATGGTGGAAGGCTGCGCAAGTACAGCTATCACTGATGTCATGTCTAAGAAATCTTTGTTCAACCAGGGTCACCTTTTCTTCTTCTTCTTTGGAGTCTGGGTCTCAGTAGCCCAGGCTGGATCCCAAATCACTAAGAAGCCAAGGATGACCTGCTGCTCCCTGTCACCAAGCTGAGGATGAAAGCCAGGGCTTCCCACACAGTAGGCTGACTTTTGTCAACTGAGCCACAGCCTAGCTCCCATGCTTTTGTCTATGCTTTAGTTTAAGATGTATGTTCACAATTGAGCTCAATTTTGCACAGCATCATACACACAGGGGTGAATTATAATAGGACCTGACTTTGGAGACTCCTTTCTCCGTTACAGAAAAACCAAGCAGTAAAGCCGCTTGGATTTGCGGGCGGCCTCCAGCTCCACCCCTGCTTTGTTTTCACACCAGTTCTCTGCTCTCCCGACTGCTGCCGCTCCACTAAGCTTCATGGCTGGTCATGCAGCTCTCTAGCCGGCTCCTTTCCTGCTTTGGATTATTTTGATCTCTACCTGTCCTCCGGCCCCCTCTGCAGCTCCTCCTCTAGGGCACTCGATGCCCTTCAAGTCTCTGCTTTCTCAGTTTTAGAATCAGCTCTCCTTTAATCCCAGCACTCGGGAGGCAGAGGCAGGCGGATCTCTGTGAGTTCGAGACCAGCCTGGTCTACAGAGCTAGTTCCAGGACAGGCTCCAAAACCACAGAGAAACCCTGTCTCGAAAAACCAAAAAAAAAAAAAAAAAAAAAAAAAAAAGAATCAGCTCTTTCCAAACTCACTGAGATTTTGAGTGGAACTGATTTGAGTCTATACATGTTTGGAACCCTAGCAATATTGAGTTTTCTGGGATTAAACTCAGGGCCCCGGTGTTGTGTATCTAATCCATAAATGGGGCATAGCTCCATTTCTCGAGGTCACTTTGCTGTTGTCCTGTAATGTTCAACACACATCTTTACAGGCTTTGTAAATATGTACTCATCTCCTGAACTCTGGTGCTGTTGTATCTGGACTATTAAGAAATGAAATTCCTATTGCTAGCACTGAGAAACAAAACTTTCTGAACACCGACATCATCTCCTATTAAACTGCTAAACCGACTAGTGCGCTTCTGTCGGCTGAGGGATCTACACTCTGTTTACAAGGTCTTTGTTTGCTGAGAAGGATCTCAGCCCAGGATAGCCCTAAGCTTTCTGCACAGTCAAAAGTTGGCCTTGAACTCTTTAATTCTTCCCCTCTGCTTCTTAAGTGCTAGGATGGGTAACCGTTCCTGGGATTTTTTAAAATTATTTACATGAGGGTGTTTTGTGTACACGTGTGTCTGTACAATATGCATGCAGTTGATGGGCAAGGGGACAGAAGGTGCTGGATCCCTGGGACCCGAGTTAGAGATGGTCCTGCCACACGGATGGTGGGATTCGAACCTGAGTCCTCTGACAGCACCACTGAGTCCTATCTCCAGGCCCCATTCTTGTCTTTAGCTAGCTCTGTGATGGCTAAACTCTCAAGTATACTGAATTGGTAAAGAAGTGGACATGGATACTTTCAATTGCTTGAAATTTGCCAGGGATTGCATTCCGCTTCAGCATATGGCCCGTTTGGGTCAGTTTCCCATACAAGCGTCCAAGGGACATATTCTGGAAGTTGTTGGTCATACCCAGATAGCTATGCCAAATATAACACATTATATGTTCAGATGATCTGCATGCTTCTACAGTTTTCCTTCCGGTCTGTTGCTTCTAAGATGTGAAAGCCATTGCCACCTTGACTTTGTTTTGGTGCTTTTGTTCAGGTTTGGTGTGAAGTGTTTCTCAACCACCTGTGACTTCTCAAGGTATGGCAACTCTTAGAAAGATAACATTTAATTGGGTGGCTTGCTTAGTTTCAGAGGTTTGGTCTATTGCCATAACAAGGATCGTGGCAGCATGCAGGCAGACATGGTGCTGGAGCTGAGAGGGACACATCTTATTTTTTTAATGTTTATTATTATTATTATTTTTGGATTTTTCGAGACAGGGTTTCTCCGTAGCTTTTTGGTTCCTGTCCTAGAACTAGCT
>NC_022015.1:65123288-65125631 GCF_000317375.1 Microtus ochrogaster | reverse complement strand
TGTGAGCCATCATGTGGTTGCTGGGAATTGAACTCAGGACCTCTGGAAGAGCAGTCAGTGCTCTTAACCTCTGAGCCATCTCTCCAGCCCCCCTGTTTATTTTCTAAAGAAACAATCTTTTCTCATTTTACATACCAAATCCAGTTCCAACTCCGTCCACCTTTCCTTCTCCCCCTCCCCCGACCTCTGAGAGGTCAAGGCTTCCCCTGGGGGGTCAACAAAGTCAGGCACTTCACTTCGAAGCAGGACCAAGGCCTCCCCACTATATCTAGGCTGAGCAAAGCATCCCCCAAAGAGAATGGGGCTCCAAAAGACCAGTTCAAACAGTATGGATAAATCATGGTGCTACATCTTACAGGCAATAGGAAGTCAACTGTGACACGGGGGGGGGGGGGGGGAGTACAGTTTATTTTCCCCTTTCTGTAAGGGTTTTGTTGCATTAATGAAGCCATGCAAAGTTTGGCTTTTCTCTCCTTCCTCATTTCTATGCTTCTCCCACTGGAACAGTACATGGCATCAGGAGTCGTGAATGTCACAGGACTGTTGCCTGTATTTTAGATCAGAGCCATTCAGACAACTCTGCATACCACAGGCATGTTCTAGCTTTGCCTGGCTGGTGGGGCCTTCGGGTCTTTTACAATCCCTAGGGAGATCCGTGAGTGACTTGCTGGTCACTGGCTTTCTCCTAATCCATCACAGCATCTCTGCGGGTGACCGTGCATCCCTTGGAGAGGTGTCTGAAATTAGTATGAATAAACAGCCGTTTCCACCTTCACCCCTCTCCAGAGCTTTGTCTCCTCCCTTTCTCACTTGATGTTCACCCCACAGCATAAGAACCTAAAACAGCCCCTGGGATTAAAGGTGTACATCGGCACCAAATGCAGCACCCGGTTGTGTGTGAGATGAACAGAGAAACGCGGACAGAGATGTGGCCAGAGGTGGGCCAGAGCCATGACCTGTAGACCCCTTACAAGGAGAGTTTGGATGAGATAGGAATGTCACAGAAGGCACGGAGGCTCTGGCCAGTGGCTAGGTCAGCTGGAAGGCCCAAGAGGCAAGATGGAGAGATGCAGCGTCGGCTGCCCTGGGAGCCTGAGTTGAAGGTATGGGAAGGGTTTGTAGCAGACAGCACTTGCTGGACCGCAGAGACGAGCTAGGGTTGTGAGGCTTGTGGCAAGTGCTGCTGCCCGCTGAGCCCTTGCCAGCCTGCAAGGCCAGCTGCATCTCTTAGAGACTATTGTTTTAGGTTGGCAAGCAAACATTTTCAAATGACTGGTATCAAAACTCAAATTTTTATTGTATTAATCCACACTGAATTTTCTGACACTTGGTAACAGACGTCCCTGCAATTAATGTCATTTACTCCCCCATGCCGGTGTGTCCTAGAAGCTGAGGTCTGAAGAACGTACAAAGCTGGATTGATGGCCAATGCTCAACACAGGCACATAACAGTGTTTGTTCTTTCCCGCCAATGTTATTGCATTGCTTTTGGGGTTTTTTGTTTTGTTTTTTGATGTGGGACTCCCCTCTGTGTGCTGTGATTACCATTAATGAATAAAGAAACTGCCTGTTGATAGGGCAGAACTTAGGCAGGTGGCGAGGACTGGACTGAAGGCCAGAGAAAGAAGGGCGGGGTCAGGAGATGCCATGGATCCACCACCTGAGAGAGCCGTGCTGAAACTTGGCTGGTTAGCCACAACCTTGTGGGGATATACAGATTAAAAGAAATGGGTTAAATTAAGATGTAGGAGTTAGCCAATAAGCTAGAGCTAATGGGCCAAGCAGTGATTTAAATAATATGGTTTCTGTGTGATTGTTTCAAGTCTCTCCTCCCTAGAGTTTTTGAGACAGTTTCTCTGTCTAGCCCTGGCTGACCTTGAACACCAGCCTGTGTCCTGGGTGCTGGGACTAAAGGCGTGCACCACCGCACCCAACTCTTACTGTGTTCTTATTCTCCAGCTTGGTTCCCACACCATATACACACAAAGGGTTGGTCCTCATTGCCACACCTTCAAAGCTCCCCTGGAAGATGTACATTTGACCAAGGCTCTTCTCCTGGCACTGGAGACTTCTCTCCTAGTGACCATCAAGTTCCCTGCTCTGCTCAAAGACTAGGATTTGTTCAGTGTGAATAAATGGCGGACACCCAGAACCCAGAATTTTAAAAACTTTCCTATAAGAAAGTGTATGACTGACTTCAAATGTAATTAATTTTAATGTAATTAATTTTAACTATTTAAAAATTTCAACAACAAGCCGGGCGGTGGTGGCGCACGCCTTTAATCCCAGCACTTGGGAGGCAGAGGCAGGCGGATCTCTGTGAGTTCGAGACCAGCCTGGTCT
>NC_022015.1:65118275-65123188 GCF_000317375.1 Microtus ochrogaster | reverse complement strand
AAAAAAAAAAAAAAAAATTTCAACAACAGTACAATGGATTCCATTGTGTTCAAAGCCCAGTTCAGCAACAACACACCACACCTTGTTTGTCTCTCAGACCTGCACATCTGAAATCCGCCAACACCGTGACACCCGCAGCGCTGCAGCTGCGACAGTCCCGCCGCCTCAGGAGCACGACACTAAGTTCTGGGCCGCCTGTTTGTCTGTTTGGGAAACTAGGATGTGTGATTTCACATCTTACAATAAAGGGTTTTAAAAGTAATACTGTTTTCACAGGAAGAACAGAATAACTTTTCCACCCTTTGAGAAAGTTTGCCAGTATACACATGTAATTCCTGATTAAACCCACAAACTTTCAGTTGCCTAGATATCCATTCCTAGGTTATGATAAAAAATATGTTGGTATGAAATCTTCTGTTCTTTTAGTATTTCTTCAATGATAAAACTGTCCCTTGCTTTTAGAAGATATGCAAACAGCAAATACAAAAACACTCAAGTACACTGGATAATCTACAAGAAATCCTGAGTTTTCCTTTTGGTCTACTACATTTGAATATAAGCTACAGATATGGAAAGCCTTTCAAAACCCTGCGTACCTGGGCTGGTTTAGTCTCCACTGTAAACAACACACAATTGCACAGGCTTTACAATTTGCTATTTATTCTCTTGTGGAATGCTAGGTTCAGTATTACAGCATGGTTGTCAAGGCTACTCAAGTGTGACAAACTTCATATCCAAGTGCTGTAGAATTTTAATTATTTTAAACAAAACCCTTGTTATTGTACAATTGAGGTCTGATGGTTTTAAGTTGATGCCTAGGTACAGGACCAGACACAAACCTTGAAGATGTTATTACCTGTACATATATATACAAATATAATCCACACATGTGTGTATACATAGGCATGTATTAACTTATGTGGGAATTTATAAAATTATATACATACACATACATGCATATCTGTGTACAGCTACCCACCCTCACCACTGAGCTGTTCTTGCACTAGTTCAATAGCTCCGTGCTCAATTATTATTGCTGTCTGGTAAAACTACATGATTTTAGTGCCCAAACCAGACACACTGGGTGTGGGATGGACACTGTGCATATAGACACGCGTATCCTTGGTACGCTGTGTACGAAGAGCAGTTCCTCCCTGTCCGCCAGCTATGCTCTACTACAGTAAACAGCCTTCACCACAGGGCTTGGAATTGTAAGCAGTGTAAAATTTATGTCTGGAAAACTGTGTTCATAGTTACAAAATATATATATATTATATATATATAATTGAAACCTACCGAGTACATATATTCTTTGAATTTGGCTATATCCTAGCCATTAGATAAATTAAACAAAACCCACCCTCTAATAGGATGTTATTATAGCCTTAAATACACCAGTACCTGCATTTAGAATAGTCATTATACTTTAAAAGTGAACAAAATGATGTTAATAAAGATTTGAAAAACACTATATGCATCTGCATTAAATATACAAATGTTGCCACAGGGCCTGGTTCAATTCATTGTTTACCATTTTCATGTTCTAGGGGTGACTAATATTAAAGTCATTCTGAAATTCTGAAAAGTATGGCTCATTAAGGCTTTTATACAAAAGAAGCCCTATTTGTAATCAGTTATAAAAACAAGTACTATTTTAAAGAAACAAATGCACGCGGACACCAAGGCCCTGGTGACCTCGTGGACAAAGTGACTGTAGAGGAGGCTGTCCCGGCAGGAGCACCTCCTGGTAGCACACAGAAACCTGACGCTTCCTCCCTCTGCAGCTATTCAGCATGTAAAATTTAAACCTTTTCACATTAACATTTAAATTTAATACAGTGCAAATATTTGAGAATAACTTGTTCCCCGGTGAAACAAGAGCCAGCACTATGCTGAATATTCTTCAGATCTATTTATACATTCAGTTAAAGTTCACCACAGACTTAGGAATTGCTGAATATCAGCAGAATGTAACTGAACTAGCAGCAGTTACTCGAGAGAGTGCATGAAAGTCTCCAGGTTGTACTCGGAATCGTACTGCTCGGCATCCCAGAGGTCACTCAGGTTTTCCAGAACTGATTTCATGCTCGCTTTCCCAGAAGTAGAGCTGTCAGCCTTTTCTGCTTTGCCATCCTAATGAAACATTTGCAGATAAAAATGAGTTTTTATTTGAGACTGGATCTCATTATACAGTCCTGGCTGTCCTGGAACTTACTATATAGACCAGGCTGGCCTTGAACTCAGAGTTCCCCCTGCCTTTAAGTATGTGCCATTAATGCCTGGCTTAAAATGAGGTTATTAACTTCAGAAATATCTTTTCTAAAAAAAGAGAGAGTCGAGCGGTGGTGGCACACACCTTTAATCCCAGCACTCAGGAGGCAGAGGCAGGCGGATCTCTGTGAGTTCAAGGCCAGCCCGATCTCCAACAGCTAGTTCCAGGACAGGTTGAGAAACCCTGTCTCGAAAACAAACAACAAAAAAACCCTCAACCAGATAGACAGACAGACAAAAAAGAAAATAAACTGGGTGGTGGTGGCAGCATGTGCCTTTAATCCCAGTACTTTAGAGGCAGACGCAGGTGGATGTCTGTGAGTTCAAAGCTAACCTGGTCTACAGAGTGAGTTTCAGGAAAGTCAGGGTTATGCAGAGAAAGCCTGCCTCAAAATAAAATTTAAGAAGAGACAGAAGATGTCAAAGGCTGTAGCTCAGAGGTAGTATGGGTGCCTACTGTGCACCAGACCCTGACTTCACTCTCCAGCAATAGAAAAAGAAACCAGAGAGGCTCAGGGGCTCCACACTCCAAGCTCTGTTTGTGTCGAACCCTATCCAGCACAGCACAAAACCAGGCACAGTGGGGCACAGCAGAGCACACCTGTAATCCCAGCACTCAGGACAATAGGGAGATCAAGGTCATCTTCTGCTATACTCTAAATTCACAGCTAGTCTGAGACACATAAGACCTTGTCTCATGAATCAATCAATAAAATAGGGAGGGAGGAGGGAAGGTCTTACTGTTTGGCCCAGGCTGTCTCAGCTTCCAGAGTGAGTGCTGGGATTACAGGCCTCAGCCTCGGCACATCTTTATGTTATGTTGTTATCTAATATGTTAATAGTTTAATCCCCACAATAGTAACATTACTATCTATTGGCAGTCTGCTCTTAATGCTTGTATTGTTTTTTGTGTGTGGTATAATTTCACTTTATCTTAACACCATGTAATAGGTATAGCTGCTCAGAAGTTAATTTGCCTAAAGTTGATTGGCAAATCAGTAGGATCTGGCCCAGAAACACACACCCCTGAGTTCCACAGACTCCAGAGATTACAAGAGCCCCGAGAAGGAAAACACAAAGGAAAGAAACCTTGAGACAAGATAATGGTGACAATACAAAGACCGAGACTTCAAACATCTAGTGTGGAGAAATTTATGTGGCCCAAAGTTATCTACTGGCTCACAGAATGGCTCAGTAGCCAGAGGTACTGCCACCAAGCCTGACAGTCTGAGCCATGTCCCCAGAAGCCAGGAGGTGGAAGGAGAGCCAACTCCAGGAAGCTGCTCTGACCAAGTGTGCTGTGTATGTGTGACAACTGCCCCACTTACACAGAAGTAAATGTACTTAAAAAAAAAAAAAAAGTGTTAGAGCCTGGAGAGCTGGCACTAGTTAAGAGGTATAAAGCAGCCAGGCAGTGGTGGTGCACGCCTTTAATCCCAGCACTTGGGAGGCAGAGGCAGGCGGATCTCTGTGAGTTTGAGGCCTGCTTGGTCTAGAGTTAGTTCCAGGACAGCTAGGACTGTTACACAGAGAAACCCTGTCTCAAAACAACAACAACAAAAGGCGTAACGCTCTCGTGGAGGGCTCAGGTGTCTACAATGAACATTGTAACTCCAGTTCCAGAGGCTCAACGCCCTCTTCAGGCCTCCAAAGGCCCTGTGCACATATACACAAACACTGTCTTAGAGCGAACACATTACTGTTCTCAGTGCTTTACTCCCAACCTCAGAAGGCTGAAGCTTAGCAGCTGGCGAGCTTCAGAGCGCTTGCACCTCGCAGACAACCACCAGGACTGAGCAAGCTAAGTGAGCTCCTTACCTTATCCAGAGTAAACAAGTCAAGAAGCTGATCCGTCCCCATGCTCTGTAAACTAGAATTCTCTTGGCTAATAACGGTATTTGCTATGTTCATCTTGAATTTCTGCAAGCCCATTATCTTCTCTTCTAGTGTTCCTCTGGTTATCAGCCGATAGACATTAACCACACGTTTCTGAATAAGAAAAACAATTAACTGCAATGAAAACTGATAAACCAGGTTCGTCAGGCCAGCCCTTTTTATTAGACTGAGACTGGGGTCTTGTCTGGTCCCACGACCTAAAACTGTTTTCAGGATGACAGTGGCCCAGGCTTTCTCAGCCAAGTTCAGAAAGTGGTAGTGGAAATGACACAACAGAATGGAAGATGAGAATGACATGCCCAAAGTCACAGCACTTCATAACATCCTAGGAAGAACTTGAATCCAGTCTTCCCAGTATCTGCCTAGCTTTAGTGGCGTGCTGGGTGACTCACCTGCCCAATGCGATGGGCCCGGTCCATGGCCTGCAGGTCTCGCATAGGGTTCCAGTCGTGCTCCACAAACACCACAGTGTCAGCACCGGTCAGGTTAAGCCCTAGGCCACCAACATGAGTTGTAAGTAAAAGAACATCAATGGACGGGTCATTGTTAAACCTACAAACGTAAGTAACAAAAAGTAGAGTTAGTACAGTTCTCACTCAGGACCCTTTAATAAAACTACTGTTTTAGAAACCCTTCTGTCAAGCCGGGCGTTGGTGGCGCACGCCTTTAATCCCAGCACTCGGGAGGCAGAGGCAGGCGGATCTCTGTGAGTTCGAGACCAACCTGGTCTACAAGAGCTAGTTCCA
>NC_022015.1:65117565-65118175 GCF_000317375.1 Microtus ochrogaster | reverse complement strand
AAAAAAAAAAAAAAAAAAAAAAAAAAAAAAAAAAAAGAAACCCTTCTGTCTTAGTTACGGCTTCTACTGCTGTGATAAAACACATGATCAAAAGCAACTTGGGGAGAAGGGTTTTACTCCATCTTATACCTCTCAAGGAAGTCAGCGCAGGAACTCAAGGCCATGGAGGAGTTCTGCTTACCACTACTGGGCTTTCTCAGCCTTCTTTTCTGACAGCAGCCAGGTCTAACAGCCCACAGCAAGCTGGTCACTCACATATCAATGAAGAAAATGAACTACAGGCTAGCTCAGGGCCAATCTGGTAGGGGCACTTTCTCAGAGGAGATTTCTTTTTCCAAATGACCTTGCTTGTGTCTCAAGTTGATATAAATCAGCCAGCACAGTCATGATATAGATATTAGTTTTCCACTGAGACAAAATAGCCTTCGAATATACTGTACTAGTTAAACTCACTGTCAGTGTGATGAGATTTGTAGTCTATAGCTTTGTGAGTTTCTAGGTTAGGTGAATAGAGGTGGGAATAACAGCCCAAAATGTGGGTGGTCCGTCCCACAGGGAGGCTCACTGGACAAAATGTGGGTGGTCCGTCCCACAGGGAGGCTCACTGGAC
>NC_022015.1:65110862-65117405 GCF_000317375.1 Microtus ochrogaster | reverse complement strand
TAAATGTGGGTGGTCTGTCCCACAGGGGGGCTCACTGGACTAAATGTGGGTGGTCCGTCCCACAGGGGGGCTCACTGGACTAAATGTGGGTGGTCCGTCCCGCAGGGGGGCTCACTGGACTAAAGGAAAAGGGAAATCAGGCAGATGATCCTGCACTCATCCTTCTCTGCTTCCTGACTACAGATGCGATGTGACCAACTGCCTCAAGCTCCTGCCCCGACTTCTCCAACATCAACTGTATTCTTGAACTATTACATATTTTAATATAACAATATATATATATATATGCACACATATATGCATGCATGAATACCAATCTGAAGTAGAAAGAATTCATTCTAAAGCTTACCAGAAATTTCATAAACAGAAATAAGGCTAAAAAGGTTGTACTTTATATCAGATACAGAGCAGGTTATAAAAAAGTGTGGAGACAGATGAGTGGAAGCACTCTGCATCGTCCAGGGAGGTAGAGCCACCATCCAGGACAGCTGTACTCTACAAGATATCCATAGGGACATCTAGTAGTCTCTAGGAAAAAGGACAATTATTACTAACAATAAAAGTAGCAGCCACACTTCTAGGTAAGATGGAAAATTAGAAGCTCCTTCAGTGTGACCCACTGTGAAGAAACAAATAATAAATAACCTTCGTTGGGTGGTGGCAGCACAGGGATTAAAGCAGAGGCAGAGACAGGGGGATCTGAGTTCAAGGCCAGTTCTGGTTTACAAAGCAAGCTCCAGGACAGGCTCCCAAACTACAGAGAAACCCTGAGTCAAAAAACCAATAAATAAGTAAACAAAGAGACAATCATCCTCTCCTACAAAACACAGTAACTGAAAACAAAGGGACTAAATAAGCCAGGTGAGCGCTTAGCATAAGAGCATGCTGGGTAGAGCAGCCTCATGCCCTGTGCTTGGACTGAGGTGAGCAGGACCTTTGTGGGGCTCCGCTCCAACAACAGCCAGCAGGAAGCTGAAGCTGAGAGTCTCTAAGCCTCTGCATGAAATGAGGACACTCTGACATCACCTGATGAGAAAAGAACTGGCCAGAGACTATAGAAGCAGATGCTGACGGAGGCAGCCAGGACCCTTGCCAAAAGGATAAATAAATAGCAAAGTCACGGGCACTTTCTGTACCTTGGATTTATCTCCAGAACATATGGAACATAATGGGGAAATTTCCACACTCCATGCTGAGGTCTGGGGAAAGACCAAGGAAGAGGCGGCTAACAGCAACTGGCCATTAAGCAAAACGCAACCCAAAAACTCACTTGTTCTGAATCCTCACAGACACTCACACAATTCTGACTTAAAATGGAGCCACCAACAGCACCTCCCCCATCATCATCTGCTACAAAGAACGGAGAAGAGGAATTCAAAACCCTTCTACTAAGGAAGAAAGAATGTTGACTGATACATTCTCCCACTCCCATCCCTCCTTCCATCCAGGTTTCTCCTGTATCCCAGGCTGTTCTCAAAGACTGCCTTGAACTCCTGACTCATGTTCCAAGTACAGGAATTTTAGGCATGCCTAATTTGATTTTGCTACATATTTTAAAATCTAGTTTACCTGGCCCAACAAACCAAAACTTTACGTAAATATCTCTAAATGTTCTTACTTTTCTTTTGATGCTCAGTTAGGTCTTATCTTCACACCCTCTCTTGTGCACCCTATTTTCCTCACAGTGCTCCCTTTCATCCCTTCCTTATACTCTTGTTCCCTCTAAACTGTCTGTTTTCATGTGAGTGTTGGGCCTGCATGCATGCAGTACACCAGGAAGCCAGAAGACAGTACGGGATTCCCCTTGGAACTGGAATTGTGAGCAGTTGTGAGCCACCATGTGGGTGCCTGGAATAGAACCTGAGTCTTCTAAAAGAGCAGGAAGGGCTCTTAACCACTTGACTATTCCCTCCTCCTCCTACTTCTTTACTAACCTATTAAGCTTCGTAGATCCTAATATTCCAAACCCCCTTCTATCTACCTTTCCCTGATTTTCCCCAGCTGATCAATACTAACCCCTATGACAAGGTAGCCTACTTCCCTTTCAAATGTTAGCAACTAAACATCACTGTACTACTGTTCTTTGTTATGCCTCAACAGTTTCCTAAATTAAAAACGATGATTGTTTTTACTAGCAAGTAGCCATGGTTGCTTCTGCAGTTAATACTCTCAGCCCCATGTAAGCCAGTCCAAGTGGAACATTGCAATACTTGAGCAGAAAGAACACATGTTGGGGGGGGGGGGCACCAACCGATGAAAAAAAACCCTAGATGTGCAAGCCCTAACCAAAGAAAATCAAGAATAACGAAAAAATTCAAGATACCAACGAGAACGAATCAGATGAAATCCAAGACTTAGCTGGGTGGTGGCGGCTCACACCTTTAGTCCCAGCACTTGGGAGGCAGAGGCAGGAGAATCTCTGTGATTTCATTTCCAACCCGGTCTACAGAGCAAATTCTAGGACAGGATCCAAAGCTACACAGAGAAACACTGTCTTGAAAAATAATAAATAAATAATAAAGATGAATCAGGCTAAAAATACAATTCCTGTTTTAGAATGCTAATTATTTCTTCTCTTGGATGTTTTACTCAGTGGCATAGCCCATGTACTAGGAAAGTTTCCCTTGTTTTTTTTTTAAATAATTTATTTAACTTTATTTTATGTTCACTGGTGTGAGGGTTACAGACAGTAGTGAATAGCCATGTGGATGCTGGGAATCGAACCCAGGTCCTCTGGAACAGCAGCCAGTGCTCTTAACTTCTGAGCCATTTCTCCAGCCCATAAAGTTTCCCTTCTAAAACAAAAAGAAATCCAAAAGACTCAAGGGGAAAAAAATTTAATAATGTTTAATTGATGTGGGAATCCCCCCTGTATGTCATGAATGTGTTTTGTTAATGAATAAAGCTGCTTCAGTCCTATAGCAGTGCAGAATAGAGCTAAGTGGGAAAACTAAGTTGAATGCTGGGAGAAAAGAAGGCAGGGTCAAGAGAGAGGCCCTGTAGCCACCAGAGAAAGAACCTGCACGCCAGCCTTGTGGTAAATAAAAATAATAGAAATGGGTTAATTTAAGATATGATATAAGAGCTAGCTAGCAATACGCCTAGGTGATTGGCCAAGCAGTGGTTTAATTAATGCAGTTTCTGTGCGGTTTTTTTGGGTCTGGGTGGCCAGGAAACGAATGAGCGGCTTCCAACTATACTTAAAGAGATTAAAAAGGATACAAATGAACTTCTAAATATATTAAAAAAGGAAACTATTGAAATGAGGAAGCCAATATAGGACATGAAGCAGGAATTTATTAAGAAAATAGAAACACTAAAAAAGTGGGTTCCAAGGATTGAAATTAGGTCACCAGGTTTGTAGAGTGAGTGCTTTTACCAGCTAAGCCATCTCAGCAGCCCCAAATTGAATATTCAGAAATGAAAAGGTAAGTCAAATGAAAAACTCAGTAAAAGGCCTCATAAAACGGAGGATGCTAAAGTCATAATATCAAGGACAGGAGAGAAAAATCCAGACCCCGAGAAAGATAATCAGGGTGTGAACGGAACATGAAGTCTACGAACACCACTAAAGACCAGATTTACTAAAGCATCAAGTTAATACTCTCAGGAAAATCATGGTGGAAAGCTCCCCAAATCTAGGAAAAGAAATGAACACCCAGATCCAGGAGGCAGTTAGAATGCCAAACAAGAAGGAAAGCATCAAAACTGCAAGGAAGAAACACCACGGTACACAGGCACCTAATTCCATAAACAAGCACTACTGGAGGAAGACAGGTCAGCCTCCACACAGCAACAGTGAGCGACGTTAATGCCAACTATCACCAACAGCCAGCCAACCCAGGAGGAAAAACAGACACACATGAACAAGAAATAAGAGAGGAAACTGTAAATGTCTGGAGTCCAATGACATAGGAACCTGAGGCACAATGAGAGCAGTGCTGACAGGGAAGAGCGTGGAGTAAACTCCAGAGCAAGCGAGACGGCTCAGCAAGCACAGGCATGGCAGAAGGACAGACTGACACCAGAAGTGGTCCTCTCACCTCCAAGGTTAAAAAAGAAAACTAAAACAAAAATCAATGAAAAAAAAGACCTCTGAAGAGGTACAAGGTCAACAGTCAAGCTATCAAAACAGGAAATTAACCAAATCAGAGCTTAAAAAAAGACATGGATAACAGCAAAATTTAGATTAGGATACACCTTAAAATCTATATTCTAATAATTTGAGAAATTAAAAGAAATGATGTTTCTAGACAAACCCACTGAAATCAACTAAGTGGCCATAAACAACATAAATATATAATAAAAAATATTCCAACTAAAAAAGCTGAACTCTACTAGACAGTCAAATAAGAATCAATTGCCAACATTCATCAAGCTAATTTAAAACAGAAAGCAAATAATTGCTACCCAACATGTTTTTTTCTGTTTGTTTATTTTTTGAGACAGGGTTTCTCTGCACAAACAGCCCTATGTGTCCTTGAACTCACAGAGATCCACCTGCCTCTGCCTCCCAAGAAGTACTGGGATTAAAGGTGTGTACCACAGCTCAGTACTATCAGCCTTTTATAAAGCCAGTATTCTTCTGGTATCAAAAGTTAATAATCAAAAAAGGAAAATTATACTCTCCATGATGAACATAACATGCAAAAATTCCCAACTAAATACTTGCAATTCAAATTCAAAACACATCAAAAAGATGGCTTCATTCCAGGGGTTGGCTTAACATATGTAAAACAATGGATGTAGTTTATTTATCACATAAACAGACTCAAGGATAGAAATCACATAATTATACCAACAGATGAAGAGGGACTCAAAAAAACAATCCTCAATTCCTTCATGACAAAAGCCAGAAGAAATTAGGAATAAAAGGAACACATCTCAACGTAACAAAGGCTGTATATGACAGGCATTATACTAAATGGGAGAAAACAGAGAGCATTTCTTCTAAAACCTAGAATAAGAAAAGGGTCCAAATTCTTCTCCCTAATCAACACTGAAAAAGCAGTAAGACAAGAGGGAAAAGGGGGATGCAAATAGGAAAAAAGTCAGGCAAGGTTTTTGGCTTAGTACTTAAAGTGCTTGTTGTGGACCTGAATTCAAATCTTCAGCACCCACATAAAAGATAGGCATGTCAAAGATAAATTAGTCCTGGCAGCTGGCCAGGCTAGTCTACCCTCAACAGTGAGTTGCAGGTTCAGTGAGACTACCTCTCAGAGTAAAATAAAAAAGAAGGAAGACAATTCCAATAACAACTTCTAGCTTTCATAATGCTCCTACAGCAACAAGCACATGCACACGCATGCATGCGCACACACACAGAGTGGGAGGGGAAGAGAGGGAGAGGGAAAGAGAGAGAGCTCTAAAGATTCCATCAGAAAACCCAGATTAAGTAAACTTTTAGCAAAGTACCAATTCAAAATCTACCATTCAAATCAGTATCTTTCCTATATACCAGTAATAAACACTATGTAGTTGTCTGTCTGTCCTAGAACTTGATACATAGATCAGACTGTCCTTGAACTCAGCGATATATTTGCTTCATCCCCCCAGGTACTAGGATTAAAGATTTGTGCCACCATGCCAAGCCAACAATGAAAAATTTTAAAAACTGAGAAAAAGAAATTGAAAAAGACACTTGAAGATGAAAGACCTCTATGCCCAGTTTAGAATACTGTGAGAAGGGCTGTACTACCAAAAGCAATCTACAGATTCAAGGCAAACCTCATCCAACCTTTGACAACTGTGCTGGAGTGTATAGATGGCACTAATAGGATTAATAAATAACAATACAAAGTCAGGAGGGAATGAAACAGGATCTGGGAGGACATGGGGAAAGGGCGAATACGATAAAAATAAAATTATGAAATTCTCAAAGAATTAATAAAATATTTCAACAAGCTGGGCATGGTGTCTATAATCCCAGCACTCAGAAGGCAGAGACAGGTGGATCTCAGAGTTTGAAGCCAGTCTGGTTTACAGGGTGAGTTCTATGAGAGCCAGGACTACAAAGTGAACCCTGTCTCAAACATCAAAACAAATTGATTTCAACAACTCTTCACAAAAAAATAGAGAAGAAGAAAATCCTATTCATATTGAGTACAGAAGACCTTGGATAAGCCAGTGCCATCTTGAGCAAAACAAGAACAATGAGAGGTGTCATCATAGCTGATTTCAATTACAACTCCACAGTAAAAGTGTATTTCAAGGGCATAGACACCACAAATAAAGCAATAAAACAAAGGATCTAGATGCAAACTCATGTAGCCACAGCAACCATAATGTCAACAAAATGCCAAAATACACTTGAGTAAAGACAGTCCTTTTTCAACTGACAGAACTGTGAAAACAATCTTCACATCTAGATCCCTGTCACCCTGTACAAGAATCAATTCTAAGAGATCAGAAACTATAACATAAGAACTGAAATTTTCCTTTTTTTTTTTTTTGTTTTTTTTGTTTTTTCGAGACAGGGTTTCTCTGTAGCTCTTTTTGGTTCCTGTCCTAGAACTAGCTCTTGTAGACCAGGCTGGTCTCGAA
>NC_022015.1:65108378-65110762 GCF_000317375.1 Microtus ochrogaster | reverse complement strand
CTCGAACTCACAGAGATCCGCCTGCCTCTGCCTCCCGAGTGCTGGGATTAAAGGCGTGCGCCACCACCGCCCGGCTGAAATTTTCCAACTGTAAGAAGCAAAAATAGGCAAACTACTTAGGATATAGTCATAGTAAAGGAATTCCTAAATATGGATTCCAATCATAAAGTAAAACCAAGAACTGACAAATAGAATCACACATAATTAAAAATCTACAGCAAAGGAACACAATCAAATGAAGACAGCTTGCAGAACGGGGAAAAAGTTTTTGGTCAGTCCAATATGGACAAGTTCAACAGAACCACCAAATACGGGCTGCCCATGCATGCTTCAGCATTGCCAGGGTATAAATTACATTCATTTCATTCATCTTTACAGAAGATTAATATGTACAATATACAATGAATACAAACTAAATACCAAGAAATCAAACAACCCAATCAATAAATGGGCTAATGAAATTAACACACAATTCTTGAAGATGCCAACAGAATGGGTTATTAAATGTATGGAACAAAACAAGACAGACATGTATCATCACTAGCTGTCAAGGAAATCAAAATTAAAACTACATGGATTCTCAGTACAGTCAGTCATTAAGACAAATAACAAGACACTGGGGTGATGGCTCAGTGAATAAAGCACACACACAAGAGCACAGAGTTCAGATCCCTAGAGCCTACATAAATGCCACATGGACATGCAGAATGCCTTTAATCCAGCCTTGGAAGGTTGAGATGGGAGTCCCTGGAATAATTTGGCTACCAAGACTAGTCTTACTGATGAGCTCTGGATTTGACAAGACCCTGTCTAAAATACAACAGAAGAGCATTTGAGGTTTGGAACTGAATCCCAAATAGAAATCTGGTTTGTCAGACTCTTGACTCCAAGGATGTATTTTAGGCAGAGTTTGTAGAAAACACATTTTGTTTTGAGCAGAGAAACAATAGCTAGGACAGGGATCTCAGCAAAGCTATCTGTTTGCTTGCTTCCACCCTAAACCCTAAAAAGCGGGAGGAAAAAACTCGATATCTCAGATCTCCACTCTGCTCTTCCAGGTGCTTCCTGGTGTGATCACGTGCGTTATCAGTCCTTCCGTAGTTCTGTATCCACAGGAGATTTATTAGGACTGGGTTACCCAGTAACAGACACGCAGGTATTACCCAATGAAAACATTTCTTGAAGCAAACACCTACATAAGTAATAACAAATACATTAATCTTGTCTTCTATTAACAGCTGGGGAGCTACTTACCGAGAAACAATGGAATGCCTCTGTCCAGGAGGTATGCTGCCATCTAGTCTCAAATAAGTGACAGAGGGTAGGTGAGGCTTCAGCAGGTCATGCTCAACTATATCAAGCATGCTTTTTAGCTGACAGAAGATCAGTATTCTGTGTTGGGCCACCACAGACTCTGTGCCACTGTCTGAAGTGCTGCCGTTTCCCAAACCACAATCCAACAGCAACTGGGGGAAGAAAACATTTCACAGCTATTTGGAAGTAGACAACAAATATTTGCTACCACAACTACTTTCTCCTGCAACTATTTCTATGGAAAGAAAAGGTTAAATTTATTTGTCACCTATTTGCCCGTTAGAAGTTGGGCTAAAACTATCAAGCACTCAGCCTGTTTCCCCTATGGACTCCCATACCACTAGACCTTTAGTAAATGTTCATTCAAGGCAGTGACAAAGATGTCCCAAACAAAAGCTATAAAGTAACTTCTTTAAATGAAAAGACAAATAATATAAAAAGGGGTCCTGTATGGTAACATAGGCCTTTAATCTCAGTACTCAGAGGGGTAGGCAGATCTGTGAGTTTGAGGTCAGCCTGGTCGACAATAGTAAATTCCAGACCAGCCAAGGACTACATAAAGCTCGTTAAAAACACACACTGTAGGATTCCATGTACATGAAATAGTTCAAGAGGTCATCCTAGGAAAAGGTTTAGGATTAGAAAGGGAAGATGGGGACTGCTGGGTAGGCAGTGGTTTTGGGTTACAGAGAACTCGCGTGCTGGATGGTAGTGACTGCTGTAGAACACTGTAATGTCAGAACTGCACAGTTAAAGTGACATGTGGTTTTTTAAAGCTATGTAAAAAAAAAACTAGCTATGCTTGAATTTTACTGTACTCTTTTTAACTATATGTGAAAAAAAATATTACAAAATGCCAGGCAGTGGTGGCACACGCCTTTAATCCCAACACTCTGGAGGCAGAGGCAGGCAGATCTCTTGTGAGTTCGGGGGGGGTGGGGGATTAAAAAAAAGGAAAAAAAATAGTAAGCCAAATTTTATTTATTTATTTTTTTTTTTGGTTTTTCGAGACAGGGTTTCTCTGTGGCTTTGGAGCCTGTCCTGGAACTAGCTCTGTAGACCAGGCTGGT
>NC_022015.1:65101896-65108278 GCF_000317375.1 Microtus ochrogaster | reverse complement strand
TGTAGACCAGGCTGGTCTCGAACTCACAGAGATCCGCCTGCCTCTGCCTCCCAAGTGCTGGGATTAAAGGCGTGCGCCACCACCGCCCGGCCATAAGCCAAATTTTAAAATACAGTAAATGGTAAGTATATCAATAATCTTCGAAAACAGCAAATTTTTCTACTATCATAACTTATTTATTATTTTATTGTGAATAGACATACTTGTTTCAAAGCGGAGAGTTTAGGGGCATGCTGAATATCATGAAGTGAAGAATTCTGAACAGCCAGTTTTTCAGTAGTGCTCTTGAATTCTGGATGCTGAGGGGTTAAGACCAATGCTGGATGGTTGCACAGTTTACGTAAATATTGTAATGCCTTTAAAAGATGAAAAACAACAACTTACGTAACTCCATCTTTTTCATACCACAATTGTTTGTATTTTTGTATCCTCTCTTTGCTATTCCATTTGTCTAAAAAATGCCCAGTCAGTATCCAAGAACCAGTTCAGAGCTGCGCAAGTCGGTTCAGCCCACAAACCATTTTGCCACACCACATGCATGAGGACCAGACTTCAGATCCCCTGAACCCACATTAAAACACAAACAAATAAGTAAACTTTAAAGCCCAGTGAGCATAGTAATTCAGTGTACAGGAGAAGGATACAGGGATCTCCTAGTCAGATAAGCCTACAGCAAACTTTGAGACTCAGGAACAGATTCTCAGAAAGGAGGGAGCAATCTAGAAAGATACCCAGCTGGGTGGTGGTAGCGACACCCGCCCTGAATTCCAACACTTGGGAGGCAGAGGCAGGTGAATCTCTGAGATTTATGTATTTATGTATACAGTGTTCTGTTTGCATGTATATTCATATACCAGAAAAGGGCACCAGATCTCATTACAAATAGTTGTGAGCCACCATGTGGTTGCTGGAGATTAAACTCTTAACCTCTGAGCCATCTCTTCAGTTCCCATTCTCTAATTTTTAAAAGTAGTTTATAACCTCTACCTGGAATACATGACCTGTAGCTTTAAGCTTTGGTTTCTCAGTTTCTTCTGAAAGTGCAGCTGAAGACACAGTCTCATCCACATCACACTTGGCACGAGACTTAGCAAAATCTTCATAAAGTTGAACCTGTGAAATTATGCCCAGGGAAACAGTATACATTTTAAAAAGTATTCAGATATATAAATGAAGGCAAATTATGACACCTATATCTCATTCTTAGTATTAGAGATCATCCACTCCCTCTGTTTAGGTTTCTTTAAATTTACAGAACATTTCTGTAAAAGATTAATGTGTTAAGTTTAGCTGCAAAGTATTAAATACACACTCTCTAAATTTTTCCAACATTTAGGAAAATATATTAGCAATAAAAGGAAATCAGGCAGGGCGGTGGTGCACACCTTTAATCCCAGCACTCAGGAGGCAGAGGCAGGCAGATCTGTGAGTTCGAGGTCAGCCTTGTTTTAACCACACTTAACTCTAATAGTGGGGTTAAGCAAGTTACTTCCTTTTTCTGAGTTTCGCTGTATTTGCAAAAACAAGGCTTATATTTATACTACTGCTGTAAGGATGACACAGCACCATTCATAGACAGGCTCTGGTCATAATAAAGATTGGCTTATATGGCACCCTCTCTGTCCCTTTTTGCTTCTCATAGTTTCAGTTACCGGTGATCTAAAAATACTAATTATAAACTACAAAAATAAACAATTTATATCATGAAATCATGTGCCACTCTGTGTAATAAAACCCTATGCCATCCCATTCTGTTAGGAATATAAATCACCCTTTTGTAAGCACATCCATGTTCCATATGGCACCTGCTCATCAGTCATGTAGTCCCAATTCCATAGGATCAACTGCCATATATTCTATAATACCCGTGTTCAAGGAAGCCTTCTTCACTCAGCAACAGCTCCAAAGTACAAGAACAGTGAAGGCAGAAGTTTGGCTATGCCAAAGAAAAGTCTTTAGCTTTAAGTGAAATATTTTAATGAGAAAGAGGTGGTGGGTTTACGTGGTGATTTGGGGCCAGATTCCAGAGGATTATTTCCTCATACTTGGAGGGGAGAAGAGCACTGGTCTCTCTATTTTAATCTACAGAATTCAGATCACTATCCTTAGAGAAAATATAATTTTCCTTTGGAGGGAAATCCTCTAGTCTCCTCCACTAGAGTGAGGTGTGGTTCATGTAAACGTTACTGTTGTAGAATATTAAAGTGAGTTATATTTGTTTATGCTCTGCAACAATTGTTTAACAATGTAAAGATATGTTTAACTCTATGAAGCTGTGATTCTTTGCCTGTCTAAAACAGCTGATGGCCTAATGAACAGATAAATGGCTAACAGCAGGGCAGGAAAAAGGACAGGTGGGGGCAGCAGGCAGAGAGAAGACACACGGGCCACCCACCCAGCCCAGGAGTAAGAGTGAACGATGTACAGAAGTAAGAAAATGGAAAAGCTCACAGGCAAAAGGTAGACAGGATAATTTAAGATAGAAAAGCTGGCTAGAGAGAAGCATTCATTAGTAAAAATAAGCCTCTGCATGTGTGAATTTTTGGGTGCTGGGCCCCCGTAAGAGTCAAAAAGAGCCAAAAAGAGTAATAAAACAATCAACAACACTCTACTATTAACAGCAAGATTTAAAAAATCTAGCTAAAAAGTCATTACATAAACTGGGAAGAGTTTAATTTTCTATAAGGCTGTTCTACAAATAATATTCTATCAACCACAACAATGAGCAGACTCCTAACCTGGAGAGGGCTAAGAGTACAGTAATAGTCTTGAATAATTTTAGGAGGAAGATCCTGCAAGACATCTTCTTTCATTCTTCTCAAAAGAAATGGCAGGACTTGGCGGTGCAGTGCATCCATTGCAAGAACACCTGTCAATGGCGAGAACACAGTTTTAAGTGTTCAGAGTAAATCATACAACCATGAGGACTTACTGTAACTCCTTCTTACCTGCTTCTTGTTCTCGACTGGAGCTTCGTGCATCCCTACTCGCTAATATAGGTTTACCATATCGAGCAGCAAACTGGCGTTCAGTACCCAAAAATCCAGGCATAAGGAAATCAAACAGTGACCACAACTCCAAAACGTTGTTCTGAATATAAAAAAAAATAACAATTATCTTTTCTTCAGTTTTGAAAATACCATATCCCATTACTTCTGGATCCTAATGTGCCTCCCCACTTTTTTCCTCTCCAGAAGCCTCCTCATCCAGCCCAGGCTCTGGTTCAGCATGGACAGCTGCTCTCTAACATGGACAACCTTCTGATCCATAAAGCTCTGAAGAGCAGAAACCTATCTGACAGCTTCAAAGCCTAAACTATTAGAGTAGGAAAAAGGGAAAAAGTGTTAGCCTTTCAACTGGACAAAACCCCAAACCTTCTGATGTCTCAGTCAAGTACAAGTAGCATCTTGAAAACAAAAAAAAAAAAACAAAAAAAAAACAAAACAAAAAAAAAAAACAAAACCCCTAAAAGTCAGTGGGCATAGTGGCGTACAACTTTAATCCCAGATGGATCTCTGTGAGTTCAAGGTTAGCTTGGCTTTTAGAGTGAGTTCCATGACAGCCAGGCTACACAGAGAAACCCTATCTTGAAAAACCAGTTAATAATAATAAAACCTAAAAGTATTCCTCCTTTTCCCTTTTTTATAACTCGTAAATGCAGCTTTATTTCATTCACATGTTCTCTCTATTGCACTGTTGTGTGTTTTAACAAAACTATTCAGGAATGAAAAGCTTCACATTCAGCATTACCAGCTACAAAATCAAGTGGTTCCAGACATAACCAGCATATGTTAATTTAATGACATTAATAATCCCAGGTATTTATTTTTGCTTCATTCTTCAATATTCTTTTGTTTCTGGACTGTGACCTCACAGGCTCCTTTGTAGCTCTCTGTATAAAGTATGTTTCATGATGGACACCTATCTGAAAGTCATCCCAGCCACAAGAAGCCAGTTCTTTCTAATCCAACTGGGGTTTTCAATTTCTTCTTTTATTATCAAGTTAAGATTCAAAGTTGCTTCTGAAAACTGCAAGCCTGCTACTTCTCCTAGGTTTGGCTCTTTGGCTGAGTTCTAAGTGCTAGATTATATGGTTCATTGGCATCATCCTTAGGAATTTGGAAGACAGGGCTGCTTTTGATTCTCTGCCACCCCAAATGTATGAACCCAATTTACAGTACCTTGACAATCAGAACTTTGCTTTCTCTAGACAATCGGAACTTTGCTTTCTCTAGAAGTTCTGAAAGCTCACAGTCGATTAATATCAGTCCATCTGTCCCCCAGCAGCAGCTGAACCTTACACAAGGCCTCCCTGTCCCACTGCTACCAGAAGCTGTGCTAGCTCTCCTTCCTTTTAATGTGCTTTACAACACATACCAACTTTAGGCTACGGATTTAATCCAGAGGTCACACTTGCCTGAAATCTTTGAGGCCCAGGTTTGATCCCCAACATAACAAAATAATGCCAACAAAAGCCAAAATCCCTAGTAAGCTTAGGAAAAATTGTAAATGAACAGCTTGTCTCTGATGATGAAAATATGCAGTGTTTACAAACTAGCCACAGATTAACCCTCTGCACAGTGGCTCTCTACCTTCCAAATGCTGCAGCCCTTTAATACTGTGCATGTTGTGGTGACTCCCAATGATAAAATTATTTCATTGTTACTTCATAACTACAATTTTGCTTCTGTTATAAATTATAATATAAATATCTGATATGTAGGATATCTCATATGCAACCCTCAAAGGGGTTGAGACCTAGACCTATAGGTTGAAAACCACTACCTTAGATAAGCAGTGACTACAAAAAATAAATTCAAAATAAGAATTGTAAACCAAGCGTGGTGGCACAACCTTTTGATCCCAGCACTCCTGAGGCAGAAGCAGAGAGATCTCTGAGTTTGAAGTCAGCCTGGTCTGCATAGGTAATTCCAGGACAGCCAGGGCTATGTAGAAAAACCCCGATGCAAAAAGACAAGAGACCACAACATCAGTTTTTAGAGCTAGAGAATATCCTTCTACCAACCGGAGAATGAGCAAGGTGCAAGGTGATCTTCGTACTAGAGATGGTCATCCAGGTAAGATATGAACAATTACTGAATTTTCACACCTCTACTGTGGAGTGATTCATTTCTCAGTTGGTTTTAGATTTTCAGTGCTAAACCAGATTGCTGAGTAATACTACTGAATTAGAATCAAATCTGTTACATACATCAAATGTTATTTACATAGCCTAAAATTAGAGTTTAAGCATAATCTTTAATAAAACTTGGCCAGTTTAAGAGGTAAGTAGATCTTTGATTTCAAGGCCACCTTGATCTCAAAGAGTGAGTTCTGAGCTAGTCAGAGGTCTATAATGGCAGGGGGAAATAAGACACATTGTGAGGTAACTCAGTGGTAAAGCAAATTTGTTGTTCTTAAAGAGAACCCGGACTCAGTTCCCAACACCTCCATGTTGGCTTACAACAATATCACAGAATGTGACATCCTCTTCTGGTCTCTGTGGGCTCCTTATGCAGCGAGTACACAGCCAAAACACTCACACACAACATTTAAAATTATAAATGTAAAATATCTTTAAGGGCTGGAGAGATGGCTCAGTGGTTAAGAGCACTGCCTGCTCTTACAAAGGTCCTGAGTTCAATTCCCAGCAACCACATGGTGGCTCACAACCATCTGGAATGAGGTCTGGTGCCCTCTTCTGGCCTGCAGACATACACACAGACAGAATATTGTACACACAATAAATAAATAAATATTAAAAAAATATCTTTAAAAGATTCAATATGAAAGGCCAAGTGTGGTCATACACACTTGTAATCCCAATATTTAGGAAGCAGAGGCAAGAGGATTACAATGAATTTGAGATCAGCTTGGTCTTTCTCGTGGGCTGCAGACCAGTCAAGGATTACATAGTGAGATCCTGCCTTAAAAACAAGACAAAACCAAAACCAAAACCAACTCAAACTAAACCATACTTGCCCAGTTTAGCTACTACCATATGCCAAAAGAACCTTTATAAACACAATTTAACTCCTGGAAATTTTTTATTATCTTTATAAACTAAAAGACTTCTTGACTTACTGCTAAATGCCAGGGCACCTGGAAAATTTGTTTTTTGTTGTTGTTTTTTGAGACAGGGTTTCTCTGTACCTTCGGAGCCTGTCCTGGAACTAGCTCTTATAGACCAGGCTGGCCTCAAACTCACAGAGATCCACCTGCCTCTGCCTCCTGAGTGCTGGAATTAAAAGCATGTGCCACCACTCCCCGGTTTGGGTTTTTTTTTTTTTTTTTTTTTCCTTTTTCAAGACAGGATGTCTCAAGGGCATTGGGAACCTTCGGAGCCTGTCCTGGAACTAGCTCTTGTAGACCAGGCTGGCCT
>NC_022015.1:65096369-65101796 GCF_000317375.1 Microtus ochrogaster | reverse complement strand
TTTTTTTTTTTTTTTGGTTTTGTTTTAAATAGTTACCTGGATTGGTGTTCCGGAAAGAATAATCCTATAGTTAGCAGTCAGCTGTTTTACTGCTTTTGACAATTTGGTTTTTCCGTTTTTTATGACATGGCCTTCATCAAGAATACAGTAGTTAAATTTAATATTTCTAAGAAAAAATAAATAAAAACTGTTATCTTTTCTTGTATATCAGGCATCATAGGAGCAATTTAGAAGCAGAATATTAGGCTCACAATTTCAATATCAAATTTTTATTTTTGAAATATTTATGATTTTTTTCTTTATTTTCGAAATAGAAATGTTTCACAGAAATAGAGGATACATACAAAAATATCTACAATTCTGATGTTGGCTAGATGCATGAATTTTCTAAGGTGTACTTACACACATAGCCACAATTCAAAGCAAAACAGTATATTCCAGCAACCTGGGAATCTCTTTTGTGCTTTCTCCCAACTAAGTTTTTAAATTTAAATTAGTATGCATTTACTGTACAAAGTGATGGTTTGTCTGACATTTTCATATATGTACATCAAGTATGTCATTCATATTTAGCACCCACATGATCTTATCTTATCCTCCCTCCCTCTTACCTATCAACACTAAACTTTTCTAAAGAATATTTGAATTCTTACCTAAAAAAGTCTATGTCATTTCTCACAACATCATATGAAGCTACTATCAGATTATGCCTTTTTACTTGATGCTGCAACCTTTAAGAAAAATTAGAAAACAGAATTATTAATTTCTTAATACAATTTTATTTCATTTGTTTGGTTTTGTTTAAGACAGGGTCTTTCTGTGTAACTTTGGCTGTCCTGGAACTTACTCTGTAGACTAGGCTGGCCTCTAACTCACATATCTGCCTGCCTCTGCCTCCAGGGTGCTGGAATTAAAGGTTAAAGGCTAAAAGTGTGCACCACCAGCACCATCTTAATACAATTTTAATAGTGTAACTACAGCTATTGTTATAAAGTGCTTCAACCTGCCTAATGAGCATCTGTGTTTACTCTAGTTAACAGACCACATTATAATGCAAACCTGCCACCTGACTCAGAAAAACGATGAGCACCTAACTCAAAATATGGCCAACACTTAGTATCTTCTTTTGGGACACATTCCTTTACCACTCGGCTAAGTCAAGCTTATCAATCGTATGTCCCCATAATGAACAAAGGGATGAAGCAACAGAACCAGGTTGAACTATTTACAAGATTTTATCCTCTGAACATAATTTGTAGCCAGTCTATCATGTTCAGTACTGACCTAGGAGAATGTGGGCTTGAGGCTGCCCAGGGCCATTTACCCACCAACTGTACAATGAAGTTAAGGAAATATCAATTCAACAAAATTATGTTTGGGAAGGACAAACATAATTTTAGTTGTCTCTAAAGCAATAATCCAGGCTTGAAATTCCAGGGAGTGAACTGCTATTCCCTGTTTACTAAAGCAATTGAATTCCATTCATTTACAAATTCATGAATATGAGGAGACACTACAGAGTTGCTCTAGTACAAACGTTTGAAATGCTTATGTCCAAATCCTCACTCTGTCCGCTTAAAAAACTTAAGGGATCTTGGACACAGAAGCACTACTTTATAATTCATTACCTCAGACAAGTACACCTTAGAGCAGTGGTTCTCAACAGTTAAGACAGCTCCCCATGCTGTGGTGACCTCCAACCATAAAATTATTTTGTTGCTACTTCGTAACTCTAATTTTGCTACTGTTATGAATCATAATATAAGTATCAGATATGTGACCCCTTAAGGGGTTGCAACCCTCAAGTTGAGAACCAGTGCCTTAGAGGGTGATTGTGAGTACACAATTGTTGAAACAACAATGGTATATGTACAAAAAACAGCCACTGTGGACCAAAAGTAAAAAAATATTAAGTAGGAGAAAAGGCAACAGAGAAATATGTAGAGAATGGAGAAAAGAGCAAGAGCAGAATGGACATGATTGGTACTAGGTTCTCCCGGCAATACTTAGAACCACACTGGGTGGGACAGTGGCACAAGTCCTTCATTCCGGTGGGCTTCACTGACATCTCTGTAAAGTACTGCCTTTATTAAGCTGGGTATCTATGGTTATAATCAGAGATAACTACAGTTCACTTCTGACAAATATGCTACTTTTTTTGTACAGCTCTTACCTTATCCTTTCAGTAGGAGGGCCAGTATAATGCAATGGATTGAGATATTCTCTGGAGCAAAATTTACCTACTTCATCTACCCAGTGACCTGTTAACGTGGGTGGGCAAACCACCAAGGAAGGAAGTGGCATACATTCTGCCAATTTCGATCTTGCATATTCCTGGGCCCTTTACAAAAGAAAACAGTAATTAAGCAATTTGTTAACATTCATTAGGATTTAGAACCTTTATTTTGAAATAATATTTTAAATTACCTCTGACAATGATCTCCAGCTAGAATACAGATGGACTGTAATGTTTTTCCTAAGCCCATGTCATCACACAGAATTCCATGAAGCTTATATTTATTAAGAAAGGCTAACCAGTTCACACCATCCTAGAAGGTTAGGTAGAGAAAAATTGTAAATGTAAAAAGACTGTAAGAATTTTTTCTTGTAAAACGTATTTGCATGGACCTATATCTTTCTATGAGCAAAAAAGAAATCAATATAGGACCTTCAACATTGAGACTTTAATGAACCGGATAGAAAAAGTGTCTCACACTCACAGGCGCAGAGTGACCTTACCTGCTGGTACTTCCTCAGTTCAGCATTGATTGGCACTGGGATCTTGTAATTTTCTAACTTCTTCCCATCTAATAATTGCTCTAAAAAGTGTCGCTCTTTTGCTTTCAACTGGATTAATTCTTCAGACATGTTTGGAGGGTCTGGAATGCCTGCCTGAAATGATTTTTAAAATGTATTAAAATTAGGCTGGCGATGGGCTAAGTAGCTCATTTCTTGAGAGCTTTACTAGCGTGAAAAAGCCCTGAGTTCAACCACGGCATTGTGTGAAACTATACTGTATAATCATAACACTAAAGGTTGGAGGCAGAATTCAAGTTCATGCTCAGCTATGTAGAGTCTGAGGGCAGCCTGAGCTACATGAGATCTGTCTCAAACAGAAATATTGACTAATATTTGTTCTGTGGGTAGGTGTGAGGGGAACACACAGTCGAATAAGGTCTTACTATGTTTTCCAAAGGCCTTGATCTTACTAGATATTCCATGCCGTTTACTTAATTTCTCATTCTAAAATGTTATCAAAATAATTTCAGTTTTACCAAGACAAACATACACACAGAAAAAAGCAATTAAAAATGATATAAAGATTTGAGGGTGAATAAATCTAAAGATTTTGAAAGATGTTAAAAGTGTTTGAATTAGACAAAGACAATATACTTTGGTATTTTAAAGAACACAATTAGGACTTTATTTGCAACAAGTATTAATAAAGAAACAATGATATATAATCTAATTTACATTCCATGCTTTTGAAAACTATCAGTTTCATACTGTCCTGATATCCTCAGGTATTGAATCTCAAAATACAGTATGGGCTTAGGAGGAGCACCAAATGGTCTAGTGTCATTTATAACTCCACAGCAAGCTCCATTGAGGAAGGCCTTTGCTAGGCTGGTGAAAATGGAAGAGCTATTAAGTCTCATCCTTGAGCAATAAACAAAATGCAACTATATACAAAACTCTTCCTTTTCAAAATAAAAAATATGGGCGGGGTGGGAAGGGGAAGAGAAACACTTAGAAACTATTAACTGTGTGCTAAACTAGCCCTATTTTTCCTCTTAAAAATTTAAACACATCAGTATTCTTTCACATACTGTGATGTTCATAGACATACGCTGACTGTATCCAAACTTATGTTTCAATATTGATTTGACAGATTGTGTGCACACATGCAATGCACATGCTCCTGTATGCGCACATGCATGAAGGCCAAAGGAAGAAAACAGATTGTCTGGCTCTATCACTCTCCAGCACCATCCCTTCAAACAGTCTCTCTCTTACTGAACCTAGAGCCAGGCTGGGAGCCAGCAGTGACAGGAGTGACAGGCATGTGTGGTCACATCATCTCAGGTCCTCAACTTGTACAGGAAGCACTTTTACCCACTGAGTAATCTCCTCAGCTCATCATACTCTCGATATAAATATTTATGAGTTGGTGGTGTAGCTAACTGTTGGAACACTTGCCTGCCATGTACAAGACTCTACATTCAATTTCTAGTACCATAAACATTTTTATTATAAAATATTTATAATTAACAACTCTGGATCATCACATAATTGTTATTCTTTTAAACACATTTTACTCATGGAGATATAAGATACACATTAACACAGCAGGGTTGTTTTGTGTTTACATGTTTGTTTGGGGGAAGGGATACATTATGGTCCTTTAAACTGAGTGAGGTATTATTATAAAAGGACAGACCTGAATTCAATCCTCTGACCTTCACAGGCACATGCACCCCCAGCCAAAATAAATGTTTAAAAATAGTTGTTGTTGTTATGTTACAGAACACACTATATTTGTGAACCAAAATCTCTTCAACTTACCTCAAGTGGCATCAGTCTAATTAATGTTGCAAAGCATTGAGTAGCCATGAACCTCACACTGTCTGTCTGATCACTCATTCTTCCCAATACAGGAACAACTAAAAGGACAATGTACGGAACAATACCAACATCCAATTGTTCCATAACACCTGAGTAAGCTGTTAAAGAAATTTCAAGATAGTTCCCAGGTAATGTCTTCACAGATTTTAGCATACCAAGATTGTAACTTCAGCATTAAAAAAACCCCTCATTTTCACACATGTACATAATATATCCTGACAGTTTTGTTTCTTATGGCTTTCTGAAACAGGGTATCATAAAAGCCTAAAATGGCTTTGAACTCTTAATCCTCTTGCCTCATCCTCCTGAATGCTGAGATTACAGATGTATACCATCCTGCCAGGCTCAAGATTATGATGTCTGTTACAAATTATAACCATATTTACAGGCTGGTGCTCTTTTAAAAACATTATTTAACTACTGTAAGTAAAAATATAAAATTGCTCCAGAAACAGATGCAAGCAGATTCAGAGATCCACAACTAATCACTGGGCTGAGCTCCAGGCATAGAGAGGGATGAGCGATAATATGAACAAACGGGTCAAGACCATGATAGGAAATCCACAGAATCAGCTGACCTGATTGACAACTGACTCCTGACTGACAACGGGGGAACCTGCATGGGACAGAACTAGGTTCCTGAATACAGGTTGTAGTGGAAGACCTCTTGTTTGTTGTAGGCTGCTCAGCCCTGAAATAACCACACAGAAACTGTATTATTAATTAAATCACTGCTTGGCCCATTAGCTCTAGTTTTTTGCTGGCTATCTTTTTTTTTTTTTTTTTTTTTTTTTTTTTTTT
>NC_022015.1:65087179-65096269 GCF_000317375.1 Microtus ochrogaster | reverse complement strand
TCTCTGTAGCTTTGGAGCCTGTCCTGGAGCTAGCTCTTGTAGACCAGGCTGGCCTCGAACTCACAGAGATCCGCCTGCCTCTGCCTCCTGGGTGCTGGGATTAAAGATGTGTGCCACCCGCCCAACCTGTTGGCTAACTCTTACATCTTAACTTAACCCACTTCTATTAATCTGCGGATGGCCACATGGCTGTGGCTTACCGGCAAGGTTCAGTGCCCTACTCGGCTCTCTCTTCTCCCAGCATTCAGTTTAGTTTTCCCTGCATACCTCTAGTCTGCTCTGTACAGTTTCTTTATTAACCAATGGTATTCACAGCATACAGAGGGGAGTCCCACATCACCATGTGACAACGGTGTGGCTTGTGCTCCTGGCAGTGGGACCAGGATATAACTCTAAGGCATCAACTGACTTTGTAGAGCCCATTCTCTATGGAGAGATACCATGCTCAGTCTAGGTACCAAGGGTAGGGGACGGGAGGGGGGAGGTGCAGATATGACACACAATTTCCTCGGCCCTGCCTCAATGAGGGGATGGAACAGTCCTGGCTCACTTCCGGGTGGGGGGGTGGGTCTTAATCTCTCTGATGAGCAGACAGGAGGAAGGGGGAGCAGAAAGAGGAGAACTGGGATTGGTATGTTAAAAAAAAAAGGTATTTGGTCGCACCCATAACCATCATCATGCCATTATTGCACAAGTATCTTGGCAAGACTGTCGGTAGCCCAAAATTCTGCTTGCTGGATGATGTCTACTGCACTCATGAATTCACAAAATCCCTACTTGATCTCAAACTGGTAGCTATCCTATCCCAACCTCCTCAATTTTTAGGCATGCACAACCACTCCTGGCTTAATCACTGGTATCATCAACAAACTTCACATTCTTAAAAACTGACTTCTGGGTCAGCCAGGCGGTCACTGAGCAATCTCTCCAGCATTTGTGTGTGTGTGTGTGTGTGTGTATAAAAATATGGTTTTGTCTGAAGGTAAATGGAGAAAATTTTATTAAGAACTTACTAAATATGTCCCTAGGATATCCATTCAGAATAACAGAATCACACTAAAAGTAGGGAGTACAATTCAGTGCCACACTAAGATTAATTCCGATTCCACCAGTAGCATAAGAATCATGGCCTGCATAGACTGCACCTAATCCTGTGGCTATGAAAATTCTGAACCAGGTTTCTACTGATCCGGCCTTATCCACCTTTCTTGCTTTGACACATGGGGCTGACAGATTCTGAATCAAACAATGGCTGCTGTGTCCTTAAAAAGAGCTTGCAGTACATCTCTAGATTTAGTATATTTCAGTATAAAGCAAAAGTTTACATGATCAAGAGAAACCAGCTGAATTATCTTACTATTTTAATCATATTCCCCTAAAAAAAAAAAAAGAACATAGTTTGGAAACATACATTTAAGGTAAATATAACCGACCTAGTATTTAATTATTACTATTGAAACATAAGACAAATAGATCAGTTACTAGTTTAAAATTACATAAAGTCGCTATGCTTATTAAAAAGCTACCCATCTGAAGCAATTTTTTAATTTTATATGAAATTTTAATAATAAAACATAATCATAATAAATCACAATAAAATGTAAAATACTTCAAAATAAAATGTAGAAAGTTGTCATTTTGTAATAAATGAGATTTAGTATATTTTAAAATGAGTAAACCTTTGAGTTAATCTTCAATATGAATAAAATTTTTCAAGTTCGGCAAAATAAAGGATACAGGCAAGTGCTTCAATTGCACCTTCTTGTTTGACATTGTCATCAATTGCTCCCAGCCATGGGAGTACCTTCTCTAAAAAAATGTTCATTGTTTCCATGGTAGCTATTTTGCTCATGACACCTATGCAGCGAGCTGCCATGTGCCTCACTGCAGTGCTGGGGTACTGAAGGCACATGTACAAATGAGGCAAATGCTGGACCAGCTGAAACAGAAACAGAACAGCAATTACAATACTTATTAGGGAATAATTACAGAGTTTGGCGTTCCTGATTTTGTTCTAGGTGCCAGCATTATGATCGCAACAGCATCTCATCTTAAATGTCCACTGCATAGAACATTATGATAGCCAAGCAACTGTTCAATAGTGAGGCCAGCCTCACATTTCAGTTGAGTACAGGGTGGATAAAGATGGAATTCTTTCTTTATTAATATAAGAAGATGGGGAGAGCTTTCTTCAAGATGGGGACTTGCTGTTGTTCAGGCTGGCCTCAAATTTCTGTAGACAGATTTCTACCGAATGTCCCAATAAACTGGGAAATAGACATGGCCAGTAGGACCTATCAGAAATTTGTAATAAGTAAAAGGACATACTTTTATTCTTAACTGCTATCGCCCAGATTCACTTTTATAAAACTTATTTTAATGTTACAGTTATAGAAAAGTAAAGCTAAAACTGTTACAATACAAAAAATTGCAAAGAGCCTCCCCAATGTAGATATATGGAAAGATTTTTTTTTTTTTTAACCAAGTAATTTTTTACTCTCCTCTTCCCTCTGCAAACTCTTCTGGTAGAAGTGTAATAGTAAAAATCAAGCCAAAGCCAAAGCCTCACACCAGTGACCAGCTGTATCTTAGAACATGATCACCTGCTTATCCTGAAAAGGCATCCCTCTGCCTGAGCTCTTCCTTGCGTGGAGCTCTACCTACTATTGGTCTCTACAGCCTACAATTTTCTTTCTCTTTGCTCTTCACCTTTTCTTTAGAACCCTTTCCACAATGCTTGAGTTTCCAAATTGGGTTTTCTATCACCCCTGTACCAATAAGGAAGAATCTAGTTACACTGTATTTTTTTTTAATTCCGTTAATGCAAAAGGACTAACTGGTATTTTTCAAGGAGGAACTTGTATTTTCAAGTGTTGTTATCTAACATGACCATCTGTTTCATCTGAAGAAGCACCACACACATTAATTACCAAGGAATGAAGCGCAGAATCCATCGAAGCTGCTGCTATTTCAAAAACCTGCAGGGAATTTACCAATTCTTGAGCAGGACCATCACCTCTTTCCAGGAGGGACTTTCCATCTGTTCAAATAAAAGTTATATCACTTTTAAAATAATTTTCAAAATCTAGAGACCACAAAAAATATTAGTACCTTCTGAGCTAGTATGTATGCAAGTGTCAACAAAGCTTTTTGTATGAAAAATAAAGTGACTTTAAGTGCTATAAGTTGCACTTATAGCAACCAAACAGATTTAAGATAATAATCCACTTCCAAATCTATTGTTAAATATATAAAAGGGGAAAGCATATAGAATAACATGAAAGTCACAAGTCTTCCATTTTAAAACTTACCTACTGGTTTAAGATAGAGATAAACACATTTCTTTTAAAAGGATATATAAAATATACTGAAAAACCAGAACTGATTAAAATGAACACATACCGAAATTATTTAGGTCAATCATAGCCTTCAATGGGCCAACCATAGCATCCCAAAGATGTGGCAACTTCACTGCCATTTCAGCACCAAAATGCTTCACTATAGTTGTTAACGCAAATTCAGCTCCTCTCCGCTGTACCAGGAAAGGCTTCTGACCCTATAGCCCAATGTTAGTTCAAAGAAGAATTTTAGAAAAAAAGCATTATGCGTTAAAATTTTAATCAAAAGGATTTCAAAGTCACCCTCTAAACACCGAGAATACTGCTGCTAGTCAATGGAGCAGTTACTAGATGGTACTTAGGAGCATTACAAGCACCTTCCAATAATTGGCTCCATGCGGGCCTAAAACTCATAACTGGATTTTTTTAATGTTATTGTTTAAAATAGGAATAAAATAAAAAATAAAAGGACACATGACTTCTAGAGATAGTCACCAGTGACATTTTTTTAGTGTTCCTTGCCCCAAAGAAACAGCAGTCTCAGAGATGAAACCATCTATTTTCCTCCTCCCACCCCACCCCACCCCACACAGGGTTTGTGTGGCCCCTGGCTGTCCTGGAACTCACTTGTAGACCAGGATGACCTCAAATTCAAGAGATCCACCCATCTCTGCCTCCTTAGTGTGTTGTGATTACAGATATGTGCCCACCCAAAACCATCTATTCTTTTTTTTTTTTTTTAATTTTCAGAGACACGGTTTTTCTGTGTAGCTTTGGTGCCTGTTCTGGAACTCGCTCTGTAGACCAGGATGGCCTCAAACTCAGAGATCCACCTGCCTCTGCCTCCTGAGGCGTGTACCACCACTGCCCAGCTTCTTATTTAAAATCATCCAGGGAGATGGACATGTTTTTGCTAATCCCAAGGGTTATACTTTTTTATTTATTTAGTCATAAAACTGGCTTCTCTCAAAGAATACAGAGTTTTAAATTAAAGTGGAAAAGATATGCAGAGCACGGTGGCACACTCAGGAGGCTGAGGTTAACTAAGAGCTTGAGGCTGGCCTGGACCACACCAAAAAGGACAAAAGGAAGTCAGGTGGTGGTGCCGCACACCTTCAATCCCAGCACTCAGAAGGCAGAGGCAGGTGGATCTCTGAGAGCTCTAAGTCCGGATGATTTACAAAGGGACCTCAAGGACAACTGGAACTATTATAAGGAGAAACTCTATCTCAGTAAAACCAAAAAGGAAAAAGAAAAAGAAAAAGAAAGAGCTGTAAGTTTCAAATCATGAAAATAATGGAAAGAGATAATCAGTGAAATAGATTTGTAAAATGTTTCAGAAGAAACAGTAGGATACTGATTTTAATCTGAAACTTATCCACGGCCCCCATTTTACGAAAACAATCTTTTTAGTACTAACAGTTTACTGTGGTGTCCAAGTTTTACAATCAAAAGAACGGGACAGTCGCCCTACTGCTAATATGTTACTGTAAGGGCTGTGGCTATGACTTAGAGAGTGCAAAGCATTTGCCTACATTCCCTGCCCTGCAATACTATCTTCACTCTTGTTCATTCATTACAGGTATTTACCACCACACCCAGCCTAAAGACCTTTCTGAAATACTGGTTATAGGCCAGGGATGTTGTTCAGTTAGCCTAGTGCTTGCCCAGCATGCATAAGGCCCTTAGTTTCATCCCCAGTACTGACTAGACAAATAGACCAAGTGTGGTTGCACTTGGGAAGTGCGTGCAGGAGGATGAGGTGTTCAATGTCATCCCTGGCTATATCATTATGTTTTCAGTCAGCCTGAAATACATGAGATAGATGCATAAACACACACAGAGGATAATTTTCAGTAGTTTATAACAGAATAGGATGGAAAATTCATATAAATCATTACAAATAGGAAGCATCTTTAGAGCAGATGTCATTATACTGATATGCCATTATAATCAGAGATGAAAGTATTTCATAGTGAAGCGACTAGCTGTTTATAGGAAAATTAGATTTTGTTCCTTACCCTGGGAAAACACATCTAATATAAAACCTGGTTGACTAACGGTAGGTGTTAATATAAAAATTTTCTCAGAATATCACTAGGAATTCTTGGCACTGATAGGATAAAGAAAGATTAGTCGCCACTGCCATTTAATATGATCTTTGCAGCCAAGGCTCTGAGTGTGAGTTGGCTTACATTTATGAATAGTTTATGTACCTACAATAAAAAAGGGTAGCTACCAAGCAAGCTAAGTTAGTATAAATTAGAAGAGAAATAAGAAATTTAAAAATTAAATTAAATTTTCTGGTAATATTGCTAAAATACTTTAAAAAGATGTAGTGGCATTTCACTTGTATTTTAATAAACAAAGCTTTCCTGGAGATCAGGAAAGTAAAACAGCCACACTGGCCAGACTTACAGACCAGCCAGCAATGACACACACCTTTAATTCCAGTACCCACAACACGCACCTTTAATCCTAGTAGCCACACTAATTGCCATAGAAACCGGGTGGTGCATGCCTTTAATCCCAGCCCAAGAGGATTAAAAAACAGGAGGAGACAGCTCTCAGTCTCATTCTGAGATTCCTGGAGGCAGGATCACCATTTTGGACTGAGGTCACGGTGAGAGCCAGTGGCTAATTGCTTTGCTTTTCAGATCTTCAAGTCGAACCCCAGTTTCTAACTCTGAGTTTTTATTAATCGTGCTTCAAAAAGCTATCAATTCACTTGTAAGCACAAAAATACAATTCTGACAGCTAATAAGACAACTTGGTTCTTCATCTAGAAACTAAATATTTAAAGAGTACAAGCATTCAGAAAAGGAGAAAAAAAAAACCATTTACCTCATCAAGTTCAACCAGGACATTCCCACTACTCCCCGCAGGCAGCTCTGCAATCTGAGCTTTGATTGCTTTGGGGATAGGACCTCGCCTGCTTGTGATAGCAAAAGCTGCTTTCTGATGCCGATAGAGTGTAATGATACCTCTGTGTTTGGTGACAGTATGGTGCATCCCATCTTTTTCTGAGTTGGAGCCTAATAAAGAAAATAGCCATTTAATCAAAATATAGATGAGAAAATGCTTCCTGCTCCTAAAGAGACATAATGTAATTTTAAACTGAACAAGACCTCAATTTTTATAGAGGATGTTGTTATTAGACAATGAAATGGTAACAAAGTTGTCTACTTGAATTAAAATTTATATTGAAGCTAGGCGGTGGTGGTGTACGTCTTTAATCCCAGCAATCAGGATACAAGAGGCAGGCCGATCTCTGTGAGTTTGAGGTCACCCTGGTCTACAGATTGAGTTCCAGGACAAGTACAGAACTTTCTTCCTTCTCATTTGTTTTTAAAGTTGTAAGTCTATTACATTGTGTAAAATTTAGGTTTTCTAAAATCTTACTGATTAAAAAATCATAAGACCCAGTCACATGACTACACCAGTGTTAGTCTTATTTCTGATATCATCTTAATGAAAGAGTGGTTTTCCATATAAATTTTCTACATGACAATAGAAAACTTGCTCATTTGGCATTATTAAACAGACTTCACTTACATCATATCATGGCACTAAATTAAGGAACCAAATTATTAACATTTGATTTAACTAGTTTTCTAGCCTATTTATAAGAAGCCATACAATGACTTTAAAGATTAAGGAAGGATGAACACGGGCTTCAGCTGACTTACATCACTTCTTATATGTACAGCTAATTTGCATGTAAGAGGGCTGATTGACTGGCAAATACACATATTTATAAGACAACTTATAAATTTGTTCATGGAGAATAGGAAATGGGGAGTAGGCTCTAAAAGGAACTCCATTTATGCTTAAATTATAACTATAATTTAATGGTAAAACAAACTTAAATGGTCAATTCCTTCTCTGTGCAAATAAAGGTTTAGATATATACCTTTAGAATTTTCCTGGCCACTCTGTGTTGGTACTGGACATGTTACACAGGGAGTGAGGTATGGGTCCACACAAAGAGAGCTACAGAGGTTTTTAATAATTTTTGAATTAGGACATGGTGTCCTTGCTGTACACTGCTGAAGAAGCTTAGCTATGCACTGAGCAGCATAGTTCTGTACTAGCGTATTCTCTTCTTTTTTAATTGTTTCCATTAGTGGTTTTATGATAGGATTTAACTTCTCCGGAAGTTGCTGCAAGCTCACAACTGCACATGCAGCAAAAGTATGCACTCTCAACTGCAACACTTGCCACTCTTGGTTCGTCTCTGCAACTGTCATTTGGACCTGATGGCGTTTACTATCTAACTGCTGTAACACTTGAGGATTTAGATCAAAAGTTGATGTGACTTCATTAAAAACAGTAGTTACCTAATAAAAAAAAGAAAAATGAAAAATCATTAATTACAACAACTCCAGGTAGACTCAAAATCATAAATGGCAGTTTTCTCTTTCACTTGTCTCCCATAGCATCAAGATTTGCTGTAATATTGAATAAGCTTAAGAAAAGGGACAGTCTCTTAAGAGAAATAAAATTACTATTAAATATATCAAATTTCCCCTAACTGGTAAAATATGAAAGCTATAGGCAAACTGTTAGTTTGAGGAATATCAAAAATTTACAAACTACTTCTCTACTCCAGAAACAACAGCGAACAGATGCAGTGACCACTGTAGAAGGCCCAATACCATTGTGACAGAGTACATTAAAAGACTGTTCTTCATCATTTTAATTTTATTAAGATATAATTCCTGTACCGTATGTTAACTCATGTGAAGTAAATAATTCAGTGGTTTTAAGAACTATGGCTCACGACAGTGAAAACATTTTTATCAATCCCAAAAGAAAACTCTTACCTATTAGCAATTACTCCTCATTTCCCCAGTATTATGGAACCTATTTCCCTCTTATAAAAATAGGTTTATTTTGGCTATTCCATATGTATGAAATCTCAATATAAGTAATGTTCTTCAGGTCCATCTATGCTGTACCATGTAATGATATTTTCTGTCAAACAATATTTAACTTTCATATATAACTTTTCTATCCTACATTTCACTTATCCATTCAGTTGATTAATATTTGGGTTCCTCCTATCTTCTGAATATTATAAGTAATGTTGCTCTGAAATTTTATGCACATTAAGATTGTGTAAAGGCTTATATAACAAAAATAGTCCAGGCAGTGGGAGCTCACACCTTTAACCCCAGCACTCAGGAGGCAAAACCAGGTGGAGTTCAAGACCAGTATGGTTGCACAAAGCAAGTTCCAGAACAGCCAAGATTACAGAGAGAAATGTTATTCCAAACAAAACAAAACAAAACACACCCATAAACAAATAAACAAATGAGTAAATAAGTAAGTAAGTAAGTGGGTTGGCCATCTTTGCCGGGTAAGCACATTTAAGAGCTTTCATAAATAGGTAACAGCCTGATAATTACTGATCACAAAACAAGTAAACATTGAAAAGCAAAACTTTTCATGGGTATTGAGTTTTTGCTTCTATTTTGGTTACAGGAACAGTTTCATCAAGTAGCACAACGTCATCCTCCTGCATGCTGGGACTGTAGGTATTTGCCACCATTTCTACAAAGAATCTATCTTTTCTTTGCTTGTTTGTTTTTCATGATAGGGTTTCTCTATAGCTTTGGAGCCTGTCCTGGAACTTGTTCTTATAGATTAGGCTGGCCTAGAACTCAGAGATCCGTCTGTCTCTGCCTCCACCTGTCTCTGCTGGGATTAAAGGCATGCACCACCACTGCCCGGCCAAGAACCTATATTT
>NC_022015.1:65079806-65087079 GCF_000317375.1 Microtus ochrogaster | reverse complement strand
GAGACAGGGTTTCTCTGTGGTTTTGGAGCCTGTCCTGGAACTAGCTCTTGTAGACCAGGCTGGTCTCGAACTCACAGAGATCCGCCTGTCTCTGCCTCCCAAGTGCTGGGATTAAAGGCATGCGCCACCACCGCCCGGCAATGGTTTATATTTTATATGCATTGGTGTGAAGTCTCAGATCCCCTGGAACTGGATCTTCAGACAAGTTGTGAGCTGTCATGTGGGTGCTGGGAATTGAACCTGGGTCCTCTGGAAGAGCACACAAGTTTTCTGGTAAGATGTATTAAATAAGCTGTAGAAGCAGTTTTCCCATCTACCAAAACCTTATGATACACCAATAAGTGACAAAACTTGGCAAGTTTTCCAGTAAGATGTATTGAATAGTTCTCTGTCCTATAATTTCAAGAAATTGAGTACAATGAAATAATCTTTCTACAGAACAGGATGACAAGATACCATTTCACAAACAGATTCAACATATTGGTACGCTTCTGTGGTGACACAGCACGGCACATTTCCGATCTTTATTTCATGGCGTAAAATTAAGAAAATCACTTCTAGCCAGCCTTTAACCACAGCACCCAGAAGGCAGAGGCAGACAAATCTCTGTGAGTTCGAGGCCACCTGGTCTACAAGAGCTAGTTCCAGGACAGGCTCCAAAGTGACAGAGAAACCCTGTCTGGAAAAAAGAATAAATAAAATTTTAAAAAAGGTACTTCTTTACTCACCAGGTCATTAGCTTGATCTATTGTTAAAACATTGTTGTTTATTCTATTACCAACTTCAATATGTGCATCAGCTAATGATGATATAAACTGTTTACATTCATTCTGCATTCTTGTGAATGGAACAGCAATTTCATCATAATACAAATGTTCTGAAAGGATATCAAGTAAACGTGGCTGCACAGCTAGGGTAACAGCTTTACACTCCTAAAATACAACAGATAACAAGATTCAGGAAAAATATAGAAATATAATGGTAGAGACGTTTAAATCTTGACTTTAGACAACCAAAGACTACATTGCCACTGATTTTGAATCTATAGTTTGTTACCATTCAGAACAGTTATTTACACAAAGAAAAAATATTACATCAAAACTGCTCTGAAAATTTAATATGACTACAGGACATGCACATGTAACCACTATAATTGGATTCAATTTTCAACCTAATTATTCTTAGTGTACTCTGAATTTATTCAAAATATGCATATAAATGAGCAAATAAACAAACAAACAAACAAATAAATAAATAAATAAAGCAGACATTTAGAAGTATATTACTATAAACACCAGTCAGAAAACAATCTGGCATGCACTAAAAATATTATTGAAAATTTGATATTAGGTATCTTTAAAGGTTCAACCACAGCTTCACATGCTGTATTGTAAAAATGGATATAATTTAAAAGCTACTTACCTGCCCCCAAATTTAACTAACCCTTCCCACTTTCTCTGGTTGTTGCCTGCCCCAACAAGAGGGGGAATGGCCTCAGTGGTGAGCCATGAGGGGTTCTGTGGGATCTGGGTGATCAGCCTGGGCTTCACAGAGTAAATCCAGAGAAGCTCTGTGAGGGTCCAGAAACCGAACTGTCAACACTTGCTGCTGAGTCTGAGAGGCACAAAAACACAGCATCACTGCCTCTCCAGCACATGGAGTCCTGACAACAAAACAGATAAGCTTTGCTTCTTTCCAGAGGCAAAGTAGGGTCTCAATTGCAATAAAGCATGGTTCAATTACTTTTAGACACAGCTTTGACAAACTGCTAAGAGGCAGTAACAAGCAACTCTCACAGCAAGTGCAGACAGTTAAATTTCCAGAAATAAATCTTACATAAAATCATACATCTTATAGTTTAAAGTTAAAGAGACTAGAAGGGAAGTTGGCTCATCTAGAAATGAAGATTTGAGTTTAAATGTAGAGATCTCTTTTCTTGTGACCAAAACTTCTGCCTTTGTTACTATCCATACAGATAGAGCTCCAAAACCACAACTGACTGAAAATGTGCTGCCTGAAAGTAATGACCAACTGGATTACACAGTCAGGCGCTGTCTTGCTTCTTTTTATACACACAGAAGTCTTAACAGGGAGCTTTGTAACAGACTGTAGGGATGGACAGATACTATATGAACATAGCATAGCAGTCTCAGGTATGAATGGGGTGCTAAAAAAAAGTTAAACAGATGACAAATAATGTTCAATATGATATGGAATACTTTCCCATAACTGCTAGATTTTCATAAAGAAATTGCTTCTACTTTTATATCGTAAGTTATAAATAGTCCTAAATACTAATGGAAATTGGTCTTACTAAATCTGCCTTCATTACTTTAGGAATATACCTTACCTTTTGTAAAGCGGCCCATTCACATATCACTAATGCAACACTAATTCTCTGTAAAGCAGATTTGGAGTTCAAATGGAATAGAAGTAACTGGCCAAGGGATTCTGCTGGTTTAATTTCTTGGTTTATCATATTTACACCTGGATCACAAATACAGCAACAAAGTGCTCCTAACAACCTAAAAGAGAGGGAAAGACCATACTATAAAAATTACTTGAAGATGGGGCTGGAGAGATGGCTCAGAGGTTAAGAGCACCGACTGCTCTTCCAAAGGTCCTGAGTTCAATTCCCAGCAACCACATGGTGCCTCACAACCATCTGTAATGAGGTCTGGTGCCCTCTTCTGGCCAGCAGGCATACACACAGACAGAATATTGTATATATAATAAATAAATATTTTTAAAAAATTACTTGAAAAATTTCTCTTACTAAAGTTATAAATTTTCCCATAAAACTATAACTTATCTCTAGCTTATTTTCATGAAGACAGGAGATAGTTCGTTTTGTTTTTGATACAGGTCTAACATAATTCAAGTTGGTCCTTCACTCTTTACATCACTGAGGATAACTCTGAATCCCTGCTCCCCTTCCCTTCACTTCTGAAGGGACAATGCGGGTGTGCACCACCACACTGTTTAGGTGCTATCTGGGGTCAAATCCAGAGCCTGGGACATGCTAAACATTCTACTAACAAAACTACACCCCAGTCCATTTTTTTTTTTAAAAAAAAAAACAGGGTTTCTCTGTGTAACAGCCCTGGCTGTCCTGGAACTCTCTTTGCAGACCAGGCTGGCCTCATACTCACAGAAACCCACCTGCCTCTCAAGTTAAAGGCATGGGCTACTACCACCCAACCACCTATTTTTAAAGCTTCAAAAACTTAAAAAATGTTTACTTGCTTTAATTTTTCTTAGATAACTAGTATAAAGGAAGAACAACTGACAGACATGAAAAAAATCTTTTGGTTAAATGTTATAGCTATTAGCCAATTTTCAAACTATGATGATACTCGACACTTGATGAATACTCACTTAGCTGCCATCATCCTGGCCCTCATAACTACAAAATCCCTCGTAGCTGGGTCTTCCATGATGGTGTCTGCACCTGCAATGTACTCCTGAAGCACTTCCTTATTCTGGATTTGGCCTTGCCGTATCTTACCACCTGTTTTTTCCTAGAGGAAAAGCAGGAAGGAAAAGCAATAATTAAAGATTAAGCAATAAAATTTTACTAGAAACAACAAAGCTGGTAAAATATAGTTCTTTTCACAAAATTCTAAGGGCTCGCACATGCCTTTAATACCAGCACTTGGGAGGCAGAGGCAGGTGAATCTCCATGAGTTCGAAGCCAGCCTGGTCTACAAGAGTTAGTTCCAGGACAGGCTTCAGAGCTACACAGAGAAACCCTGTCTCAGAAAAACAAAAACAAAACAAAACAAATTAAATTCTAAGGGTGCCAGGAGGTGGTGGTGCACTCCTTTCATCCCAGCACTCGGGAGGCAGAGGTAGACACGTCTCTGAATTTGAGGCCAGCCTGGTCTACAACAGATAGTTCCAGGATAGGCTCCAAAACTAAAGAGAAACCCTGTCTCGAAAAACAAACAAACAAACAAAAACACTAACTGCTAATAATTACTATTCAGTTTGTTGGTCTTAATAAAGAATTGAATCTGCCTAATGTTAATGAAGGCACCCTTAGAATTAAGCAATAAATACAAATTTCTCAAACAGCTACTACATTGGTAGTAATGAGGTGAACACAGAAACCCCTTAGGTCTCTCTATACTTACCTTGGCTTTAGCTTTTACTTCTAGCAACATATTTAAATCAATAGGTAAATGAGAAGGCTGCATCATTAAGCAAAGCCAAGCGCCCATCCATGGGCAAGCAGCTGCTACCACATACTGAACTGAAGCCTTGCTCAACAGTTCCATCCAAACCTATGAAGTGAAAAGGAGAATAGAAAACAAATTTTTCTATTAAGTGCTAACAAAATTTAAAACACACTTTTAGGGAAAATGAAGTAGGGGGAATACAATATAGCACGAGATTCATTTGAAAAGTCAACATAAGAGATTCACTTTGAAATACTGATTTGGTTGGTAGGTTTCTACACTACATGAAATATGCAAAGAAAAGTTTTTGGCTTTGTTGTTTTTTAATATCCTGGGGGCCACAAAGATGACTCAATGAGTAAGGTCACATGCCACCACACTTAACAATCTGAGTTCAGTCTCCAGAACCTACATGGTGAAAGGAGAGAACCAACTCCTAAAAAGCTGTCCCCTATCCTACACACCACACCCAAAAATAGAGGTTGTGTTTTTTTAAGACTAAATTGATTTTCACGAGTGTATTTTATATGTGTTTGCCTGCATATATGTATATGCACATGTGTGACCAGTAGCCATGAAGGTCAGAGAAAGTTATCCTATCTCCTAGAACTGAAGTGACAGATGATTAGGAGATGCCATGCCGGTGCTGGGAATCAAATCTGATCTTCTGCAACAAGTGCTCTCAACCACTGAGCCAATCTCCATCCCAGTAAAAAAGGTTTTAAAAAGGGAATGTAAGAGCCAGGCACAAGTGGTGCAGGCCTTTAATCCCAGCACTCAGAAGGGAGAGGCAGGTGCTTCTCTGTGAGTTCAAGGCCAGCCTGATCTCGAGGAGGTTTAAAGACAGCCAGAGCTGTTACACAGAGAAACTCTGTATCAAAAAACCTAAAAGAACAAAAACAAAAAAGGAATATAGGAGTTGGGCATGGTGGTACACATCTATGAAGCCCGCAGGAGGACTAAGCAGAAGGATTAGGGTTCAGGGTCAGCCTGAGGCACACGGATCTACTGAACAAATAAACAACAAAAACCAAGAGAATATTTGATAGCTTATAAAAGACTTTATAAATTAAATATGTCAAGCCAGGGATACTCAAAATATCTGAAAGCCCAGGATTGAGAGACGAAAGCAAGAAGACAAGGAGTTTGAAGCCAACCCTAGCTACATAGCAAGCTAAGCCTAGCCTTAGTTATGTGAGACCCTGTCTCAGATATTCCAATAAACTCCCCACACAAAAAAACTGGATACCTCTGACCTCCACAGAAATTCTCTCTCCTCTTCTCGCTCTCTCCCCACCCCAGCCCACTATTAAAAAATGAACTCTTTTTAAAAAGTAAAATATTAGCTTAATAGGACATATAAAAGGAAGAATCGGGCAGGGTGGTGTTGGCTCATGCCTTTAATACCAGGACTCTAGAGACAGAGGCAGGCAATCTCTCTGAGTTCGAGGCCAGCCTACAGCAAAACCCTGTCTCAAAAAAAAAACAAAAAACAAGGGGCTCGGTGGTTAAGAGCACTGACTGCTCTTCCAGAGGACCAGAGTTCAATTCCCAGCACCCGCATGGCAGCTCACAACTGCCTGAAGATCCAGTTGCAGGAGATCTGACACCTTCACACCAGTGCACATAAAATAAAGTTAAATAAACCATAAGAAATATAAAACAAAACAAATAAAATACATAAATAAATGAAAGAAGAATCAAAGAAGCATAACTAACCAGAATTTACGTTATATTCTATAAGGAGCCTAGTCTTTGGACCATCTGGTAGATTACTGGACTCTTCAAATATCTTAGTTGGCTTAATTCATTAAAATCCCTCACCAATAGCATAGTAATTATTTTTTAATTTATATTTGCAAATTTATTAGGATAAGAAATACAGATTCATCATGTACCTTATGAATAAGATCCAGAATTTCCTGGCTGCTTTCTAAAACACAAAACTGAAAAATGTGTCGCAGCATATCAGACAGGATGGGTATAAGCCAAGATGAAGAGTTCTGAAAACAAAAACATAATCAAATTTATGACATGTAGTTCCTGGGCATTAATTTACATGAAGAAAAAGTCAAATAACACAAACGTTATCATGAAAGGACCAAATGGCTTTATCAGAAAGAGTCAACTGGTGATAAATTTTTGTAAGACTTAAGAGGCAACAAGTACCACATCATTATTGCAATGGCTTAAAAATTCCACAATCCTATAATCACAGGGAAATGGTGGGAAGACCCTGATTTACCCTAACATGAAATCTTTCCCAAATAAGTAAGAAGTACAGAACCAAGCTGTAAGCAGCAGGGTCATCAGCATACATCACTGCTGCGTCAGGAAACTGGGAAATGCTCAGTTACTGCTGTTGGGCAAGAAGATCAAAACTTAAATTCTACATAATCATCAATAATACAAAGTACTTAGAATAGTCTGACTTTCTTCTCTTACCCTCATCTCAATCACTGGCAATCTAAACAGTTACCTGTAGACACCAAACTGCAACTCTAAAGGAAGATGTTTGTCCTGTACTAAGAACAAGTAAAATGTGATATAAAGTATATTTGCTGTCTCATGCTACAAATGCAGATAAATATACATTTTAAGTATTCAAATCTGACTGAGAGGACAAAATTCATGGGGAGAGCACAGAGGACTATTCTATGTAATTGTGCAAACATGACACAAGCATCTAAGTCCACAGACTGTAAACACCAGGGGGGAACCCTAATGGAAACTGTAAACTTGGTTAATACAAATCAACTGACAATAATGATTGCCTTACTTTCCCATATAGGGTGTTCAGAGAGGGGATGCTGTATATATTGTGAGATTAAGGTATATGGGAACACTTCAATTTTCTCTCAAAACTGTCCTAAGAAATCTGGGCATTGTGGCATACACCTTTCATCTCAGGACTCCAGAGACAGAGGCAGGCATATCTTTGAGTTTGAGATCAGCATGGTCTACACAGTGAGTTCCAGGACAGCCAGGTCTGTGTAGAAAAAAGAAAAGAAAGGAAAGGAAAGGAAAGGAAAGGAAAGGAAAGGAAAGGAAAGGAAAGGAAAGGAAAGGAAAGGAAAGGAAAGGAAAGGAAA
>NC_022015.1:65060967-65079706 GCF_000317375.1 Microtus ochrogaster | reverse complement strand
AAGGAAAGGAAAGGAAAGGAAAGGAAAGGAAAGGAAAGGAAAGGAAAGGAAAGGAAAGGAAAGGAAAGGAAAGGAAAGGAAAGGAAAGGAAAAAGGGGGGGGGGATGGTTCCAGGCATATAGATTCAGTGGTAGAATTCTTGCCTTGCATTGTCAAACCTGGGTTTAGTCCATAGCACTATGACAAAGAAACAAAGAAAAGAAAATGGTCCACATGATATGTTGCAACAATAAGACACACACCTACTGGAATGGCCTAAATAAAAACACTTGATAATATTATATATACATTGGCCAGAATGTGGAGTACTGAGAGTTGATGAAAAGGCAACATGGCGTGTTTAGAGCCTGTCCTGAAACTAGCTCTTGTAGACCAGGCTCGCCTTAAACCAGAGATCCATCTGCCTCTTGTCTCCCGAGTGCTGGGATTAAAGGCATGCGCCACCACTAAACATATTCTTACAGTAGAGTCTAGTATGTGGGCTCCTAAATATCTGCCCACAGGAGGGAAGTATTTATACATATAAAAACTTGTATTTTATAGAAGCCTTATGTGTATACTACCAAAACTTGAAAGTACCCAAGGTATCCTTTCAATACATGGATGAATAAATTAGGGTAAAACAAAACAATAGGAGTATAAGATACCCATAAAAATATAAGCTATCAAGACATGAGACACACAAAGGAAACTTGAATACATATTATGAAGTATAATAACAAGGTTCCAAACTGATGACTCCAACTACATGACATATGCAAAACTCTGGAGACAGTGAAAAACACGTGATTCTGAGAGGCTGGGAGGCTGGGAAATGAGAAGAACAAAGGCGACTTTGAGGGCAATGAAAACAGCTGTCTATGATCCTGATAATGGTGGACACATGTCTTTATACAGTTGACAATAATGTATCTTCTTAGAATCTCCCAATTTTATGGGCAAAACAACAATAAAAATTTTTTTTTGAGTAAACAGAAGAGATATAACAAGGTGATAACACTGTGCTACAGCGACCTTACCCACCAAGTTACTGCGCAATTACTCAAAAGTGACAGCTGCGTGTGAAACTGACAAAGGAACACAGTGATCAGGAACTCAGACACCAGGCTCATTTTCTCACTCTGTACTTAAGCTCATTTCACATTCAGAAGTTGAAAGCAATTCAGTAGGTACACAATTCATTTTCTTTTTATGTCAAATTTAGGTTAAAGCTGAAAGAGCTGTGTAATCTATGTAAATCTGGGGAAGTTTCTTAATTTTTTATCATTAGTTCTCTCATTTGCAAAATATAAAAAGTAGTAGCCATCTCCTGTAAAGTGCTAGTCAGTTCCAAGCATAAAATGAATCCCAATAATATTTCAAAGTATTATTACTTTTTTTTTTTTTTTAAGTTTTTGTTTTTGAGACAGGGTTTATCTGTGTAACAACCCTGACTGTCCTAAAACTCGCTTTGTAAACCAGGCTAGCCTCAAACTTACTGAGATCCAAATTCGACTGACCCAAATTTCAATTCTAGTACTCAGGAGGCAGAGGAGACAAATATCTCTCAGCTGGCACCCAGCCTAGTTAACATAATGAGTTCCAGAGCAGCCAAGCCCATACAGTAAAAACCTGTCTGTGTGTGTGTGTGTGTGTGTGTGTGTGTACATACATATACACATACATATACACATATGTATGTATACACACAAATAAATATAATTATATATAGAAATATATAAACAAAGGACTGGCTCAAACAATAACATCTTATTGGTATTTTTTCCTGACATATTTTCTTCAATCTCCAGAATTATTTCAAAAATAGGAATGTAAACAGGACTCGTCAGCTCACACTAACAGGACCTGAAGGAGTGCTGTGGGAATCTCAGTATGTGACTAATAAATTACACAATCCTTGAAAACGCATGCTTTTGTGACAGCAATTTTTAAGCAAAGGCAAGTTGGGAATCCAGCAGTCAGTCGTTAAGGAATTTTACTTCAGTGCTTCAAATGCAGCCTTCATAACCTGGGATGGTTTCTGCCAATCACCTACCAACCATAAATAAAGACTAACATGCCTCCTATAGGAAGGAATTATTCAATCCCTAACTCACTTAACAAATATTCATTATCTCCTATTTATTAAGCATTTCTCCCTGTTCTGAATATAACACTGAAACAAAATTCTAAAGTATTTCTAACCTCATATTGATGATGTTCTTAGGTTTATATGGTTACTATAAACCTACTATGCCCAAGCATTCTGATTTTTGCTAGCAATGAGGAGGCAATGATCTGCTCCGTTTTTATAAAATTAACTTACAAAAGTTTTAAGGTTGTATTTATAGCTATCAGTTCTTACCTGGTCCTGTGTTGACAACAATGTAAAGAGAGTTTCCAGTGCTGCTCTTCGGACTGAAGATATAGTGTGATGCAAAAATGGCCAGACACGTGGAACCAGAACTGTGAGTGACTGCTGAACACTACGAAGGAAAACACAAAGGGATCCCATTCATTCTCATAAACTCCATAAATAAGTTATCTAGTGTCAATGGTGTATGAACCTGGTGATATTGACATGGCTTTTTAATAAATAAAAGATGATCCGATTTTCATGAGTATTCACTTAACACTTACTCAAAAATGTTATTGTAAAACCAAAAGACAGAAAATACAGTCAATAAAGGGTAAAGTTTTAATAATAGGTTTCTCAATGTCACTAATGCTTTAATTAACCTCATTAAGTTAGAACTTTCCAATATATCTGCAATTGTAACTTTGTTTTTCCCCAAAAATGAAAAATGTATCCTAGCTACAAAACTGGGCTCGCATAACTCTTTTCCATCCCGAGGGCTAATCTCAATGGGTAGCTAATCATTACTTCTATTCATCTTTCAGGTCTTAAACAAGCAAGAGGTTAAGAGATAATAGAGTTCTGAAATTTCTTATCCTGGTTTAGCATTTTCTAAATTAGAAAGACTCTCATTTCTTCCTTCTCAAATAAAATTGTAAATGGAGAAACTAAACAAAGTCAAACCTAAGCTAACTCGAATCCTAGCTCTTCTGCCACATTCAGGAGCATTTCTAAAAGGTGCTTCAAATTAGGAAATACTTCGTCAGTAGCATTTGAACTACATCCCCGAATAGGAAAAAGGTAGGAACAAAAAAGGACATCGCAGCTGGGTCGTGGTGGCACATGTTTTTAATCCTAGCACTTGGAAGGAGACTCAGGTGGATCTCACTGAGTTTGAGGCCAGCCTGGTCTACAAGAGGATAACCAAGATTGTTATGCAGAAAACTCTGTCTTGAAAAAACAAACAACAGAAGGACACGCCAATATCAACACTACCATTTTGTCATCCTCTATGCCCCCTCAGAGGATCCCTTCAGTGATATTTTCATTACTTGCAAGTATACATAAACTTTACTTTTGCACTCGGTAAATTTAATTTAAACACACACACATGCAGACATGAGTAATTTAGAATACACACAAGCATCATAACAAAGACTTGTTAATAGTGTAATTGTTCAAGCTCCACATGACATGCTACATTTCTTGTATAAGCTGGAAAGTATCTGCCAATTATCACAACATAGGATACAAGTTATCTAATAAGGCCAATTTTGAAATTAAAAAAGGGTATAAAACTAATTATTTCACACTGGATTATTAGAAATTTTATTTCATTGCATAGTTTTCTTACATTACCTATGTTTTTTTTTTTTTTTTTTTTTTTTTGGTTTTTCGAGACAGGGTTTCTCTGTGGCTTTGGAGCCTGTCCTGGAACTAGTACCTATGGTTTTTTAATTATTTCATTATTTTATACGTATGGGTGTTCTGCCTGCATGTGTATCTGTACATAACATGCATTCGGTATCCACAGAGACCAGAAGGCAGCACTGGAAGCCCTGGAGCTAGAGTTACAGATGGCTGTGAGCCCTCACATCATCATGTGGCTGCAAGAAATTGGACCTGGGTTCTCTGGAAGAACAACCAGTGCTCCTAACTGCTAAGATCTCTCCAGTTCTATATAATTTAGTTTTCTAGGTACCACCTATTAAGGTCCATAGGCTAAACCTATATAGGCTTTTCTTTCCTTCTTTCTGTCTTTTTTAGTGAAAGTTTTACTGGAACATATCCCCTATACACTGTATACTGGCAGTTTTCTGATAGTAAAATAGTGGAATAGTTTCAGCAAAGATTAATTCACAATCAAAAATGTTCAGTATTTAGGCATTCAAAGAGATTCACTTAACTTCTAGTTTAAAGAAATGTAAAACCCCTGTGACTATACAGCTTTGGGAGAGCTGTAACTTGAACACACCCAATCCCTTTGTGTGTATTAGTATCAGAAGCGGGAAGCCCCACACATGTACTACCGCTTCAGCTGCTATCTTCAATTAGATCTGTGGGAACTCACTTGATAGCCCACTAAATTCTTCACTAAATACTACTTATTAGCTGATAATATACGAAGAACATGTTTTTCAAATATGTTTGAATTTCACGAAATATTCATACAGCCACTTTAAAATCATAAACGTATAAACATTCACCAAATAAACTCACTAGGCTAAGAACAGCAATTTCCCCATTTGTGAATTTTAAAAAAGCTGTATAAATTTCTTCTGCATTTTTGTGGATACTATTATTAGAAAAAATAACAGCTTTCTGGCATGTTAAAATTCAAAAATCTGTATTTTGGACCATCACTGGGGATAATATAAACTGACTGCTTTTTTGTTTAGATGATTAGTTTTTGGTTTTTCAAGACAGGATTTTTCAAGAACAGCCCTATCTGTTCTGGAACTCACTTAGACAACCAGTTTAGTCTGGAACTCACAGAGATCTGCCTGCCTCTGCATGCTAGGAGTAAAGGCTCTAAAATGACTGGTTTTTGTTTGGATTTTTGTTGTTGTTTTGTTTGTTTGTTTCGAGACAGGGTTTCCCCTGTGTAACAGCTCTGGCTGTCCTGGAACTCGCTTTGTAGATGAGGCTGGCCTCAAACAGATTCACTTGTCTCTGTCTCCCAAGTGCTGGAATGAAAGGCATGAGCCACAACCACCCAGCAAAATGACGTTTTTAAAATAAACTATTTTGAGGTATCTATTTTAGATCCACAAGATAATGAACTATAAAACTTATACCCAAGGTAAAGCAAACAACTACTTAAAAAGTTTATTTGTGTGTATGCAGTGCTAGAACACGGGGCTTTGTACATTAGGCAATCTCCCACTAAGATCTGATCCTAGCCCCTAAAATAACATTTCTTGTTCTAAATGTTCTAGTAGTTGGAATAAAGAAGGGAAAAAACTTCCTAGAAAAAGTGGTGTCCTCAATAAACAGCACTGTTCTTAAAGCTGCTGGAAGTCTAAGTTTAATCTGGAACGACATAGAAAGGCTTATTATTCTATCACACTACTAAGAAATAATTACCTGCATTGCTGGACCTGAGGGTAAGTTAACATTGATGAAAGAAGAGTCATAATACTATTTGTTGAAGCTGTTAGATCATCTAATTCCAGGAGAGAATCCCATAAGGTATTTATAATGGAGGGTACCTGTAAGATCAGTTTTTAAGAAAAGTTATTGACTTCACACAACTAATTCTTAAATACTGTCAAATTATATCCAAAGGGTAACTAATGAGTCAATAGGATATATAACTTCAATGAATTTGGACAGTGTCAGTTTTAAGTAATATCAAGGAGAAGACACTATTTGCCATTAACAATTCTCTACCTCTTTTTAATGTCATTAGGCTCTACTTTTCTCACTTCCTCCCCACCCAGAGGTTTACTGGGCAGGATAGCTTCAGGGAATTTTAAGTGATATAAACAATCATGAAAATATATGTTTAGTTTTTGAGCTCATAAAATAATGCTGGCTGCCCTTTTAACTTCATATTCTGGATTTGATGAAATGGAACTGTAGCTAAAATTTAACAGTCTGTTAAAAATGAGATCAAGTTAAAATATTAAAAAAACAAAATAAAAATTAAAACTTGATTATCTCTAAACATAAAGGGTAAATTTAGGAAGAAATATCTGTTGCTTTTTCAAGGAACTTCTGTTTATTATGTACATAAAGGGAATTAGATAATACACAACTCGCTGTTCCCAAAGACAACACATAATCAAGCGTGCATGTACCTTGTTAGAAACAAGAGAATTTCTATAAAAGGTGTAGGAGATAAAATAACAAGAACTCAATGTTTTTCCTACTATTCCATACCCACATGTAAACATGCACTATAGGGAAAAAATGCTGAAAAATCTTTAATATACCTTTTGTGTCTGAAGGTAGACAAGGTTTTCTACCACAGGCACTAAGGATGCTGCCGCAACAGCTCTGACATCGTCATCAAGGTCCTGGAGTCCTTCAATTATTCGAGTTAAAACTTTAGGCAATAAAGTATTAATTACATCCTGCAAAATAGTACACCAAAACAGGCTAATTTTCTATGGAATAATTACTGTGTTCAAACATCTCTATTAACTTTGAACAAATATTCCAATATTTTTGTATTTGAAAAGAAACAAACAAAAAAGATAAGTTAGCAGAAGCTTACATAAATAATCCCACTAGGGAAAGATTCCAATACTTTATTAAAAGCTTTATTAAATACTTCATTAAAGCTATCAAGTACTGGGACTGGAGAGATGGCTCAGTGGGTAAGAGCACTAACTGCTCTTCTAGAGGACCCGGCTTCAATTCCCAGCACATACACGGCAGCTCACAACTGTCTGGAACTCCAGTTCCAAGGATCCAACATCCTCTCCTCTCCTCACACAGGCACACATGTAGGCAAAACACCAATATACATAAAATAAAAAATAAATTAATTTTTTAAAAAAGCTATCAAGCACTAAAGGCTGGTCATGATGGCACACACCTACAATCCCAATATCTGTGAGTTCTACACCAGCCAGGACTATATAATAAGACCATATGAAAAAAAAATATTATTAGCTACATGGTGCTGGTGCATTCCTTTAATCCCAGCACTCAGAAGGCAGAGGAAGCAGATCTCTGTGAGTTTGAGACCAGTCTGGGCTACACAGAGAAACCCAGTCGTAGAAGAAAAGAAAAGAAGGAAGAAGGAGGGGGAAGGAGGAAAATAAAAAAAAAGGATTAAAGGAGTGATAACTGCAGAAAAATAGAGAGACTTGGAAACCACTATATTGAGCAATCTAAGTCCGACTCTTGATAGACATCTTTTTTTCTGTGACACTTTCTCAAGAAGGCATGACAACAAAGACCTATAATCTCTGAACCCAAGAGGCAGAAGCGGAACTACCTCTGCAATTCTGAGGCCCGCCTGGGTCTATATAGCAAGGTCCAGGCCAGGTGGAGCTACATACCTAGCTCATAAAACAAAGGAACAATCAAGCACACTCATCACAACACAACACCTATGACTAAAAGTCTCTCGCTTGCACTTTCCAAACTAAGTTATTTACCTGGCGAACTGCCAAAGCATATTTTATTCCCAGCAGACCACCGTGTCTAACTTCCCACTGTTCTTGGGTCAGTAATTTCAGTAGCACATCCACTGTCTTATGAACTCCTGTTTCATTCATGTGCTTTAAAACCACACCTAATGTTTGAGCACAAGTTTCACGAACGGGTGCTACAACCTAGAGAACAGAAAGAAGTTACATATGCAGAAAATGTACTTATGTAGAATTTACAACCTGGGCAAAGCTTCACTCAGGTGATACTTACTTCATCAGAAACAAAGTCTCCAAATCTGTCCAAGGCAAAAACACAAAGGAGTCTAATGACTAAGTCCTCCAACCACTCTTGATGCTGCTGAATCATCTATTAAGATACAATCATTTTTAATAACAGGTAAAAATCAACTCTGTACTAGGGGATAATAGAAGTGTTAGAGCCAGGCAGTGGTGGCACACCCGGAGGCAAGCAGACCTCTTTGAGTTCGAGGCCAGCATGGTCTACAAGAGCTACTTCCAGGACAGGCACCAAAGCTACAGAGAAACCTTGTCTTGAAAAACGATAGACAGATAGATAGATGGATAGAGATAGAAAAAATTAATTAATTAATTAAAAAGTAAATAAAAATACAGCTGTTAGGCCCAAAAAAGAAAAAATACAATACTGGAACAGATTATCTTCGGAGAATGAACAGTTACCAGTGGAAGAGCTCCACATACCATCCTTAATTGTAAACATGTCCTCTTTGATAATTATATTCAGAAACACTATATCAAAATTCTTCTATTCATGGGTCTGTACTCTTAGGAAAACTAATTATGCCAAGTGGTGGTGGCACACAGCTTTAATCCCAGCACTCAGATGCAGAGGCAGAAGGATCTCTGTGAGTTTGAGACCAGCCGTCTACAGAGCGAGTTCCAAGACAGGCTCCAAAGGTTCTCTGTAGAGAACCCTGTCTCAAAAAAAAAAAAACAAAAGAAAAGAAAACAAAAAAACTGGTTATAGGCTGGGCATTCAGGACCCAGAGGCAAACAGGTCTCTGTGAGCTCCAGGTTAGAAAGGTAAACAGGAGTTACAGGTCATCCGGGACTAAACAGTGACTGTCTCAAAGCACCCCCAACCTCCAACAATACAAAAGAAAGTTACTTTAGCTATGCTGTTTCCAGTGTTTCTCACTACATAACCGTTGCTGTTCGACATTACCATTTCCTCTACCTAACTCTACTCTATTGCATTATATCCTGCTCAAATGCTCTTCTTTCTACAATTTTTGCACTCGTCCTTCTGAATCTCTCTGATCCCTAGATGTATTCTATGACTACAAGCTTGTTTTTTTTAAACCTTTTAACAGTGTTTCCTCTCACCTTGTATGTCCATTCTAATGGTATGTAACATTTGTTACTTCCCCTAAATTGGGAAGAGAGACTGACTACTAAAACTAAATCATAATTTTAATATACTTACCTCTTCTAAAGTGCTGTCTCCCATTTTACCACCACTTTTCCCATGAGCTTTAAGAATTTCTCTAAGTCCAGTACCTGCCCCATGTCGAACCTAAAAAAACCCCAGGAAGGAAATATCAAAGGTCAAATGTTTAAAGAAGTCAAGTTCAACTTTTCTTTAATATGAAAATGTTTTTCAATCAGTGATGATGTTACAGAAACATCTATTAAAACATAATTATGTCTGTCTGTCTTCCTTCCTTCTTTCATTTTAATGTAGTGTTTTACTTCGTTAACCCTAGAGGATCTGAAAGCTGTTCAGTACACAAGGCTGGCCAAGAACCCACAAAGACTGGCCAGCCTCTACTTCCCAAATGTTAAGATTAAAGGCATGTGACACCACACCTGGCCTACAATACTGCTTTTAAGAATAAGCATTGTGTACTGGGATACAAAGAAAGTAAAATAAGTATTACCTTATAGGACTAAGTTTTTCAACTGAGACAAATTATATATATTTATTTCACAACTTTTTTGGTTACGTGGAAGGTTTTAAAAGTGGAGCAAAGACAGGCAGTGGTGATACACACTTTTAATCCCAGAACCTGGGAGGCAGAGGCAGGTGGATCTCAGTGAGTTCGTGGCCAGCCTGGTCTACACAGAGTGAGTTCCAAAACAGCCAGTAGTACTACACAGAGAAACCCTGTCTCAAGAAAAGAGGAAAAAAAAAAAGCTAAGCAAGAAAATGGTTATTCTAACTCTAGCCAGGCTTTTATCCCCACCCCCAGCCTCTACCTGCACTCTAGAATTAAGCAGCAAGGGAAAGAAATTTCCATATATTGTTCTGTATAGCCCAAACACTAAATATTTTAGAAGTACATGCATTAAAAAGTAAGGTCAAGTTCCAGAAGAAAGAATTTACCCAAGATGTCTAATATAATAATACAGTGCTTCCCTAAAGCCCATGGATAAAGCGCCATTCTCATAGATGAGGATACTCTTACATGTTATCTGCCGGGGGAGGAGGGAGAAGGCCACTGACACTATATTCGTTTATTTAAAATGTTATCTGAGCAAAGACTTACTTAACTTCAAAAAGTACGTAACACTAGGATTTTTTCCCCCTTCTTTTCTTTTCCTTTTTCTTTCCATGTTGACAATAACACCCAGGCAGGATCTCATACAAGTGCTGTACCAATGAGCTACATCCCTTGGCCCCAAAGTCTTGTTTGTTAATTCAAGAGATAACCAAAGGTCTGAGATGACCAATTAGCAATTTTCACTTTTTCTACATATTGGGAAAAGTTTGAAGTCTTCATTAAAGAAATACTTTGGAGGCTAAATTACTTCTGAAACTGGTTGGAAAGCTTCCACCCTGTATATGGCCATACCACCCTGGATGTACCCAAACTCAACTCAAAACTATTTTGTTTAGTTTTGGTGGTGAAGTGATCTTGTGGCATGAGTCCAGAACCTTGAGTATCATACACACATGCTTCTGTACACATAGAATAAACACCCAGGCACTGAAATTACTAATCTTAGTAAATCAAAACTGCCCACTGCAGGCATGATATAGTGAATACTTGTAAACCCAGAACACAGGAGGTTGAGTCAAGAATATCACATGTTCATAACCACCCTGAACTACAAGACTGCCATCCTATTCTCCAAAACTGTCTATTTTCAATGAAAAAAACATATTTTACTGTCTATAAGGAAAATACAAGTTTTAATAGTAGCCAAAAGAATAAAAAGAAATGACAATTTGTTTCACAACATAAAGGCTAAAAACGATTTTTTAAAAAAAAAATCTAAAAATTTCTACTTAGAAGTCAAACCTGGTATGGTAGAGTATACTTTTAATCCCAGCACCCAGAAGGCAGAGACAGAGGAATCTCTGTGAGTTCAAAGAAAGCTAGTTACATGATGAGACCCGGCCTCAACCTCAACCCCAACCCCACTCCAACATACACACATAAAGGAGAGAGACAATAAAACTATATAATATGCCCTAAGTCCTAAGAGACATCCAAGGTGAAAATAAGAATCTCAGCACGTTTTCTATCCTTGGCATTGTTTCCTTACTTTACACCAAACGGAGCTAAGAAGATACTTTACCTCCCAGGAGGGATTAAAAAGATCATTGCAAAGTTCTTCACAGAAACTTTCCAAAGGCCATTCATTTGTCTAAATAAGAAAAATATAATTACAACTACATCAAAGCTTTATACTAATAATTTAAGAAAGTTAATGAAGTGCATTTATTTGTAGCATTAGCAATAGTAACAAAGTTTTAAATTTTTAAAATAAACATTTTACTAATGAAGTGTTAAGACATCTACAAATAAAATTTCTCTTGGTTGACAAATTATAGAATATTCTTAATATATACAGTTAAGAAACCGATAAAAAGGAGTTGGAGAGATGTCTCAGTGGTTAAAGACACTGGCTGCTTTCCAGAGAATCTAGGTTCTATTTCCAGCACCCATATGACAGCCGTCTATAACTCCAGTTTCAGGGCATCTGATACCCTTTTCTGGCCTCCATGGACACCAATCATGCAAGTAGTAAACAGACATACATGCAGCAAAACATCCATACAAATAATAATAGTAATAATAATAGTTAAAAGTTATAAACAATTTCAATATACCTCCTCAATTATGGAAGAACTTTCTGGAACATTATCAACCAAGACTTTGGAATCAGTAGTAGTCTGATTAATAACAACATTTGCTACTTTCCGTCTCTTTTCTTCTGGCTCTCCATCAGTGCTGTCATTACTAAAAAAGAAGTCACCAAATTTAAAGTAAATGAAGAAAAATATGAATGATACACAATGCATATAAGAAAAATCCATCATCTTCACAGATGTATCAATTTTGCTTACGTAGCTTACTTTTAGAAAAATCAACTAAAATGAACTCATTAATATTTTTGAACAAAATATATCCTATTACCTAGACAAAGACATCCCTAACAGAGAAATACATGGATTTGCCTAGGAAGGACAGAAAAACAAGATCTACTGAGTAAATTGGGAGGGGGAGCTGGAAAAATGTATAGCACAATTAAAAACAATAAAGTAAGTATAAAAACCCCCACTAGTCTTTAAGTTGCTAAATCTTTTCTTTGAAACTGAAAAATCTCAAGACTAACATTCTTTCATCTCTATAACCAGTTAGTTCCCTTTCTTTTAATTTTAAATTCTTTTAACTCAACAACTTAGTCTAGCCACGCATGGCATTAACATTTTTAAGCTTTTGCAACCTAGAGAAAACTAATGTGCGAAGTAATATAATTAATTATGCTTATTTGTTGAAAGAATATGATTAAAATATACTGTATGGAAAAATTAGCAAAAATTTTAAAAATATACAAAATCTGACCACTGATAAAAAGTATGCAGAACATTTGAGAAAAGTACTGCTTTATAACTTGAAAAAAATACAAAGGCTAGCCTAATAAATATTAAAAATTAAAAGACAAGTAATATTACTTTTATTTAATCTGGGTGTGGTAGCACACACCTTTTACCCCAGCACCAAGGAGAGGTAAAAACGTGATGAACTCAAGGTCATCTTAGCCAATAAACCAACAAAACACAAACTACCTTTATACATCATTAAAAGAATTGGTGGTGCAGGTCTTTAATCCCAACACTCAGGAGGCAAAAGCAGGCAGATCTTTCTGAGTTTGAAGCCAACCTGGTCCACAAAAGAGGGATCCAAGACAGGACTGTTACACAAAAAAATCCTGTCTTGAAAAATCAAAAGTATAGATAAGACTTACTTTCTCTGAATATCTCCCTCTTGCTACATCTTTTGTTTTGTTTTTAGAGACAAGACTTCTCTGCTGTCCTGGAACTAGCTCTGTAGATCATGCTGACCTCAAACTCAGAGATCCCAAAGCTAGAATTAAAGGTGTGTGCAACACCATGCCCAGTGCTCAGTCTCTGCATCTTAATTATGTAAACTTTTGGCCAAGGTACTTGTTCTATAAAATCATCAAGAGGTTGAAGACTCAACCCAGCTCTTTCCTTAATTCTCTCCTATCATGTTATACTAGTACATCATCTTACATCTTTAAAGCCTGCATAATTTTACTTCTAGATATTTGACTTTAAAATTGCATTTGGAGTGTCTCTTCTTAGACAGTTAAGGGCCTTCTTTAAGATCTTTATTCTAATCTCTGTGAAGGCCTCCTAGACCATCCAATCAAATCTTTCAAACTCTTTCCTCTTATTTCCTCTTCTGTGGTGGTTTGAGTAAGAATGACCCCCATAGGCTCAGATATTTTATTTTATTTTATTTATTTATTTATTTATTTATTTACTTACTTACTTACTTACTTACTTATTTATTTATTTATTTTTGGTTTTTCGAGACAAGGTTTCTCTGTGGCTTTGGAGCCTGTCCTGGAACTAGCTCTGTAGACCAGGCTGGTCTCGAACTCACAGAGATCCGCCTGCCTCTGCCTCCCGAGTGCTGGGATTAAAGGCATGCGCCACCATTGCCCGGCCAGGCTCAGATATTTTAATGCTTAGCCACCAGTGAATGGCACTATTTAAAAGGGTTTGGAGGTGGAGCCTTGTTAGAAGTATATCACTGGTAGGTGGGATTTGAGGTTTCAAACGCCCATGCCAACCGCCCCCTCCCTCCTCAGCCTATGGATCAAAATGTATCTCTCCTGCTCCAGTGCCATGCATGCTGCCATGTTCCCCACCATAATGGATTAAATCTCTGAAACTGTAAGCAAGCCTTTGGAGAAATGCTTTCTTTTATAAGAGTTGCCTTAGTCATGATGTCTCTTGACAGCAATAGAACAGTGACTAAGACACCTTCCTTATTATGTCTTTCTCCCCCCACTTTAACGATTATATTAATATGATGCATCATACATATAGGTATGTACAAAATATTTCTAGTTGGGACCAGAAACATTCTGCTCTTAGACTTTACTGAATTTGAAAATATTTGCATAAGCTTTATTAGATGAGTCTCTTTAATAGCAAAAACCTAAAATCCTCTGGAATCAGAAACTTATGCTCAAAGTTTTAGATTTTTGGAACATTTTGGCTTAGGGATATTCAACGTCTATGACCTTAACCAGTTGTTCACTTTAAAAAATCCCACAGTTAACAAATTCAATAAAGTTTACACTTTAAAAAAACAAGTAACTGGAGCTGGAAGGATGGCTCAGACAGGGCAACATAATGAGACTCTCTCTGAATGAATAAGTTTTTTAAAAATTAGAACTTGGGGGCTGGAGATATGGCTTAGTGGTTAAGAGCACTGGCTGTTCTTCCAGAGGTCTTGAATTTCAATTCTCAGCAAATATATGGTGGCTCAAAACCATGTATGATGAGAACTGAAATCCTCTTCTATCATACAGGCATTCATGTGAATAGAGCACTCACATATATAAAATACATGAATAAATCTAAAAAAACAAAACAAAAACATCAACAAAACCCAAGCATAGATTTCTTCTTCTTTTTTTTGGGGGGGGGTGATTTTTTTTTTTCCAAGACGGGATTTCTCTGTTTATCTCTGGCTGTCCTGGAACACCCTCTGTAGACCAGGCTAGCCTCAAACTTACAGAGATCTGCCTGCCTCCCTCACTGGGATTAAATGCATGAGCCACTACTATCTGGCTCAAGCATGAATTCCTATCAAATAAGTTTATTACACATCTGTTTGTGTTTAACTCTTAAACACTATAAACACTTTTCAACTTCAATTGAATTTAAAAAGGAGAAGTATCACCATCTACAAAGACCTGCTTTTATACTTTGCAATATTTATTAATTCATAACTTGCTCAAACATTTATTGAACACCATTAGACTCTGGTTTAATAGATACAAGGGGCAAGCGGGCGGTGGTGGCGCACGCCTTTAATCCCAGTACTCAGTAGGCAGAGGCGGGCGGATCTCTTAGTTCCAGGCCAGCTTGGCCTATGAGAGCTAGTTCCAGGACAGGCTCCAAGGCTACAGAGAAACCCTGTCTCGAAATACCATAAATAAATAAATAAACAAACAAACAAACAATCAAACATGCAAGGGACCCAAGAATCTATAATTTAATAAGCACTTTCAGAGACCAATCTTAAAGATGTAGTTCTGAACTAGCTACCCTTTGAGGATAGATAACACTTTTATTAATTCAAGTCAATAAGACAATTACTCTACTTCAGAATTCTTTTCCACGAAAAGATTAACCGAGCAAGTCTGGATTATCACCAGCTATTTAGCACAGCCCCAAACTAAAGAACAAGGGAAAACACCATGACAGTTGGTTATCTTAACAAGCCCATCATCTTGACTGTCATCCTTAGACCAGCATTCTGAATTCCTTCTCTAATAATCTCCATCCTAAATACTCCACAGTGAAGGTGCTTATACTCCTTGTAGCTGGAATGCTCTTGCCTTGGTCTTCAGTCTTCATGTGATGCTGAAAATCACTGAGGAAAATTAATAAAAACAAAACAAAAAAATTCTACTCCTATAGATTTTTCTGTAGAAATCTCATTTCGCAGCAGCAGCAAATACTATGTCCTGGGTAAAACAATACAAGCACAGTACCATTCAGCCGAATAAAAATCATCAAAATCTTTATCTGTAAATCAAGCACAATTTCTGTTTCAAGTAAATAAAGAGATTACTACTACCTTTTCTCATTTGTTTCTACTGCATCCCTGGATCTCTGTTTTGCAAATAACTTGGCCATCCTTTTAGCTTTGTTCTTCTGTCTATTACTCATTCCTGCTCGGAATTCTGAATCTATCAATTCAGCTGCCTGAAGAGTCTAAAAAAATAAAACAAGTTTAAACTGTCAGAAATTAAAATATCTATAATTTCAATCTTATGAAATAGGTGTATAGTAGTATACCTGATATAGAAATTAATATAGAGATGAACATTCTTTTTAATAATATTACACTACTGTGTTGTATGGCTGCATCATGATTTTACTCTCAAGCCATGTGTACTGGAACACTTAAAATCCCAACACTTAGAAGGCTAGAGGAGGATGAGAAATCCAGGGCTACCTAGTAAGACTTTGTCTCAAAAACAAAAATTGCTTTTAAATAATAAAATAAAAAAAGGAATAAGTCCAAAACAGAAATCAAAACAAGCAAACTTACAAGCAAAACCAGTAATAAAAATTGTTTGAAACAGTAACAACAACAACAACAACAAAAGGGACATCTTTAATCCCAACAGATGATATCTGTGAGGTCGAGGTAAGCCTGGTCTATTGAGTTCCTGGACAGTTGGAAACACATAGAAAGACCCTGTCTCAAAAAATAATTAAAACTTTCAAAAAAATTCCTTCTTAATTATCTAATTCCCAACAGACTAAGTCTTGTTTCATAACTTTTTATACTACAAGTGTGGCATAAATAAATAATCCTAACAAAAAGAGGGTTTCTGAAGAGTTGAGTCTTCAAAACAATTATACAATCAAGTTTTGAAAATAAAATTTTCAATAAAAGAAACCGATGCTTATCATGTTTAAAAAAAAAAAAGTATAGCCTTAAGTGACTTGCTGGTCCAAGCATGCTATCATCAACTTAGTCATATGATCTTTTTATCTTTGCCACTTCCTGCTTTTTTTGATCTCTTTCTATCCATTGGAAACACTATAAAAACTGCATAATAAGCAAATTATTAAGGTGCTTGTCTACTCAGGAGGCTGATGCAAGAGAATAAAACTCGAGTCAAGGAATTTGGGCCTAAGCAACATAGTAAGTAAGAATCCTAGCCCTCTATAGGCAGAGGCAGAAGTATCATAGACAAGCTGGGCGATGGTGGCGCATGCCTTTAATCCCAGCACTCGGGAGGCAGAGGCAGGCGGATTTCTGTGAGTTCGAGACCAGCCTGGTCTACAGAGCTAGTTCCAGGACAGGCTCCAAAGCCACAGAGAAACCTTGTCTCGAAAAACCAAAAATAAAAAAAAAGAAGAAGAAGTATCATAGACAGAAGAGGGAGAGACACACAGAGACAGAAAGATATACTCTGTTTATATAATAAAAATTACCTTAAAAATTCCTTTCTGAAGCTGGGCAGTGGTGGTACACTCCTTTAATCCCAGCACTCAGGAGGTAGAGACAGGTGGATCTCTGTGAGTTAGAAGCCAGCCTGGTCTACAGAACAGCCAGGGCTACACAGAGAAACACTGCCTTGGAGAAAGAAGAGGAGGGGACAAAGAAAAGAAATCCCTTTCTGTGTCTATCCTAAGAATCAAGTGAAATTATATAATTTACAACTAGTAAGGAGTATTAATATGGATGTGGTGATAATGTCTGGGAACCAGGAACCACTGGCATGTGACAGTGCAGCTATAACAGCAGATGATAACACAAACCTTTAAGAAACTTCCCTAAGGGACCTCAACATGCAAGACCAACCTGTTAGGACCAAAGCCTCCCCGATAAGACAAGTCTTGCCCTGAGCTCAAGCTAGCCTAGAATTCTTTCTGTACCCCAGGCTGGTTTCTGCCTCCAGAGTCATGGTATTATAGACATGTACCTGACCAGAAGCAGGAAATATTGATGGAGCAAAAGAGCCCTTACAGGTTTTAGAGGATAGGAGAATGAGTACTGAACCTCTTGAAACATAACATTGCACTTCTATATGAAACAGAGTTACAGTCTTTCACACTTCAAAAGACAGTGTCCAAAATAAAGTTAGCGTGCACTGGGGGAAATGGAAGGAGGTGCAAGTGGATCTGGGATGACTTAAGGGTGACTATGATCAAAATACAGTCTATAAAATTCTAAAATAATAAAAACAATTTTTAAAAGTTCATATGCATCCACTGAGAATTGAAAGAATAAAGGAAAAAAATAGGACAAAGTAAAACTATGACTCAGTCACAAATTGGAATGAGACTGTCATAAAAGAGTGTCAATCAAGTGTCTACTGTGTAAGCATGAGGACTTGAGTTCATGTCAGAGTCAGGCATGGCAGGTGGAGACTGACTGACAGGTCCCTAGAGCTCACTGTCCAGACAACCTAGTGAATGGATGAGCTCCAGGTTCAAAGGAGACCCTGTCTCTAAAACTAAGGCAACTAACCAAGAAATTACTAAATTTGACCTTAGTTCTACACATAAGAACACACATATACAAATGTACCTGGAAAAACTCATGCATACTCCCACATGAACACATATATATACTATACACATAAATGTGTTTAATCTACATATACTGATATACTAGCTATACTTAGTGGGGAATCGTCAATATGGCCTAAATGGACACACAATACTTGGTCTATAGAAATTTCTTGGTTCAGTTGCGTAGTAAAATAAACTTTTGTGTTGTTACTTGCAATCAACCCAATGTTTTACCTACAGATTGTTTGTTTACAAGGGCTGCTGAAGTTGGGGTGTAATCCAAATCTTCATCATTGAAGAGTTCTTCAGTACTCATTCCAATTGCTTCTCCCATATTAAGTCCAAGTTTCTTCTGTAATAATTTCCGTTGACGTGATATTCTCTCTTTAGGATCCACTTCACCTGTAAACAGAAAAGAAATACATTCTCTCTGAATTAGTTAGAACTTTCTTATGTGCAGATCAGACTCTCACCACATTAAAAAACACATACTGACATTTGCTTGGTTAATTGCAAGTGGTACCACGTGCTTGTAATTCCAGCACTCAGAAAGCTGAGGCAGCAGTAGGGGTCAGTCTAGGATACAAAATTGAGCTAAGTTTTGAAATGTCAGAAGCAAAATATCAAATCTTTCGATGAAAAACAGTAAAACAGCCGGGCGGTGGTGGCGCACGCCTTTAATCCCAGCACTTGGGAGGCAGAGGCAGGCGGATCTCTGTGAGT
>NC_022015.1:65050901-65060867 GCF_000317375.1 Microtus ochrogaster | reverse complement strand
AACAGAAAACTCTTAGACCTGATCAAAAATATTAGTTAAAAAAAAAAAAAAAAAAACAAAAAAAAAAAAAAAAAAAACAAACAAACAAAAAAAAACAGTAAAACAAAATTATACCAAAAAAGTGTCATTTCAAAAATAAAAATTGAGCAGGCTAGAGAGATGGTTTTAGGGTTAAAGCACTGGCTGCTCATCCAGAGGACCTACATTTGATTTTTAGAGCCAAACAGCAGTTTAAAAAAGGTTATAAAAGCAGTTCTAGGGGATCTGATGTCCTCTAGGGGCTGATGGCCTTTTCAGGCACCAGCCACACATGTGGGTGTACACCCATACACATATAAAATAAAATCTATATTTTAATTAAATAAATAAGAGCCAGGTGTGGCAGCGTCTATCGTTAATCTCAGAGTCCAGGAGGGAAGCAAACCTCTACTTTCCAGGCCAGCTAGGGGGGCTACATAGTGAGACTCTGAGTAAATAGACTGTTTAAAAATTGAAACTTGGGGGCTGGAGAAATGGCAAGTGGTTAAGAGCACTGGCTGCTCTTCCAAAGGTCCTGAATTCAATCCCCAGCAACCATACAGTGTCTCACAACCATCTACAGAGGGATGCAACGCCCTCTTCTGGCATAAAATCAATAGAGCACTCATATACATAAAAGTAAACAAATCTTTAAAAATTAAAAGTTGGCCTTAAAACAGCTATTTTATTAAGTTCTATAAAAAAAAATACTTTTTTTCTAAAACAGCACTAGGGCTGGGCCGGGCAGTGATTGTACACCTTTAATCCCAGCACTTGGGAGGAGGCAGAGGCAGGAGGATCTCTGAGTTATAGGTCAGCCTGGTCTACAGTATGTTCTAAGATAGCCAGGGTTCCACACAGAAACCCTGTCTAAAACAACAAAAACAAAAATCTTGTTAAAATAGAACATTAATCAATCTTACATATGGCAAAAGCCAAAGTTAAAAAAAAAAAAAAAACTAGAACAATTCATATTGGAAAACTCTTTGGAGGAAGTTTCTTACATATGAAACACACACAAAATTGAAAAACACATAAATTGGACCTAACAAAATTATATTTTATGCTTCAAAGAACACCACCAAGAAAATTAAAACAGCCAGGTGGTGGTGTCCCATGCTTTTAATCCCAGCACTCAGGAGGCAGAGGCGAGTGGATTTCTGTGGGTTTTTGGCCAGCCTAGTCTACAGAGCTAGTTCCAGGACAGAAATCCCTCCTGAAAAAAAAATAATAATAAAAATTTAAATAAAACAAAGACTTAATTCAGTGATAGAGCATTAGCAAAATATGTGCCAGGATTTGGATTTGATCCACAGCTCACCATTAAAAAAGAAAAAAAAATATGGGCAAGAAAATAAAAAGGCAATAAATAAATACACAGACTAAATAAATAAATGAAAACATGCAAGTCATATATCTGATAAGGCATTGTATCTATAACATACAAAGAATGCTTCCAATTCATATTTTAAAACAAGAAAAGACCCTAAACAGGCATTTCTACAAAGAAACTTTCCAAAGAGTAGATTAAAATGGACAACAACCACAATATAAGATGAAAGATATTCAATATCACTAGTCAGTTGGAAATCACAAATGACAACCACAGAGCTAGCATTCATACTCACTAGTGTGGTGAACATCAAAAGTTAGATAATAGTGTTGGTAAGGCTATAAAGAAATTCGTTTTCTCATACACTGCTGGTGGAATATAAAATGGAGGAGCTACTTTTTAAAAATTGGTAGTTTCTAATAGAAGAATATGGCTAGTATGACCCAGCATTCTACTCCTAGGAGAAATAAAAATATTTGCTCCTACTAAAACTTGTAAATGAATGATTTATAGTAACTTATTCTTTTCAACATTTATTTTTTATTTTTAATCATGTGTATTGGGGAAGATATGTGCACAGAATAAAAGGCACTGGATCTGGAGCTAGAGTTATAGGTGGCTTGATCACCTGACATTTTGGCTCAGAAACAAATACAGATCCTCTACAAGAGCAGTAAAATTTTAACCAGTAAACCATACTCCCAGACCTGACAGAAGCTTATTCTTAATAGCCAGAAAGTGGAAACAACCCAAAGGAGGAAAGAATAAATAAAATATGGTGTCCACAAAATAAAATATCATTTAGCCATAAAATATGACTCTCTCATACCCTTAAGATGACTACTAATAAGCCAGGCGGTGGTGGCACACTCCTTTTCCAGCACTCGGGAGGCAGAGACAGGCAGATCTCTGTAAGTTTGAGGCCAGCCTGGTCTAAAAGAGTTAGCTCCAGAACAGGCTCCAAAGCTACAAAGAAACTGTCTTAAAAAGCCAAAAATAAATAATTAATTAATTAAAAATTAAAAAAATAAAATAAAAAACAAAAAGACTACTATCAAAATAATGAAAATGGGGGCTAGAGAGATAGCACCTGATTTCAAGCCTCCAGAACCCTGGTCTGATAGCACACACCTATAACCCCAGTGATAAAGAGGTGGAGACGGGACTCTGGAGCTCACTGGCCACCCAGCCTAGTCACATCAGTGAATTCCAAAAACCAATAGGAACATGGCCCTCAGGCATACACGTGTGCACATACCCCACAAACACACAATCAAACCAAAGGGGGAAAAGAAAAAATTAAAAATAAATAATTAAATAAATAAATGGCCATGCCAAGCGGTGGTGGCACACGCCTTTAATCCTGGAGGCAGATGGATCTCTGTGAGTTCAAGGTCAGCCTGGTCAGGACAGGCACCAAAGCTACAGAGAAACCTTGTCTCGAAAAAAAAACAAAAACAAAATAAAATAAAAAAATAAATGGGCACAAGACACAGACCATAATCAAAATCATATTGATAACATCTATTGCTTTTTTCAAAAAAGAATCTCATTGTGTTGCTTTGTCTGGCCTAGAACTCACTACTTAGACCAGGCTGGCTTAAGAATAAAGGTGTGTGATACCACACTCTGCCCCCATTTGAAGTTAAGAAACAACCTATTTACAGAAATCCATTAAAAACATTAGATGTTTTTCTACTCAAAGTCACAATCTTGAGTAAGAAAGTATTTCTTTTTCTGTGACCACTGTTTTTTGGTTTTCTGAGGCAGAGCCTTCCTTTGTTGCAGTCTAATCCCAAATTCCAAGACTCAAATGATCCTGTTTCAGACTCTAGGAGCTGCTGGCACGATAGCCACTACACTCAAGGCATCTACTCACCTTTGTATCTATATATTCTATATATTCTATATCTATATATTCTGTTAGCTTAAAGATAAGCCAGGTACCTTGCCAAGGTTTGGTTTTAAATTTTCACTTTGCACATAGGCACAAGATACAATACTACTTGAAATATAAGATAATATACAATATAATAACCTTCAAATTCCCAGAATTATAAAAGCATTGCCACATTCTATATTGGTTCTGATTATTCCAGCTTTAGAACAAGCACTGTTGGTTACTTTGACTACCCATAACTCCCCTACTCATAAAAGCTTCACACAATTTATGTTTCATGATTCCTTATATATTAAACAGCACACCAAATTATAAATCAGTTTGACAGCAAAATTTCAGACTTTTTCAGGACTATTACTAACCTGATTTTTCATCTTGGACTTCAAATTCTGCACCAGCAGACCCCAAAAGTGATGCACCATGCTGTAACAATCTGCATATATCAAATCTGTCAAAATTTAATCGATCTGTAGTAGATGAATCTTCCATAGAACTTTCTGTAGGTTCTAGAAGTTTAAAAATATCAATTTGACCATAAAGTCAAAAGTGCAGAATCAAAGTACATGGCATAGCATTACTTGCAGTATTGGCTAATAAGAAAAGTGAAGAAATAGAAAAACCACTATGATTTATCTACAATCACTTTTAGTTATCTGTGAAACAATTATTAACTTGGTGACTCCTTCTACAAACCATCAGATGGTAAGTGGGTGTGAGTTTCCAACTATGAAAGCATGTTATATAAAGAAATGCATTTCCGTGTTGACATATATGTTAAATATCATACTTCAATTTACTGTTTAAGGGTTTAAAATCTCCAGAGTTACAGTATGAGTTTATTACACTGCTAAATCAGAAGACAACATACATAAAAAAGTAACATCAGCCGGGCAGTGGTGGCGCACGCCTTTATTCCCAGCACTTGGGAGGCAGAGGCAGGCGGATCTCTGTGAGTTCGAGGCCAGCCTGGTCTACAAGAGCTAGTTCCAGGACAGGAACCAAAAAGCTACGGAGAAACCCTGTCTCAAAAATTTAAAAAAAAAAAAAAAAAAAAAAAAAAACATCATCCCTCCCTATGTCGGAGGAATAGCTAGGATAGAAACTACTCATTCAACAGAACTTATTTTCCACACTCTAATTGTAAACTCATGACGAACTATTGAAATTCTACATCCATTTGAGACCCAAGAATATCTTCAAAGTGTTCTCCATTCTTTCCAAAAACAGGTTAGCTGTAAATGCTAAACTATACCTGCTTACTAAGACAACAGTTAATCTGGCATTTACTGTAAACTATAAATGCTTTAACTTAAAAAACAGAACTCTGGATGTTTTCTAGTAATGATAAGCAGTCTCACTATAAATTTTAATGCTAGTGTAACTAATTCAATAAAATAAGCTGCACCGTGTCCATCTAACAAGATAATCGGGGAAAAGGAGCTGTAATTGAAAAGGTCTTACATTTGATAAAAGACAAATTAACACAAAAATTCAAAATAACATCAGAAAATAAAAACAGAATGACAAGATTTATTATGCAAAAAGACTAAAATGAATCTAGCTGCTTGTTACTAGATTCTCACTTAGGGAACATTTATTATATCTTATGAAGTACTGTACAATGCTAGAATAAGAAAACAATTTTAACCAGCACTCAGGAGGCAAAGGCAGGCAGATCTCTCTGTGTTTTAGAATAGCCTGGTCTACAAAAGCAAGTTCCAGCACAGCCAGGACTGTTACACAGAGAAACCCTATCTCAAAAAAATTAATTAATTAAAATAAAATCACTTAATTAAATTGTCTGCCTTGGGCAGTAGTAATTCATGCCTTTAATCCCAACACTCAGGAGGCAGAGGCAGATGAATCTCTCTGAGGCTAGCCTGGTCTACAGAGTAAGTTCCAGAACAGCGAAGGCTACATTGAGATACCATCTTGAAAAAACAAAAAACAAGAAATAATTGTATGCCTTATATTGACTCCAAGACATGATTTGCTTTAAATTATCAGTAGAGGCAATCATAAAATAAGTACTACAACCTTTTACCTCTATACAACATTCAAAGACAACAACAACATAAAATATTAATTTGGGAGAGCAGTACAACTCAGTAGTAGAATTCCTTGTCTAGCATCCACAAGGGTTCAACCCTCAATACCACAAAATCAAACAACAAACCAGAAGACAAAACTCCTACACTGAGAGGGACATTACTAAAGACTTAGTTTGCCAAATATTCATATATAATTATGCTGAAGTTTAGAAAATATCACACCATATGAACTTCCAAACAACATATTCATCCCTGTGAGGGAAGCAATAAATTTAGTACCCTATAGGATTAAATATATATGGAAATACATATGAAAATAGTTTATCCAGAAGTTTCTTTTTTTAAGTTTAATGGCAAAAAACATATTATTCAGTATTCTTTCCCAGGAAAGCTGAACCTGAAAATGTGTAAATTAAGTCTTTAAATCAAAATTGAAATTATTAACAATATACTTCACAGTGTAGTTAATTCTACAGTTATGTCTGATTTCAAACTACTTTTGCACTTTAAAGGCACCTTGTTTGGTTCTTGGCACTGGATTCCACTCGGGCACGTTTTTCACTATAGCTTCAACAGCTTGTCCTGCAGCAATCCGAGTATCCCAATTTGCACTCCTTAAATATATTAATACCTTAAAATTATAAAATAAAATAATTAGATATCAATAGTTTGTTCCAGGTAACCAGAAAAATATTAATTTGCTATTAATTTATAATCTGGAATCCTTCAAATACATATAAAACATTTATAATTATTAAGCTAATTCATAAAGTTTGATCATTCAAAGAAAATATCATTTTTTTTACATTTATTGTGTGTGCATGTGTGGAGGTCAAAGGTCAACTTGAAGAAGTCAGTACTCTGCTTCCACTATCAGCATTCCAGTAATTGAACTCAGTTATCACGTTTGGCAGCATCCTCCTTTACCCACTGAGCCATTTCTCCTGCCTTCACTAGCATCTTAAAAAGTGGAAAGAGAAGCCAGATATGGTGGTGCACACCTTTAAACCCAGCACTTGGGAGGCAGAGGCAGGTGGATCTCTGTGAGTTTGAGGTCAGCCTGATCTACAAAGAAAGTTCCAGGACAGTTAGAGCTATTACACAGAGAAACCCCATCTCAAAAAAACAAAGAGGGGGCGGGATAAAATATTTAAAGGCATTTTAGGAATAACATAGCTATTTAACACACTGAAAAATAAATGTGGGCTAGCAAGATAGCTCAGTTAATAAGTAAGCTCCTAGCCAGGCAAGCATGAAGATGTAAATTCAATAATAATCCTTAGAACCCAAGAAATAAACCAGGAATGGTGGCTAGCATTTATAATCCCAGCATTGGTAGACAGAGAGAAATAGATTTCTGGAACTTACTTGACCAATCAACCTAGATCTCCCTATTCAGTGATCTCCAAGCCTCTGAGGTTCTGTCTCAAAACATCCCAACATGGATTATGGCTCCAAATCAAAACCAACAAAACATGGCTGACCTCAGACGAACACAGAGCACATGTGTGCTCTCATTCTCTCTCTCTCTCTCTCTCTCTCTCTCTCTCTCTCTCTCTCTCTCTCTCTCTCTCCCTCCCTCTCTCTCTCACACACACACACACACACACACGAAAAGCCAAGTGTCAAACCTGGCATGGTGGTTCACATCTTTAATCCCAGCACTGAAGAGGATCTCTGTGAGTTCGAGGCCAGCCTGGTCTACATAGCAAGTTCCAGAACAGCCAGACCTATTCACAGAGAAATACTGTTTAAGGGAGGAGAGGGAGGGGAGAAACAGAACACACCAAGAAACACATTCCCACCCAATAAAAAAATAATTGTACATAAGTTTTCACGGCAGTATTTTTCACAACACAAATGCCCCTTGGCTGATGAGCAGACAGGAGGCAGTACACTGTGTAAGTACTGTCCATTCATGGTCACGGAATTAACTAACATTTCGCAATAGAGAAGAATGAATAAAGCACACTACAATACAAACACATATTCTACATCACACAGCACAATTTGTTTTGCACAAAATATTCAGACAAATCAAGCTGAGCATGTGACTAAATATTGAGTGTGTTACAGCAACTGCTAAAAGGGCTATGATGATGTCCTTCTGTCATGATAAAAAACATTTTAAAATTAAGTTGCTGGGGCAGTGGTGGCAAACATCTTTAATCCCAGCACTCTGGAGGCAGAGGCAGGCAGACCCCTGTGACTTCAAGGCCAGCCTGATCTACAGAGCAAGTTCCAGAACAACCAGAGTTACACCAGCGAAACCCTGTTTCAAAAAAACCAAAAAGGAGAAAAAGACCTTGGAAGGCAGTTTTCCATTTCTTCTCTTGTAATAATGAGAAATACATATGCCTCTCCACTCAACTTACAGATGAGTATAATAATGCCTAATATGTAACCTTTTCCATTCTGAGAATGTGGGACCTATAGGTATCAAATCTGTCTCTCCATCTACACCTTGGTTAAGAATTCCAGATAGTATCTGATACTATTAGTGCTTATGGCACCAATCACACAATACATACATACATACATACATACATACATACATACATACATACATACTGTATGTGTTGCAAGGAGACTTAGAACTGACTCCTATGCATCAGGGAGACAAGTCAGAATGAAAGGAGAGGGTTAGACTAGAGTCTATTAGTCACTAGACTATCTCAGGGCTTCCAATGTCTAGGCAATCAATATGCCCTCACCCTGTCCACTATCTCAGTGGTTCTTGACCTTCCTAACGCTGTGGCCCTATAATACAGTTCCTCATGTTGTGGTGACCGCCCCCAAACATAAAATTATTTCATTGCTACTTCCTAACTGTAATTTTGCTACTGTTTATGAATTGCAAATATGTGATATGCAGGATAATCTGATATGTGAACCCCTGACAGGGTCACGACCCACAGGTTAAAAACCACTACTCTAACTCCTGCCACTTCCCTGCTTCCACCATCCCAAAGTATTACTACTTTACTCTGAATGCCATTTGTCAAATATTAATGTATAGGTGCACTTCAGCATATCCACAGTTAAGCAAAAATACATAGGAAAAGAAATGTACTAGGATTACAGAAACACTGACCCATCAAAGCAAAAATTTCCCATCCCAAACAGCTCAACTAGCGTCTTACATATTCAAGCATTCCCATAAGCCTTTGAAAACTACCAACTATCATATAATTATTTGCCATTAAGAACAAGTTAGACTGCTAACAAACCAGATTAACAACTTAGTTCATTACCAAATTGGGTCAGGTTCAAATTTGTTACACAAGCAAAAGGTTCAATATTGACAGATCTCTTAAACAATTAAAATTGATTTAAATACTTTTTATCTTTCAAACAAATAGCAACTTTGAAAAACTATTTCAAGAACTAAAGATATTTAATGGAATTCAGAGAACACCAGGTTACTTAGGGTGATTTTACCTGTTCTGTTGTTTCTCTACCCATGGACAAGTCTTGATACTTGCATTACATTAAGACAACAGTAAGTTCTTACCTTAGATAACAAATTATTTAGTTCATGAGGATGAAGTTTCACTACTTCTCCAAGCTGCTGTGCAGCAGCTTTTCTTGTAACTGGAGTAGTACCAGTATCCAGTAGGATAAAAAGACGATCGAGTCTATAACAAGATCAAAAAGATAACAGTTAATCTGGATGTGTTTCCTCATAAGTTTGAGGCAGAAAATATATTCAAGACCCTTGAGGGGCTGGAGAGATGGCTCAGAGGTTAAGAGCATTGCCTCTTCTTCTAAAGGTCCTGAGTTCAATTCCCAGCAACCACATGGTGGCTCACAACCATCTATAATGGGGTCTGGTGCCCTCTTCTGGCCTGCAGACATACACACAGGCAGAATATTGTATACATAATAAATAAATAAATTTAAAAAAAGACCCTTGAATGAGGCGCTATGCTGGGAGCCAGGCATGGTGGCATGTACCTATAATCCCATTACCTGAGAAGCAGAAATATTAAGAATTCAAGGACACACAAAAAAAAAAAAAAAGAATTCAAGGACAGCCACAGCTATAGAGCAAATTCAAGGCCAACCTGGGCTATACAAAACCTTGTCTCAAAAATTAAAAGATAAATAAAAATAGATATAAAAGATCTGTGCCATGGCTATAAGGAAGGAACAGGAGCCAGCAATAAACTGGGGGTGGTGGCTCACGCCTATAATCCCAGCATTAGGGAAGGCAGAGGCAAGACTGCCACAAATCCAAGGCCAACCGAGGCTATATAATGAGTTCTAGTCCAGTCTCGGTGACAGAGAAGACCCTGTCTCAAAAATATATAAATAAATGAAATTTAAGAAGAGACAGCAATAAAAAAAAAAGGAATGCAACTTGCAAAGCAAATAATATGGCTTGGTTATAATTCAGGGTAAAAAGAAAACAGGATGATCAGGCACAACTCCTAGTTCGGGAGGAAGGCAGAGGCAGGTTATAAGTTTGAGGCCAGCCTAGTCTACATAAAGTGTTCCCACCAGGCAGAACTTCATAGGAAGACCTTGTCTAAATAATAAAATAATGAAAAAGAAAAGAGAGATGGGCTGGAGAGATGGTTCAGTGGTTAAGAGCACTGTCTGCTCTTCCAGAGGTCCTGAGTTCAATTCCCAGCAACCACATGGTGGCTCCAAACCATCTG
>NC_022015.1:65043912-65050681 GCF_000317375.1 Microtus ochrogaster | reverse complement strand
AGGGAGGGAGGGAGGGAGGGAGGGAGGGAGGGAAGGAATGATGGGCCCAGCAGGGCATAGTGGTGGTACACAGTTATCTCAGTACTCAGAAGGCTGGAATAGGATGACTGTGGATTTAAAGCCAGCTTGGACTACATAAAAAGAAAGGGGAAAGGAGACAAGCAGAAGAGAGTAGATAGGGCGCACCAAGTGTAAGTAGAGTTATGCATTAGAAAGAATGATCTGGCAGTCGTGGGACGCTTTGTAGACAACTAAACCATAATCCAAACAGAAACACAAAGAAGCTAATAGTCATGATACAGAAGAAAAACACACATAGTAGCCGGGCGTTGGTGGCGCACGCCTTTAATCCCAGCACTCGGGAGGCAGAGGCAGGCGGATCTCTGTGAGTTCGAGACCAGCCTGGTCTACAGAGCTAGTTCCAGGACAGGCTCCAAAGCCGCAGAGAAACCCTGTCTCAAAAAAACCAAAAAAAAAAAAAAATACATAGTAACAAAACATATATAGTGTGGTAATTAAGCAAAACATGGGTGTGGGAAGAACTATGAGATTCTGAATCTTAGAAATGAAGATATGAAGTAAGGCTTTGTGGCACATGCTTATAATCCCAACACTTAGGAAAATGACGCAGAATGATCAGTTTGGGTGAGACCAGCCTGGGTTACAACTGAGTTCAAAACCAGCTTGGGCTACATATTAAGACTTTGCCACAACTCCCCACCCCATCCTACTCCCTAAAAAGAAAAAAGATATCACTGAAAGAAATTAGAAAGGGCAGGTGAAACCCAAGAGTAGATGGCAAGCTCACTGGTGGCAGGGAAAGAATAGCTAGGAGAACTCAGAACGACAGTTGGAATACAGAGCTGATGTCAGACGAGAGTTGGTAAGAGTCACCTGCGCAGAAGCGATAGAATGGCAATTAATATATTCCTGAGTTTGTAACTCGTATGGATATGATACAAATCCAAACCCTAGTTCGGCTACTTATAAACAAGGTGTGCAATAAAACCACAATAGATTGTAAGAAGTGAAGGTGGACAAAGTCACAACTACACAGCCGACCTACATGTCACACAGTAGCCTTGCCACTACACTAATCCACTGAAGTAAAGTCAATGCCATGTTTATGAAAGGTGGCTTCATATTTGAGATAAATGGACACTTTAAACAAAATGGACAGGAACAATGAGCAAGGTTCTAACTGCCCATCTGACATGAGGGGAGAGCTAGTGGATATAACTTTACATTTTGTCTATGAGCAAGAGAGAACAAAGTCTCAAAGGTAGACATGAGCTTAAAGCATAATAAACTAAGAGGTTTATAATACTTCTAGGACTCTTTGTTTCACAGAATCAAAATGTTACAAAGTTCTGGAAGCCTTTTATTTAAGAAAAAAGGAAGAGGAGAAAAGGCTGAAGAAATAAGACTACAAGAGAACAAATGAAATGGATGAATTTCTCTCACACTGCATTGCCTTTAATCCCAACACTCAGAAGGGAGACAGAGGCTGGTGGATCTCTGAGTTCAAAGGCAGCCAGGGCTACATAGTAAGACAGAAACATGGTATTTTAATATGATTCATATTGCTGGCAGCGTTGGTGCATTCTAACCCCAGCACTCATGAGGCAGAGGCAGAAGGATCTCTGTTGAGTTCCAGGCCAGCATGATCTAAAGAGCTAGTTCCAGGAGAGCCAGGGCTACATAGAGAAAGAAACCCTGCCTAGAAAAAAACAAGAAAAGTCAGGTGGTGGTAGCATATGCCTTTGATCCCAGCACTCAGGAGGCAGAGGCGGGCTGAAATCTATGAGTTTGAGGCCAGCATGGTCTACAGAGTGAGTTCCAGGCCAGCCAGAGCTGTTATACAGCAAAACCCTGTCTCACCCAAAAAAAAAAAAAAAGCCCAGGGAAAAAAAAGTCATATTCATATTAAACACAAAATCCTTATATATGGTAAGAAACATAACTATAATATCTTTTTCAGTAAATGTTAATAGTATTAAAATGTTCAGCATTTCAGAACCGAAATGAGACATGATTTATATTTTATAGTTTAAGGGTATTGTTTTTTAAAAAATATTTATTCATTTATTATGTATACAATATTCTGTCTGTGTGTATGTCTGCAGGCTAGAAGAGGGCGCCAGACCTCTTTACAGATGATTGTGAGCCACCATGTGGTTGCCAGGAATTGAACTCAGGACCTTTGGAAGAGCAGGCAATGCTCTTAACCACTGAGCCACCTCTCCAGCCCTAGTTTAAGGGTATTTGTAAGGAAGATATGGCTCAAGAAAATTCGTTTAGGCAATTAAAGCTACAGACAAAAACATAATTAAAGTCCAAAAGAAATGCAAAAATTAATTTACACATATACAGTGCATGTACATTGTATTTCTTTTTGTTCATTCATAGCTACCTAAACACTTGCCTTTACCCCTCTGTGGAATATAAAATACCTCCATAGACTAATGTGTTGGCAGCCTGATTCCCCAGCATATGGTGCTATTTGGGAATGTAGTAGAAGTTCAGAAGGTGGGCCTAGCTGAAGGAAGTAGATCACTGGGGATGTCTTTCAAAGGGTGCCTCTGCCTCTGTCTCTTTCTCCCTTCTCCTTTTCTCTGCCTGGGGTGAGGCAGTCCTGCACTACCATACCCTTTACTCAAGCTATTCTGCCTTCCCATAGGTCAACCAGGGACTGTAACTTCAGAAACAGTAAGCCAAAATAGCTACTTTTTTTTGTTTTGTTTTGTTTGCTTACGGTTTCTCTGTAGCCTCAAAAGCTATCTCTCAGATACCTGGCACAATGACAAAACACTGACTGGCACACCTTTCATTCACTGGTTTTTGCTAAAGGATTGGTGGAAAGGTTTGGACTGAGACAAAAGAAAGGAAAACTGTTTAGGACCATTAGTATTCTTAAAAAGTTCTAAGGTGAGATCAAACTTAAAATCCTCTCACTACAAACTGATTCCCTTACTCCATTTTACTTGTGGTTATCAGGTTTGAGCCCTCTGACTTGTTTTCATGAGACTCCATGTCAGAGTTGACGAGCACCCTCTGTGAATCTTCACAACAAATATCCTTGAAGATGACAAGCATTTGCATATTGCTATCCAGAATGCCTCAAACTCAATGATAAAAAAAAATTAACAAAATTTTAGGAGACCAACAAGATGGCTTACTGAGCAGGTAATAGGGTCTGCCACCAAGCCTGATGAACTGGGTTCAGTCTCTAGAACCCACTTAGTGAAGAAAAGAATTAAATCCCACAAATTATCTCCTGATCTCTATATACATACTATGACAGATTGTACACCCTGCCACCCCCAAAATAAATGTTTTTAAAAAGAAATTTTAAGCATGCAATAGACACCATGACAAGTATCTATTTTTTAAGTTTTCTTGTTAAATTCAACTAAACTTAACCTTCTTTTTCTTTTCTTTCTTTTTATTTTTTTCTTTTTATTTTTTTGGTTTTTCGAGACAGGGTTTCCCTGTGTAACAGTCCTAGCTGTCCTGGAACTAGCTCTTGTAGACCAGGCTGGCCTCAATCTCACAGGGATTCACCTGCCTCTGCCTCTCAAGAGCTGGGATTAAGTGTGTGCCACCACCACCTGGCTATATTTGTATCACGGATGCTCTCTCCTACAATCTGTGTAATCCACATCCACTGAGGACTCACTTTGGAAAAATAGCCCCCCCAAAAAAGAAATAGACTGAAGTTAAAAGACCTCTCAAAATTCAAAGTCTTACTGTCATTTGTTGGTTTTGTTGTTGTCGGTGGTCCCTAGCCTCCCCCTCCCCTCACTCCCTCACTCTACTCCCTAGACAGGGTTTCTCTGCATAGCCCTGGCTGTCCTAGAACTTACTCTGTAGACCAGGCTGGCCTCAAAACTCACAGATCTGCCTGCCTCTGCTTCCTGAGTGCTTCCTGAGTGCTGAGACTAAAGGTGTGCCACCACTACCCAACTTCTGTCCATTTGTTGGAAGACTGCCAGACTCACCTAAAATTTTACTTAGGCTTCTCTTACTGTGGAGTATAGAACTAGACTGTGTATATATTTGACAGTCTAACATTCTTACAAAAGTTTTTTATATTTTTTAACCACTGATATGTTTGTGACATCTTTCATTTATGTGATGCCAGTTTGTTAAATTGTGCCTCTGGAAAAACTTCAACTACTCTAAAATTTATCTTCTGCAGTTTTTTTATATGACCAAAAGCAAGGCTAGCTGCAAAATAAACAGTCTAAAGAGCCATTATCAATCTATTTGTAAGTCCATATACAGCAAAATACACTCTAAGGAATGCCTACAACTAGCCTATTTATAAGACCATGTCTTGATACCATTACTTTTCTAACCTCAATTACCATTTCCCCAATATCTGTCTCATTAATCCTTTCTCTCTACCTATCACTAACTATGCAAAGATCTCTTGATCTCTATTTTCTATAATAACAAACATCTTCAGCAAGTGCTTAAATATCAAATACATTTATTCCTGGGGCTGGTGAAACAACTCAGTCAGCAAAGTGCTTGCCTTGCCCAAGCATGAGGACCTGAATGCACACCCTGCACCGCACATTTAAAAAGGCAAGCATTGTAGAGCACACCTAAAATCCTAGTTCTGGGAAGGCAGAGACAGGTGGGTCCTTGAGGCTGGATGACCAGCCAACCCTATTCTAATCAGGGAGTTTCAGGCTAGCGAGAGACTGTCTCCAAAAACTAGATGGCTATTAGGAATATCACCAAAGATTGTCATTAGGCCTCCAAACAAATGTGCACACACATGTATACACACCATTTTTTTCTGAACATGTGAAATTTAATTCTGGATAACCTGAATTATAAAAGACAGAAGTATCATATGTGTAGGTCACCAAGGAACCCTTAAGCTCCAAATATAATAGCATTCTTTTTTTTTTAAAAATTAATTAATTAATTAATTAATTAATTATTATGTATACAATATTCTGTGTGTATGCCAGCAGGCCAGAAGAGGGCACCAGACCCCATTACAGATGGTTGTGAGCCACCATGTGGTTGCTGGGAATTGAACTCAGGACCTTTGGAAGAGCAGGCAATACTCTTAACCGCTGAGCCATCTCTCCAGCCCTATAATAGCATTCTTATAAATTCAAATTTTCTTGACTCTTCTATGGCTTTTGATACCGGCAAGTATTCCTTCTTGAATCCTTTCCTTCTCAAGTTTGGATTACCTTGTAGTCACCAAGTACTTCTTTACTTCACTTTCTATTCATACCACTCTTTCTATGAACCTTCAGAACTCACACAATCTTTGGTTGCTCATTTCACCAGTTTCTTTTTCAGGAAACTCCACACTATTGTTTGTTTACAACCAGTACAAACAAAGTAGTGATGTTTTGTTTGTAATCTAACAAATAAAGTTTGCCTGAAGATCAAAGTGCAGAGCTAAGCCACTAGTTAGCCATGGAGGCCAGGGGCTAGTGGCACACACCTTTAATCCCAGGACTTGGGAGACAGAGGCAAACGGATCTCTGTGAGTTGAAGGCCACCCTGGGCTACACAAGATTGAATCTGTATAAAAGAGAAACACAGCTCACACAAAGGTGTGATCCCATGCCTTTAACCCCAAAACTACGGAGATGGAGACAGGAATGATGTGGCTGGTTGAAGAGAGGAATATAAGGCAGGAGGAGACAAGAGCTCAGGGCAGTCTGAAGACAGGATCTCTACTTAGGACTGAAAATTGGTAGAGGTAAAAGGTCTCTTTAGTGGCTGGCAGCTCTGCTTCTCTGATACTTCAGCTGTCACCACGTACTGACTCCAGGCTTTACTTCTTAAGACCAATTAGAATTCATGCTACAAGGTTCCTCATGTAGCCTAGATTTGCCTTAACTCTTGATGCAGCTAAGGCTGGCCATTAAATCTTTATTGTTCTATCTCCACCTCCCAAGGGCTAGATAGGATTACAGGTGTGTGCCACCATGTCTTTGTGAGACTTTATGCATTCAAGCACTCTACCAACTGAACTATTCCCACAGTATTAACCATGTCTTCTAAACTGGGTTTGGAGACTATAATCTTGAGTTCAAACCCAACCTGTGTTACATAACCAAGACAGTGTCTTGGTTCACCAATAAACTTCTGTATTAGCTTGCTTTTATTGTTGTCATAAAACACCACGACCAGATAGATGTAGCTGTACATATCCTGGGAAGTTCACAGGCCAGTCACCCTGGTTTACAAAACAGGGGTGGAGATGATGACAAGAGACCCTGCCTCCAAAAAAAGTAGAGGTGTCTGGTAGTGGTGGTTCACTCCTTTAATCCAAGCACTCAGGAGGCAGAAGCAGGCATATGTCTGTGAGTTTGAGATCAGCCTGGTCTGAGTTCCAGATAGCCAGAGCTGTTATAGAGAAACTTTGTCAAAAAAAAAAAAAAAAAAAAAAAAAAAAAAAAAAAGGTTGAAGCAAGTACTAACCTAAGGGATTGTCCTCTGTTCACCATTCTCCTACACAAACGTCTTTTGATACCTCTCTAATGCAATGCTGACCCTATCTATCCCACAGAGGTCCTGCCCCTCCTTCCTGCGGAGCCTTTATCCCAATGCCAAGTCACATCTCTGCTCATCTATCAGACAACTGCTTTGCGATCACTGTCTCCTTCAATTCCAGCTTTACTCTTTATTTCTTCCACTGTAGTATGATGGAGGAAGGTCATTGGTTAATTAAATAAAGAAGCTGCTTGCCCTGATAGGTTAAAACATAGGTGGGAGGAGTAAACAG
>NC_022015.1:65041642-65043637 GCF_000317375.1 Microtus ochrogaster | reverse complement strand
GTGTAATTATTTCGGGTAAAGCTAGCCGGGTGGCGGGAAGCAGCCCGCCGCTCATATTACTACAGTAGTAATAACCAAAATTGCGTCCTTGACTAGAGGAATAACACACAAGAATGCTTCTAATCTTCTTGACCAAAGCACTTTTGAAGTCTCAGTTTCTTATAGTGGTATATTATTTGTGTTTTAATAAATAAAGCTTGCCTCAAGATCAGAGGGCAAGGCAGCCATACTAGGCAGCCATACAGCCAGGTAGGCAGTAGGGGCACACATGTTTAATCCCAGCACTCAGGAGATAAAGACAAGAGACAGATAGATCTCTGTGAATTCAAGGCTACCCTGAGCTACACAAGAGCTGATCCAGAAACAGATCCAGGTGGTGACAGCTCACACTTTAATCCCAGTGTTTGGGAGTCACACACCTTTAATCCCAGTACTAGGGAGGTAGAGACAGGAATGATACAGCTGGGCAGAGAGAAACATAAAGGGGAAGAGACAGGAACTCACTGGAGTGGGGAGTCTGAGGATTCGTGTAGACTGGATCTTTTTTTTTTAATCTTTTTTTTATATTTTTAAATTTATAGACTGGATCTTTTGACCTGAAGGTTTGGTAGAAGAAGTAAAAGGTCTCTCTAGTGGTTGGCTGCTTTGCATCTCCAATCTTCAGCTTGAACCCCAATATCTGTTTCTGGATTTTTATTATTCATGCTACTATCCCTCATTTCAGACAGCAAATTAGAGAGCACAAAAAAGGAAAAGCAAAGGAATGAACAGACAAGGATCTAACAACAGGGCAGTCTGACCTGTTAATCTAGGGTAGCCAGGTATGAGACAAGTAGGGTACTCATCAGAGTCAGACCACAGCAATGAGTGCAAACTGGTAGAGGTGATGGGGGAAACACCAGAGATAAAATCAGTATTATGTTAGATGGTATGCACAACCCTTGATGAGGGAGGCTAGATATCAAAAGAGAAAGTAAAGAAGGGCAAGAGTTTGAAATGTAGGACTTTTCTTCCCTTCCCCCTTCCTTCCTCTCTAAGCATACCTCCCCAAATAAGAGGTGATGTTTGTTATATTGTTAATTTATATGTATAGGTGTTTTGTTTTTATATATGTCTATGTGTCGTGTGTGTGTGGCGCCAGTGGAAGCAAGAAAAGGGTGTTAGTTCCCGTAGAACTGGAGTTTACAGATGTTTGACTGCCCCCATGTGAGTACTAGGAATCCAACTCAGGTAAGAGCACCTAGTGCTTTTAACTCCTGGGCATCTCTACCACTGTCTGTTTTTCTTGTCATTTTTGGAGAAGGGGGGTTTCAAGACAGGGTTTTCTGTGAGTCCTGGCTGTCCTTGCTCTGTAGACCAGGCTGGCCTTGAACTTGCAGATCCACCTGTCTCTGCCTCCCAAATGCTAGAATTAAAGGGATGCACAACCATCTCCCGGCTCCATTGTTTGTTTTTAAGGCAAGGTCTCAATATATAGTTCAAGTTGGCTTAGTACTTGAGATCATCCTGTCTCAGCCTCCAGAGTACTAGGATCAAGAAGGAAGCAGAAGCAGGCAGATCTCTGTGAGCTAAAGACCTACCTCATCTACACAGTGAGTTCTAGGTCAGCAAGAGCTAGTAGTAAAATCCTATCTTAATTTTCAAAAGAATAACAGATGGAAGAAACAAATAACAAATGCCAAGTTGAATAGAAGGTATCAGAGACTACAGAGCAATTTAGATAAAACTTAAGGTATTTCACACTATGAGCATTTACAGCACTTGCAGAGATTCTAAGTTCAGTTCTCAGCACACATGTTAAGTGGCCAACTAACTGAAACTCTTCTGGCCTCCATGGACACTGCACACACGAGAGTAACTTATATACTCAGGCATACACATATACATGTAAAGAGTAACAAATCAGCCGGGCGGTGGTGGCGCACGCCTTTAATCCCAGCACTCGGGAGGCAGAGGCAGGCGGATCTCTGTGAGTTCGAGACCAGCCTGGTCTAC
>NC_022015.1:65039622-65041507 GCF_000317375.1 Microtus ochrogaster | reverse complement strand
AATTATATTTGACAATATTCACTGGTTGTGAAATCTACTGATGCTATGAAATCTAGCCTGCTTTCAATTCAGAAAAAGTGAAGACATGATTCATTTCTGTTTCACCAAACTAATTTCAAACAAATGTCCTAAAAATTGCCTTAAAAGAGGAAAGGGTTTATGGATGTTTGTGGAAGTTCTGCAAGTAACTACAATGTAACCTCTCTCCTCTCTAGATGTTGGCAATATAAATTATAACAGTTAAACTATTAAAAAGACAAAGAAATCTTGTACATTTTTAAACTATAACATGCACCAGATTACAACTTTTAACAACAACAACAAAAGCTACATTTTCTACTCTATGCCTACCTGAAAAGAAAAGAAAAAAAACCTCACTGGAATTCTTAAGACTTTAATCTCTGAAAAACTGGGGAAGGACAACTGACCAAACAGCTCACAAGAGCTGGGCGATGGTGGCGCACGCCTTTAATCCCAGCACTCAGAAGGCAGAGGCAGGTGGATCTCTGGGAGTTTGGGAGTTCAAGACCAGCCTGGTCTACAAGAGCTAGTTCCAGGACAGGCTCCAAAGCCACAGAGAAACCCTGTCTCGAAAAACAAAACAAAACAAACAAAAAAAAAAAGCTCATAAAAGTGATGTAAATTCAGTTAAGAGTGACTAGCACTAGCAGGACTATAGGTTATCCCAGGACACAAAAAGCCATAAAATAAAACACAATGATCCAGCAATGGTGTTGGAAAGCTGGCTCAGCAGTAAAGAGCACTGGCTGCTTTTGCAGCGGACCTGGGTTTGGCTCCAGCAACCATCTGACAGCTCCCACACAGTGGGCAGATCATGACCACCTGTAATACCATTCCAGGGATCTGATGCCCTTCATATAGTCTCTACAGCCACTGCACAGAGACAAAGACAGAGAGAGGACTACACATTAGCAAAATAAATCTTTTTTAAAAAGAAGCAATGGTCAGTCAAGTTTGCCCAAGTGAGTGCTTTTGTGGGTTTTGGGTTTTTGTTGTCGTTTTGTTTTGTGTAACCCTGGCTGTACTGGAACTAGCTCGGTGGACCAGGCTGGCCTTGAACTCACAGAGATCCACCTGCTTCTGTCTCCTGAGTGCTAGGATTAAAGGCATATGCCATCACCTCCTGGCCATTATGCTATTTTTTTCACATGTAATTAAATAAATACAGTAAAATTTAACGTAGTGCCTGTGCTATTTAAGAAATAAAGAGAATAAGCCGGGCAGTGGTGCTGTACGCCTTTAACCTCAGCACTTGGAAGGCAAAGGCAGGCAGATCTCTGGGAGTTCGAGGCCAGCCTGGACAGCTAGTGCTGTTACACAGAGAAACCTGGGGTGGGAGTGGGGTGGAGTAAGGCTGGTCGGCTACACCAAGTACCTTGTATCAAGTTATTTTCCAAGTTCTCTATTGTTTTAAAATGGATTATCTTCTAGTTCCTACTGAGAGCAACATAAAACCATGTTGCTGTTTCTCCCTAAACAAGAAAGCAGATTAACTTTAAGATGCCCTCTAGCACACTCATAATGAGCAGGAAGATGAGAAACCACAGTCAGGTGCAAACACAGGCGGAGGACGCTTTGGTTCTGTTCTAATTCTAGTCTCTAGAACACAGAAGACACAGAAGCAGTCCATAAATAGGGCTAAATGGGTGAGCCATTTTCCTATACTCCACCCCTATCCAACAACTTATTAGTCTTTCATAACTTTATCTTAAAGATCAAAAATAGTGCCAGGAGGTGGTGGCACACGCCTTTAATCCCAGCACTCGGGAGGCAGAGACAGGCGGATCTCTGTGAGTTCGAGACCAGCCTTGTCTACAGAGCTAGTTCCAGGACAGGCTCCAAAGCCACAGAGAAACCCTGTCTC
>NC_022015.1:65033681-65038659 GCF_000317375.1 Microtus ochrogaster | reverse complement strand
CCTGCCTCTGCCTCCCGAGTGCTGGGATTAAAGGCGTGAGCCACCACCGCCCGGCCTCCCTGTCAATCTTATAAAGGCTAAAATTAATGGCAAGGGAGGCAGAGTATCAGGCACAGCATACTTGAATTGACCCATATAAGTAATTATTTCCCCTGTCCTTAGCACTTTCCCACATCAAGGAACTTCCTTTTGTCAGCATGTAAGCTCAGTACTGAGAAAGCAGACTCAGAAGGCTATAAGATCATGGGGGTGGGGGTGGGCAGTACCACTTCCTCTTACTTGTAGAGCAGGCCTACAAGTAAGAAAACCATGTTTCTCTCAAGTATCAGCAGTGTAGTGAGAACAAAAGTTCAGTTTGTATATAACAATTTAAGAGACATTTTTCCTCCCTGAATCTTTTCTGGTTATATTACCTACAATTTATATATTTGCGGGGGTAGGGAGGAGAGCTTCTAAAATAAATGCTCAACGTTGTCAATATACTTTAGATATTACCTTTTATGTGTAAATTTGAGAAAAATAATATATAGTACATTTCTGAAATGACATAATAAAGAAAAAAGCTTGCCTGGCTAATAGGAAAATATTAATGTACAACAGTAAACTCAGTCAGTTATGGAATAAACAGGCAACCACACCAAAAACAATTCTTTTTTTAAAAACCTGTATCAGGACTGTCAATATAGCTCATCTACTAAAGACACTGTTAAGCCTAATAACCTGAGTTCAAATCCCCAGACTCACATGGTAAAAGAAACCGACTCCCTCAAATTGCCTTTTAAGCAAGTGTGTATCACATACAATATTTTCTAATCCACATTTAGCGGAACATGGTGGTACATACCTGTAAGCCCAGCAGTCAGGAGAGAAGAGGGCCACCAACGGGAGTTTAGCCTGGGCTACATAAGCAAGACCCAATCTCAAAGAAAAGCAAATCTATGTTAAACTTAGAACCTAACAGCTACAGAGTCACTACCAGTGAATAAGCCTTAACAAACCCACTAAGGTTGCCTTTTCTGTTCTAATTCCTGCTAAGTAAAATAGATAGCAGAAGAGACTTCCACAAAGCAAGAAGATGGAATTCAAAGATTTAGCAAGTATGACTGTTTCCAAGCAACACCCCAAGCTCTTAACAGGTACTGAGTTGGTTTTGGGGGAGTAAAATTTATGGGACAGTCACAAGTCACATAGTAATTAGTTTAGCTGACTTTCTAGCCTCCATATTATAACAGCAGTTAAAGAGTTAAATTATTTAAAATTTTGACATACAGATTCTCTTTCAAGCACCTAAAGGAGACACTATCTTCCAATGATATTTTGCTGAATTTTTCTTCCAATGATACTTCGCTGAATTTTACAAAAAGTTTCAAATTCTACTTGCATTTGCAATCTTCAAGACTCAGTTATTTATGCAAGATTTATATCCTTGGGGCTGGAGAGACAGCTCAGAGGTTAAGAGCAATGACTGCTCTTCCAGTGATCCTGAGTTCAATTCCCAGCACCCACATGGTGCCTCACAACCATCTGTAATGTGATCTGGCACCCTCTTCTGACATGCAGGCAAACATGCAGACAAAACATTATGTAAATAAAAAATAAATATTTTTAAAAAATTATTTATAACCTCATCCACAGATCAAAAGCTCACAACTTGCCACATTCTAAGTACAATAAAATCAATCCTTATAACAATGTAAGCAGAATCAAAATTTTTGTTTTGCTTTGTTTTTTTTGTTTTTCGAGACAGGGTTTCTCTGTAGCTTTGGAGCCTGTCCTGGAACTAGCTCTTATAGACCAGGCTGGTCTCGAACTCACAGAGATCCGCCTGCCTCTGCCTCCCGAGTGCTGGGATTAAAGGCGTGCGCCACCATCGCCCGGCCAGAATCAAAATTTTTGACCATACAAAAAAACCCTGTCTCGAAAAACCAATTATATACCCTGTCTTGAAAAACCAGATTATATGCACTTTATATACACTTTATATCATAAAAAGCGATGTTATAACAGGACTTATTTAAAACTATTATGATGGGTTTTTTTTGTTTGTTTGCTCTGTTTTGTTTTGTTTTGGGGGCTTTCGAGACAGGATTTCTCTAAAGTTTTGGTGCCTGTCCTGGAACTAGCTCTTGTAGACCAGGCTGGCTTCGAACTCACGGAGATCCACCTGCTTCTTGTTTGTTATTTTTGAGACAAGGTTTCCCTGTGTAGTCCTGCCCTGAAACTCATTCTGTAGACCAGGATGGCCTGCCTCTGCCTCCAAAGTGCAGGGAATAAAGGCATGCACCACCACCACCACCCAGCCTGATGATTTATTTTTTTAACATGATACTGGGCTCTGCAGTTTAGAGCACTGGCTGCTCTTCCAAAGGTCCTGAGTTCAATTTCCAGCAATCACAAGGTGACTCACAGCCATCTATAATGGGATCTGATGCCCTCTTCTGACAAGCAGCTGTATATATAGATAAAGCACTCAGACATAAAATAAATAAATCTTTTTTTTAAAGCACTTTCCTGTTCTTCCAGAGGACCTGAGTTATATTCCCAGCACCCATATGAGTACACTCACAATAAATTGTAACTGCAGGTCCAAGAAATTTGATGTCTCTGGCCTCCAAGATCACCTGCATTCACATCCACATACCCCACATACAGGCACAAACATAATTAAAACTAATAAATATTTTTAACTATAACTGTTATCCTTTTAGAAACATCCATAATGCACTTATAAACATGAAATATGCAAAACTAAAGTAAATGTTTTTCTTCCCAGCAACAACAAAAAGCAGTTGGATGTCTGACTTGTTAGTACCTATAAACCTAGATTTCCAGAGGTAGAGACAGACTGATAGCTAGTTGCTGTTCAGCCCTCGGACCAGAGTCTATAACACAAAACCAAAGTTAGAGTTGCATTTCAGTGGTAAAGTGTTTGCCTGGCATTCACAAGTCTCTTGAGTTCACTCCCCAGTATGACCAAACAAAAACCTATTGCTTAGCGGAACTAGGAACCACTCACTGGGAAAGTGGCACATTCCTGTGGTCTGTTATGGAAAACTGAAGTAAGGATATCTTGGGCACTAACTATATTGAGACCCAGTCTCCAAAAAGAAAAAAATAATAATAAATAAACCCCAAATAGCGTAAGTAAAGTAAAACTCAGGAAGAAGACTTTCTGAACAAAGTGATATGTAGGCATTAGGGCACAGCTAAGATTATAACGAGAGAGACCTGAGATGGGAAGATAAGTGTTCCAGAAATAAAGAATGGGAGGTAAAAACATTCTGAGGAAGAAGATAAACGTGAGGGAGAGAAGTGCAGAGAGCTTGATGCAACATGAAGGAAGAACCAAGAGATCTACAAGATTTGGGGGGATTTGGGCATTATCCTAAAACGACAGAAAGCTAGCAAGTTTTAAGTAGAAAAATAATAGCATTAACATTTGCATATTAGCAAATAACACATCTGAAGTGATGAATAAATTAGAGATGCTGGGGAACAAGTACAAGGAAAAAGGCTGTTGTGAGCTGACCAGCTCAATCTGCTGCCTCACCTGCTGCTGCAGGTGAGGGCATTGGACAAGTGGGCCTCACAAGCTGAGTTCTATCCCTGGAAGTCAAGGCAGAAAGGACAAAACTGACTCCCAAAAGTGTCCTCTGCCCGCCACATGTACACTCACACAAAAATGTTTTTTAAAGAAATGCATTTCGGGGCTGGAGAGATGGCTTAGTGGTTAAAAGCATTGACTGCTCTTCTAGAGGTCCTGAGTTCAATTCCCAGCAACCATATGGTGGCTCACAACCATAATAATAAGAGCTGGTGCCAACTTCTGTCTGCAAGGACACATGCAGGCAGACCATTGTATACATAATAAATAAATAAATCTTTAAAAAATGCATCTCAAAAAAAGAAAGAGAGAAAGAAAACAGAGAGAGATGCATTCCTTTCTGCTTCCTAATTGGATGCAGTGTGGCCAGCTGTCTCATGATCCTACATGCCTTCCCCATCATGATTAACTTTACCTTCCAAATGAGCCAAAAGAAAACCCATTCTAAAAAAAAAAGAGGGGGGGTTACTATTGCAGATGTCTTGGACTAGATGACAGAGCACAGACTGTGACAATTATAGAAGAAAGGACTGGCTGCAGGAAGTTTAGAAAGGTAGGGCAGAATTGGGTTTAATGACTGGCAGGATAGAGGGAACAGAAAAGAATCAAAAGTCAAAGATTATTCCAGATCTCCAGAGGAAGGAACAATAGTACAAATTTATTGCCTGTTAGAAATGTTTAGATAAAATCTTAAGATTATAAGTTTTCTCTACAGCTACACACACTGACACAAACTGAGCAAAAATATTTTGAATTTGATTCTGGCATATGATTTCCATTTCTCAAACTTTCTTTTGCATATTTTACCTAAAAGTACTGAAATGAGCCTCCATTTCCAAAATACCAGCAAGAAAAAAATGAAGCTTATTTAGCACAGACATATGCTGAGTGCATGAGATCATATCACAGCTGAAACCACAAAGTTTGATTTTCAAATTGAATCCACAAATATTTTTTAAAAGTCCAGTACCCTCCATCTCCCACAAACAAACATAAAGTATTCCAAAATATTCCCTTGAACTTGTATTTCTAAGCTAAGCACAGAAGCAGTTTTTATAAAATGTGACTTTAATTTCTTTCAAAAACTGGGTGTCCTAAACTTGGGTCAATAGGTTAGTGTTAATCAAAGAAGATGAGTCTTTTTGAGCACTGTCATTTTGTCTCTATAAAGCTTTTTAACATTGTACAAATATACATCTACTTTAAGAAAAGTACCAATTCTTTTAAACTAGAAAGGCCTGATAAGGCAAGGTGACACCACAGCTCTACTCCCAGAACCAGAGAAGCCTTCTGAGTTTGAGGCTACATGAGACCCTTGTCGAGCGAGCGAGAGAGAGAGAGAGAGAGAGAGAGAGAGAGAGAGAGAGAGAGAGA
>NC_022015.1:65003646-65033581 GCF_000317375.1 Microtus ochrogaster | reverse complement strand
GGGCTAGCCTGCTGAGGACAGAAACCCCACAGAGAGCGAGAGAGAGAGAGAGAGAGAGAGAGAGAGAGAGAGAGAGAGAGAGAGAAAGAGATTATGTAGCAACATATTTCTTGTGCACATATTAATGCTTTTACATTGAAGATGAATTATAAAATAAAAGTTATCCCGTACTTGCAGGGAAAAAAGGAAATGCCACTTGAATTCTCTCAAAGCAGTTTTATAGATGCTGAAATAAAAACTTAACACTGAGTGGATGAGTCTGCTTATGAAATAAAAATTAGATGTCCCATACTACTGGTACCTAGCAACCCCCTTCATTCAACTCCCATGGGCTTCTCCCACACACTATTTCATCAGTTCCGTAGGGAGTCGTGAGGGATGGGTTAGTCTTTTGTTAGAAAACTTCAGCACATACCTACTGTACTCAGAGGAATGTGTTCAACTAACCGCGAAAAAATGAAGGAAAGCTGTTTCTTTCCATCATTTCTCTCCTTGAATCCATATGGCGAAAGGACTCAATTCTCAGTATTACCTCATCACCCCAACTAAAGAACTTGGCAACTCTTTCTGACTAAACACCGAGATGTCATCGGGACACCAAAATCATTTCCAAGTTTTCCAACCTGTTCTATCATCAGAAGCTATACAAGTCAAATGCTTGTAAGTTTTTCTATCATTTTCTTAGACTTTTCCACAGTAGGCAAAATTTTACAATAATTTAAGAGCTATGATATCTCTTGGGGGGGGGGGGATGCTAAAACAGTCATCTGTTTAAGACTACACGCTGACGACGGAATGCTTACTGCCAAACAAAAGAAGGACTCATACCTTAAGAAAAAAAATGAGCAAGGCTATACCCTTAACGCTGTAATTTTTTTAAATTTAGTATAACCAGATGGTCTCGTAGATAACAGTATTTCAACCTCCGCCTCCTTCGACAGTTTACCACCAAGTTTTGCCGTGAAATGGTGGTTAGGGATCAGACTTAGATACTAAGAAAGAAAAGAGACTCGCCTACAATTCAAAGAAGGAAGAGAAACCAGAGAAGAAAAACGTGGTGAAGAGAAAGAAAGAAAGAAAGAAAGGAAGGAAGGAAGAAAGAAAGCCAGTTGGAACGCGCCAAGGAGTCACATTTAACGAGGAAAAAGCCCTTCTTGAGCCGATTTCTCCGAGTAACCCGAGCCCCAAGCGCCGGCGGCTGTGGGGCGAACTCGGAAGTCCGGACGAGGGAGAAGCAGCGCTCCCGGGCCGCGCTGAGGCACCGGGAGCAGACAGCCTTGCCCACGCGCGCTCCCCGTTAGCTGGCCGGCGGCGACACCCACCTGGAGACCGCCATGGCCGGGGCCGGCGGTTCGGAACTCCCGGGGAAGCTACACGCCGTGCCGCTCGGGCGCTCGTTTCCCGGGCAGAGCGGCGCAGGCCCAGGCCGTCGGGCGCAGGGCAGCAGGCGGCGCGGCGTGTAGCGACCGGCACGGGCCTTCGGGCATGGGCCGCCCACCCGAGCTCGTCTCCCAAGGCCACCAGGGTCCTACACACGGGCGGAGGCGGCGCCGCTCTGACCCGCACCACTTCAAACCCGGTGCCCCCAGCCCCGCTCTCTGCTGACGCCAACGTCGGAACGCCGGACCCGGCGTCAGGGCGCCGGAAGTGACGTCAGCGACACGTGGGGCGGCCCGCTGTGGGCTGCCCTCGGAGCGGCTCCGTGGCCGGTCGCTGCTGGAGCTGGTTCACAGTGCGGATTCGGACGGGACTCTTTGTCCTGAGGTTAGGGAGAGACGTAGAAAGAGGCCTGTGTTTCCCAGGGAAGGAAGAAGATTGCCCAGCTAGAGCTCTGGAAGCTAAAAATGTCGTTTCTTGAATGCTTTTCCTCCTGACCCTACCCCTCTAGGCCGATTCCAAACGGGAACGAACTCGGGAAGAATTTGCTACTCGGGCCCGGATGGCTATGCTGTGGGCGCGGTGAAGTCAAGGAGCACCTGCACAGGGCTGGATGGGGTGGTGCACACCTATAACCCTAGTTCCCGGGAGGCTGAGGCAGCAGATTGTGAAACTGGAGGTCAGTCTGGGCTACATAGCGATTTCCAGGCCAAGAATCTGCAGTGGTTCCGCGAGGAAGGAGGCTCAAGTGTGTACCATTGTTTGCCAAAGCTCCGCATAACTGCCGAAGGGACTGCCCAGGATTTTACCAGGCCTGCCTCCCTGCTTCCCCTCTTTTCCTCCCGCTCTCCCTTCTTTCCTTTTACTACTAAACACTCCTCTGTTGCCTCCTATGGCCTCTTGCCACCTTAAAATGTACTGTTTATATAGAGGCCGCCGGCCTTTACTGCAGAGAGAGCGGGTAACAGAGCGAGCACCGCCCTGCCTCTTCATTAAACCCGGAGCTCTCAGAAATCACCTTGCTTCAGTTTTCATCTCATCCAAATGTGAACTATCAGAGTAGGGAGAGAAGTCTCTTCATCGCTGTAACCTCCGTATCTTACGAAATGCCTGGCCTTAGGACGCCTGACGTGTTGAAGGCAAGAGATCCAGGAATCTGGTTCACTGGGTTTCAGTTTGAGGATGGGAGTCTTGGATTTTTTTTCTTTTTCCTTCCTTCCTCCCTCCTTTTTTTTTTTTTTTTAAGAAGAGGTTTCTTTCACTACGTAGCCCTGACTGACCTGGAACTCTAGAAAGACCAGGTTGGCCTTAAACTCACAGATTCCTTTGTCTCTGCCTCCCAAGCTGGAATTAAGGGCATGCATCACCACGCCCAGCATCTTGGATTTCTTTACACTTAAAATTTATTAGGACCTTAACATTTTGTTTTTGTTTGTTGTTTGATTGGTTTTTCGAGACCAGTAGTCCTTGCCATCCTGTAACTAGCTCTGTAGACCAGGCTGACCTAGAACTTTAGATATCAGCCTGCCTCTGCCTCCCAAATGCTAGGGTTAAAGGCCTGGGCCACTGCCCCAGGCTTTTGTTTGATGTTTTGAGGTAGAGTCTCCCTAGGTAGCTGGCCTGGAACTCACTGTTTAAACCAGACTGACTTTGTATTCACCTGCCTCTGCTTCTGGAGCGCTATTAGGATATGCAAAGGCTTCTGTTTATATAAAAGATAGATTTGGTTTATTTGCTTGCTTGAAGCAGTTTCCCCTTTTTAAATCGAGGACTCATTATGTAGCTCAGGCTTCCCTGCAACTCATAATTCCCCTGCCTCAAAAACCTCAGTCATCTGATTGCTATGTATAAAAGTGAAAAATAGGAAATGTTACAAAATAGTGTTACAAAAGAAAAATAATCTCAAACTCTGTAGAAGAGCTCCTCAGAGCCAGTTTAAGTTCCTTTTTTATTTTTTTATTTTTTTTTTAAGATTTTTATTTATTTTGTATATAGGTTTCTTTCTTCATGTATCCTGTAGTACAGAAGAGGACACCAGATCTTATTACAGATGGTTGTGAGGCACCATGTGGTTGCTGGGAATTGAACTCAGGACCTCTGGAAGAGCAGCCAGTGCTCTTAACCTCAGAGCCATCTCTCCAGCCACCTAAGTTCCTTTTTTAAAACAACAACAAAATGTACATTTTATTTAATTTTTTATTTTTTTTTTGGTTTTTCGAGACAGGGTTTCTCTGTGGTTTTGGAGCCTGTCCTGGAACTAGCTCTGTAGACCAGGCTGGTCTCGAACTCACAGAGATCCGCCTGCCTCTGCCTCCCGAGTGCTGGGATTAAAGGCGTGCGCCACCACCGCCCGGCTCAAAATGTACATTTTATGCTGGCAGTCAAACTAGTATTTCTCTAGTTTCGGCAAGCCCAGTTTATGGGCCCCTGACAGATTAATCTTCAAAAGGCACCTGTCATGTCATCCCTCCGCTTATAAAACATGCCCATCGGCTTCTGATCACCTTGTTAGAAGTTATGTCTCAATCCCTGAGTCTGTTTGTCATCTGTGAGATGAGAAGCACTCTAGAAGCCTGTGAAAATAAAATGAGGTAATGTATCTAGAAAAACTCACAAGAACTCGGTGCACTACACAGTAGATATGAATGGGAAGAAATAAAGCAAGTACCGGCTGAAGCGCTGTGCAGGTGGCTCTCATCATCTCTTACAATTACAGGCTTTGTATAATGTGATGTGTTTCCAGTTTGTTGTTTGATGGTGCTGGCGCTAGAACTCAGAAACCTCACAAGAGCTTGGCCACTGCTTTATCACTAAATTTAACCCTCGGACTGTATAAGAAGTTTGGTTTCTTTTTCTTTTTCTTCTGGTTTTTCCATACAGGGTTTCTCTGTGTGACAGCAACAACCCTGGCTGTTCTGGAACTCCCTCTGTAGACCAGGCTGTCCTCGAACTCACAGAGATCCTTCCTCTGCATCCCGAGTGCTGGGATTAAAGGTGTGCACCACCACCGCCTTGCTCTGATTTACATTCTTTTCTCCCTTGCGTCACAGCAAGGTAACAACTTTATTTACTCTGGTTATTTTTGCCCCCAGAGCTGAGGACTGAACCCAGGGCCTTGTGCTTGCTAGGCAATTGCTCTACCGCTGAGCTAAATCCCCAACCCCCTGATTTACATTTTTAAGAATCTTTATTATCAAAGATACACAGCTCTGTAGTGTAAATTAAGCTTCAAAGAGAGGAGAGAACAAAAAAAAAAAAAGAGAGGAGAGAACTATTGTTATCAACTTGGGGTTTTTTTCAATTATGTTTGTGTGGCAGATGCCCACAGAGGCCAGAGTATCTAATCCTCCTGGAGCTAATCAAACTCAGGTCCTCTGGAAGAGTAGTGTGTACTCTTAACTACTGAGTAATGTTTCCAACCCCTTCAACATGTAAGGATAATGTAATCGTCAAATGGTCAAATATTTTCATATAGGACTGACTGACTTCTTTTTTGGTTTTGGTTTATATTTTTTTAAAGTTATTTTTATTTATTATGTACACCGCTTTGTGCCTACATGTATACCCACATGACAGAAGAGGACACCAGATCTCATTACAGATGGTTGTGAGCCACCGTGTGGTTGCTGGGAATTGAATTCAGGACCACAGGAAGAGCAATCAGAGCTCTTAACCTCTGAGCCATCCCTCCAGCCCTTGGTTTTGATTTTTTTCAAGACAGGCCTGTGTAGCCCTGGCTGTCCTGTATCACTATGTAGATGAGGCTGGCCAAGTCTTTTCCCATCACACTTGACTGTTCCGTGCCCAAAGAAGTCTTTCAATCTCACTGAGCTTCAGCTCAGCATCTGGGAGGTGAGGAAAGCAGTGGACTCAGACTTGGAGACTCAATAAGAACGCACAAACATCTACCCAAATGACTACATAATGAGCACTCAAAACTATTAACACGTTGACCTTTGGTGCTTTGTGCTGTGGTGGTGATGGAACTCAGGGCTGGGCACATACTGTGACACTGAGCTAAACCCCATCCCTGATTTTTCCTTCTGTTAATAACATGACCTTGAGCTGCTTACTTTATTTCTGTATCTTAACAATTTAGTAGTATGGTTGTCTAAGTTACAGATTTGGGGTTTGAAAAGTAATCTAGTACATATAACTTTTATGATGCCACACCCCAGCAGCTTCTAGGACAATGCTCTTGAATCAAATATATTAATAGTTGTGGTACACTGACTTTTAAAAGCATGGTACTAATAGACCTCATTTCTTGAGGATCCATGCATCCCCAATTTAAAGATAATGGCTGTAGAAACACACTCTTTTGCTGGAGATGATCCCTACAGGAATGTTAACTGAGGGCTGGAAACCTGGCTCGGTAAGTAAGGGCACTTGCCACCAAGCTTAGCCTGAGTTCAACCCCTGGGACCCATACAGTGGAAATAGAGCACCAACTCCTGCAAGTTGTCCTCTGACGGTCACGCATGTGACATGGTACTCACACCCCTACACACAAACATATAAATGTGTTTTTAAGAAAGAACATTGAAAGTGCTTTAATCGCAGCGCTCGAGGCAGGAGAAGGTCTGTGAGTTCAAGACCAGCCTGGTCTACATAGCAGGTTCTAGGCCAACAAAGGCTGCATAGTGAAGCCCTGTTACTACATAGAAAACCTGGATGTGATCTGAATCCGTGGTTTTATATCCATCTAAATAAATATCTGCCTCTAATTTTATAATAGAATCCCAAAGTGAGTGAAGTGAATAAACAGGATTTGTGGACAAATTATAAATTAAGAAAAATTCAAAATATTTTAATACTTCTACTGTATTTGCTTTAGATAAATTTCTACAAAATTATAGTTAAACTTATCGTTTACTCCTCTCTAATCTATCTTTACCATTCCAGAAATAATATCTCTATGAAGCTTGAGTTTGTATAAATATACATTGAATATATATGTATCCAGAATATAATTTTGTAAGTTTTTTTCTTCTTTGAAACAGGGTTTCTCTGTGTAGCCCTAGATGTCCTGGAACTCACTCTGTAGACCAGGCTAGCCTCCATTTAGAGATCTGCCTGCTTCTGCCTCCTGAGTGCTGGGATTAAAGGCATGCGCCACCACCACCAAGGTATAAATTATTTGTTCATTCTTTTTTGGGTTTTTTTTTTTTTTGAGACAGGGTTTTACTGTCATTCCTTTTTTTTTTTTAACCAATGTGTGTCTTCCCCATTCACACCACACATACATCAAAGAACAGCCCTGAGTATCAGTCCTCTGCTATCATCTTGTTTGAACCAATGTTTGCTGCTGTATATGCCAGGCTAGCTGGTCTACCAGCTTCTGGGAATTCTCCTTTCTCAGCCTCTCCTCTTGCCATAGGAGAGCTGGGATTACAGATGTGGTACCAAGTCAGGCTTTACATGGGTTCAGGGACCTGAGCTCAAATCTTCATACTTGCCTGTCAAACACCTTCCCAACTGACCTGTCTCTCCATCCCCCATTTATCTTTGAGAGAGTCTCAATGTAGCACAGGCTGTCTTTGAACTTGCAATCCACAATGGTCTGTATAAATTTGCTTAGCTAATATTATATTTCCAGTAATAAAAGTTCAAAACACTTAATATTTAGGCTTTCCCAATTTGAATTAATATCCATAAAGATACAGTAACTATACTTGTTCTGAGCTTTTACATAAATGGACATAAGCAAGTATAGAATTATTACAAGTGGATTAAAAGAATTCAATCCAGGGGCTGGAGGGATGGGCTCAGAGGTTAAGAGCACTGATTGTTCTTCCGGAAGTCCTGAGTTCAATTCCCAGCAACCACATGGTGCCTCACAACCATCTGTAATGAAATCTGGTGCCCTCTTCTGTCCTGCAGGCATACATGCAGACAGAACACTGTAAACAAAATAAATACATAAATCTTTTTTTTTAATACATAAATCTTAAAAAAAAAAAAAAAGAATTCACTCCAGACTTATAACATATTCTCTACCCCTGGAAGGAAACTGAGTGGAGAAAAAGATAGAATATGAAAGAGGTAATAGGAATGTAAGCTTTATCTTTTGTTTAAATTTGAGACAAAATAGCATTAGATAGTCCAAGCTGATCTTGCATTTAATCCCAAGCATTTAGGAGGCAGAGGCAGGCAGATCTCTGAGTTCAAGCCCAGCCTGTTCTACAGAACTAATTCCAGAACAGCCAGGCAGAGCTACCTAAAGAAACCCTGTCTCAAAAACACAAAGAACAGAAGAAAAATATATCCCTGCTGACCTCAAACTGGTAGCTATCCTGTCCCAGCCTCCTCAACTTTTAGGCATACACAACCACTCCTGGCTTAATCACTGACGTCATCAACAAACTTTGCCTTCTTTTAGACTGTTAAGACTTTTGGGTCAGGGTGGTGCTGGTGCACACCTTTAATACTGGCACTCAGGAGGCAGAGGCAGGTGGATCTCTGTAAGTTCAAAGCCAGCCTGGTCTACAAAGTGCATTTCAAGACAGCCAGAGCTACACAGAGAAACCCTGTCTCATAAAAACAGCAGCAACAAAAGATTTTTAGGTCACTGAGGAAAACAGTAACTGGGCCAGCAAGATGACTCAGCTGTTTAATCCCAAGAACCCACATAAAAATAGAAGAGGATGTAAGCAAGCACTTTGCTTGCTGGGCCATCTCACCAGCCAAACTTTTCAGGTTGTTTTGGTTTTTGGGGTATGTATGTGTATGTGTGCTGTGAGATAATGCTCTTGTAAAGATGTGTCACTTATTGGTTTAATATGTATTGTTTTAATAAAACACTGATAGGTCAGTAGCCAGGCAGGAAGTGTAGGCGGGGTCACCAGACTAGGTGAATTCTGGGAAGAGGAAAGACAGAAATGCAGTCATCAGCCAGATGCAGAGGAAGCAAGATGAGAATGCCTCATTGAGAAAAGGTACCAAGCCACCTGGCTAAACATACATAAGAATTAGGGGCTAATTTAACTTGTAGGAGCTAATTAATAATAAGCCTGAGTTAACAGGTCAAACAGTGTTGTAATTAGTTTCAGTGTGATTATTTGGGTCCGGGCAGCCAGGAAACAAAAGTGCAGTCTCAGTCTAAAAACATCACCCATCACGGGGCAACAACTTCCACATACAGCCTAAGGAACCTTAAAAAAATCCTAGACACACAAGAACAGTCAAACACAGCATCTTGGTAACTGTCTTTTCTCCAGTAGACTCTGTTTGAAAACAGAGGTGTGACTCCTTTAAGAAAGGCTTCCTGATTCAAGGTTAGTGGCAAAAACCTTGCAGCTCTTTTAAAAGGCCCTGCCACCAAACACTTAAATAGCTTTTATGAGCAGCTGGTGGCATGGTTCTTGATGATGGCATGGACCTAGAAACTCCACAGAGTTGTGGCAATAAACATGACTCCTGCCTGTACCTCTACCATGAAGCTAGACTCTCAGGAAGCTAAGGAATGAGTTGAGCCAATCACCAAAACCACAGCATCCTAGCCATGCCATTTAGCCATTTAGCAGATTAAAGACTCGTGTGCTAAAAAAAAAAAAAAGATATATATTCAGTAAAGACAGATTCAGATGGGAAAAATAAAACTCTGAACAGTTTAAGGTGTGTTTAAATATATATGTAGTCTTGGGAAATAAAAGAAAAATGATAAAGTCTTTTTAAAAGAAAGAAAGAAAGAAAGAGAGTAGCCAGGCGAGGTGGCACACACCTTTAATCCCAGCACTTGGGAGGCAGAGGTAGGCAGATCTCTGTGACTTTGAGACCAGCCTGGTCTACCGATTGAGATCCAGGACAGTTAAAGACACACAGAGAAACCTCGTCTCAAAAAAACAAAAATTAAGAATAAAAGAAATAGAGTTTTAAAAAAAAAGACCATGTAAAGATGGAAAATATGCAGAGAATCTGGATACTGTATGTTATTGTATTGTCATTGAATTGTTTGACTGCTGTGGAAGGAACAACAGCTGCTAAAGACATTTGATTATAAATGATGCTGGGCTAATCCAACATATATATTTTGAAAATGCCTTGACTTCAAATTTTAAGTCAAAAGATATCTTAAGTTTTGCTTTTGTTTCCACAAGAAATGTGAGGCTGTGGATTCATTCTTGATTAAGAAAAATGTTTGATCAAGGAAGACCCCCCTGAGAAATCTCCAATTTCTATTTCTTTTATTCTTAATTTTTGTTTTTTTGAGACGAGGTTTCTCTGTGTGTCTTTAACTGTCCTGGATCTCAATCGGTAGACCAGGCTGGTCTCAAAGTCACAGAGATCTGCCTACCTCTGCCTCTCAAGTGCTGGGATTAAAGGTGTGTGCCACCTCGCCCGGCTACTCTATTTCATCTGGGAATGGATGACCCAGATGATCCAACATTTCAGAGCACCTCTGTTGCAGTTTCTTCTGAGTTTTGCATCCAGAATAGCTTCAAGACTGCTGTCTGAGATGACCAATGCACATAAAAAATAAAAATAAACTGGAAAAATAGAAATGAAACTTTGTGGGGGAATATTATTTTAAAGTGTGTGACTTTGTTTATGCTGCATTTGGCTAATTTTGAAGCTGTGATTCTTTGCCTTTCTAAAATACTTGATGGTCTAAGAAAGGGCTGAATGGCCAATAGCAAGGCAGGAGCAAGGATAGGCAGGGCTAGCAGGCAGAGAGAATAAATAGAAGGAGAAACGAGGAAGAAGAGAAGCAAGAGAACAAGGAGAAGATGACCTCAGGGGCCAGCTACTCAGCTACACAGCAAGCCATGGAGAAAGAAATAAAGAAAGGTATACAGAAATAGAGAAAGATAAAAGCCCAGAGGCAAAAGGTAGTCAGGATAATTTAAGTTAAGAAAAACTGTCAAGAAGCAAGCCAAGCTAAGATCAGACATTCGTAAGTAAGAATAACCCTCTGTATGTGATTTATTTGGGAGCTGGATGGCAGGCCCCCAAAAAAGCCAAAATAGTAAAACATCGTACAACAGAACCTTATAATTAAAAGCAGAAACTTGGTCAGATATTTGCAAGCCAGGGTTATAGAAGCATTATTGATAATAGCTGAAAGCTATAAGCATTTATGTATCTACCAGCAGATGAATGAATAAGCAAAATGTAGCATATAAATACAATGGCATATTATTTCACCTTGAAAATGAAAGGAAGCTAGAGACAGGCTACAACATGACTCAACCTGGAGGATATCATTTCAGATGGAGTATGCCTGTCCTAAAAGGATAAATGCCATATGATTTTACTTTATAGTAGATGGTTATATTCATAGAGTCAGAAAATAGAATTATGGTTGTCAGGGGATGGGGAAGGAGAAGAATGGGGAGTTAGTGTTTAATGGAGACAAACTTTTACTGTGTATTTTTATTGTTTTTATTTAGTGTCTGTTTGTGTGAGTATGCTATGTGTGTGGATGCAGGGGAGGCCAGAAGAGGGTGCTGGATGCCCTAAAGATGGGGTTACAGGTGGTTGTTAAAGCACCTGATGTGGGTGCCGGGAGATGAACATTGGAAGAACAGTAAGAACTCTTAGCCTTTGAGGCATCGATGCCTCCAACTCCAGAGAGACAGACTTTTATTTGGACAAGTGAAGAAAATTCTGGAGATGGATGTGACGATGTCTTCACAAGCATGGATGTTCTCACTGCGGCCGAACTATATACTTTTAAATGGCTAAGACGATAATTATTGATTTCCCTGTTATAAAGACTTCTCATGTATTCTTCTCAGCATCTCTTACTCCCAGGGTTGCTATTTCCCTTCACTGCCTCTCTTCATACAGTAGTCAGTGTGCAGTCTCCTTTGTGGGCCGGGGGTGGGAGGTGGAGGGGTGGGAGCTTGTCTCTGGGCCAGTGAGGGAGGGGGGGACAGAAGTGGAATTGACTCTTCACACGGGCCCTTGGGAAGGCTGGCCGTTGACAGAGGCATGGTGGATGTGAGGGCAGCCACTGAGTTTTTTCCCTAGTCGTCTTCCCTGCTAGGCGGGTTATTTTTTCATACTCTCCTGGATGCCCTGGGTGTGGGGGAGTATGCAGCTCATGAGGTCAGGACAGGACAAGCAGCAGACCACTAAAGGAGGGGCACAGGGAGACCACAGGGTGGCTCCTGGGATAAGACACAACCCTGCCTTTGACTCTCCCGCTGAGTAGTTTGCTCTCCTGACTTGACACTGGCTCCCCTCAGTCCCAGGAGCCAGAGCCACCTCTTGAGATTCTTGGAACCAATGGGCTTTGTGCTGCAAGACCTCTGAGTACCCGGGAGCTACTACCTGACAAAGCCCTCACCTTGGCCAGGCTCAGCTGCTTGCCAAGTTTCCAGGAGACTGTGCTTTGGGATCTGTGATGGGGGGGGGGGGGAGCTGAGGCTTTACAACTAAGATGCTTATGTTTTTTGAGGGGTATGGATGCCTCTCCACTTGGTCACCCAGAGCTAAGGTACAGGGGCCAGAGTCAGGCCTGATCCAACATCTCCAACCCATGCCATCAGATGTTAGGATGGACTGCAACAAGCTGGGTACTGCTGGACTGGAGACAGGTTTCTAGAAAGGACTCAAAGGCTCCATCCCACCCTCTCCAATCCTGCAACCTCTTTCATCTAAAAGGGCAGCTAGAATGCAGTTGGGAGGAGGAGGAAGATCAGGCCTAGGAAGGAAGCAGTGAGATGAGGTGGCGGAATGACATTAACAGAGGAGGAGAGTAATGAAAACCCCTGTGCTCCCACGTGAAACCTAAATGCTCAAGAACAGACTCTGGGAGAGCTCCAGAATAGAAAAACATGGCAAGAGAAAATTTACAAACCACTCACAATTAATGTAGGCCTCCCAGCAGCGGGCTCAGCCAAGAGGGACCTGGAGCATCCGAGTCCTGGAGAAAGGAGAACCCAGGGCTGCTGAGATTGGACCTCCCTTGGAAAGATTATTTTTATTTTTAATCATGTGTATGTATCTCTGTGGCAGTATGCACATGGGAGTGCAGGTGTCCCACGATGGACAGAAGGGGGGCGATGGATCACCTAGAGCTGAAGTAACAGGGGTCCTGGGAACCAAATTCCAGTTCTCTGAAAGAGCAGTAAACCTTTCTCACTCCAGCCCCTAAACTGGTAAGTCTTACGTTATGACTTCTTTCTTTCTCTTTGTTTTTTTGTTTTTTTTTTTCGAGACAGGGTTTCTCTGTGGCTTTGGAGCCTGTCCTGGAACTAGCTCTGTAGACCAGGCTGGTCTCGAACTCACAGAGATCCACCTGCCTCTGCCTCCTGAGTGCTGGGATTAAAGGCGTGCGCCACCATCGCCCGGCTTTCTCTTTGTTTTTTGAGACAGGCTCTTGTCTCTCAGGCTGACCTGAGCCTCACTGTGCGGCCCAGTCCAGCCCTGAGTGTCTGATTCCCCTGCCTCAGCATTTAGGGTGCTGGAATTGCAGGCAGGAGCCACCAGGCTACTCATGTTCTCCTTCACTTACCGTGGTTTTGAACTTATTTTTCCTTTTCTGACTTAGATAGCCATCTGTGTGCCCTTCCTTTTCTTCTTGGAGCAGTGTCTCTGACAGGGACGCTCAATCTGTGGATCTAACTCATTAGTTAGATAATCTTAATGTAATTAGACAATAAAGCCACAAGATGTCACTCTTTAGCTGAAAAATCTATTCCAAATGTTATTCCGCTCTTGATAACAGAGCTACAGGGGGAAAAAAAAAAGTCTGTGACTCCTTTTGGTGTTTTTTCCTGTGAGAATATTTTTTTTTCCTGAGAGAAATTTAGAAAGGATTTCCATCTGTAAAATTCATTAATTATCTACTGGTAATTGCAAAACTTGTTAGCATATTCCTGTTTTAATGTTATTAGTGTTTCTTAATGCTGTAGCTATAGATACCAATTTGTTTTTATTAACAATTTAACTAATATAGTTAATATAGTTAATACCAAAATTAGATTAGGAAATAAATATTTTTCAGTACTGAGGTGTAAACACAGTGCCTTGGACACACTAAGCAAGTCTCTTCTAGTGAGCAACATCCCCATGGCCTGTAGGAATAAGTGCTTTAACAAAACAAAGTCAAAAATGCTTTCTTTTATTATTAGTGTGTGGATGGGAGGGGCATGTGTCACTGTGCCTGAATGGAGATTGCAGGGCGATTTTGTGGAGTTAGTTTTCTTTTTCTGCCTTTACATGGGTCTCGCCAGCCCCTTGGCAATAAACTCTTAAAGAGAGAGAGAGAGAGACAGAGAGAGAAGAGAGGTCACATATATTATGGGGCAAAAGGGGGTAAATACAAAATCCCAAACCTTAAAAATAACTTTGCTTAAAATGTAAGGTCACAGTCAGATACAGAGTGAACTCAAGCCAGAATTGGGTACGCGAGACCCAATTTCAAAAGGCAGGGGGCTAAAGAGATGTCTCAGCAAGTTAAGGGTCAAGCTGCCAAGCCTCATCATCAGAGTCTGAGCCTTCAATCCTTGAGACCCACATGGTGGGAGGAGAGGATAGGCTTCTGAAACTTGTCTTCTGACCTCCACAAGTGTGCTGTAGCATTTGAGCACATATACAGCAAACAAATACATAATAAATGTAAAACTCTTTCACCATATACATGTTATCATAAAAAACACTTGTAAGTTAAAAAAAAAAAATCACACAGCAGATTAACCAGACCCAAAGTCTATTCCTTCACCACAGGTGAATGGTTAAGTGTTACACTTTTTAGTTCCTATTACTTTCTGACTACGAAGCAAATAGTTCTGTGTTAGAACTTGTAAGGTTTGAAAGAGATTTAGAACTAATTTGTCATACTCCTAAATAGTTAAAAACCAAAATACCTATCCTTAGATGCACTGATGAAAATATAGAACTGAGTGATATGAAAAACCAAAAATAGGGGCTGGAGAGATGGCTCAGTGGTTAAGAGCATTGCGTGCTCTTCCAAAGGACCCGAGTTCAATTCCCAGCAACCACATGGTGGCTCACAACCATCTGGCCTACAGACATATGCAAACAGAATAGTGTGTCCATAATAAATATTTTAAAAAAAGACCCATACTGATAAAATAAAATTAAAAAAAAAACAAAAATAATGAGGCCTTCCAGATGACTCAGGAGGTAAAAGAGCTTGCCACCGTGCCCCACAAACTGAGTCGGATCCCAGGGACCCACGAGGTAGAGAGAGAGAAAAAAACTGGTTCCGGCAGGCTTTTCTCTGACCTACACGCGTGTGCGCGCGCAAACACACACACACACACACACACACACACACACACTACACGTGATGTAAAAAGAAAAAGGAAACTGTGCAAACAGTCAAATAATATCTGGTTTCGAACAATTTTGTTTCATTTTATCTTTTTTATCTTAAAACTTAAGTCTTCAGATAAATAAGTAAAAGTTACAAAAGAAAAGAAAGATTTGTTAACATTTGCATTATTTTCAGCGATGGAAGCAAAACACAGCATTTATGTTTCACGTCACACGGCTGTTTCTACCATACTTCTGTGGTATGTGCGTCTGCACGAGGGTGTTTCTTCTGTCTGTGTTTGTGGTGTGGGAAATCCAGTGTGAGAGAAATCTGGGAGGGGCATAGAGAGGGAGGCCCCTTCTGTCCCATTGATAACAGGTTCATTCAGAGAACCCTTTAAAACAGACTAATCCCTTATGCAGTCATTCGCTCTACTCTAATAGGACCCCACCACCTCTTCTAGAATTCGGTAAGCTAAAAGTGCATGTGTCCTACGACTAACCTGAAATGATTTTGTAGACACTTTGGCCCGGGGGGGGGGCGTTATTAAACGTCATTTTCCTATCTCAATAAACGTTTCAAAAACGATTTCTTAAGCAGTAAGTTGTTCTCCTAGGACAACTTTTTAGAGGGGCTCCCTGCAGCTAACTGATAACATTAGTTTCCAGAAAGTACGGTCAGGAGAGTTGGCAGGTTCCTGTGCCCAGGGTGAGGGTTGCATGGGACTCATCCGTAGCCTTCATCCGCAGATCCGAGGATGCTCTTTGCTACGGGCTGCCTGCATTGAAGCCACAGGGACCCCAGAAGAGTGGGATGGCCACCGCTAGCAGGAGTCCTCCAAGGCCGCGGGCGTTGCTCTCTCCGCTGAGGCTGCTACTGCTGCTGGAATGCTGTCTCCTCGCGGCCGCCCGGAAGGACAAGGGGGCGGCTGGTAGGGAGGCGGGCCCGATCTCGGGCCCCACGGGCGGTTCCTCGGGTCGCTTCGTGAGCCCAGAGCAGCACGCGTGCAGCTGGCAGCTCTTGGTGCCGGCCCCGGGGACACCGACGGGCGGCGAGCTGGTCCTGAGCTGCCAGGCCCCGGGCGGGGCTCGCCTTCACTGTGCCTACCGCGGGCATCCCGAGCGCTGCGCGACCTCGGACGCCCGTCGTTCGCACTACTGGAAGCGATTGCTGGGCGCACTGCGCAGGAGACCGCAACCCTGTCTAGACCCCAAGCCGCTGCCACCGCGCCTGTGCGCCCGCAAGAACGTAGGCGCCGAGCTGCACCCGCCCGCGCGCCCCACCCTGTCCGAGCGTTCCGTCGAGCAGACCCGGGCCAGGGCACGGAGCCGGGCTCGGCAGCGACAGCCGGTGTTGTCCCCGAGCTCGCTGCCGCCCAAGGAGAAACCCTCGAGGACGAAGACCAGAGTGGGCAGGAGGAAGGTGAGCGCGGACCCGGTCCTAGAGCCTCCCGCAGTGGCCGGCCTCCAGCCAGCCGGGCTGGATCAGAATGCCCAGCTCACTGAGACCTACTGCACCGAGAAGTGGCACTCCCTCTGCAACTTCTTCGTCAATTTCTGGAATGGCTGATGCTGCGGTCCTAGAGGGGGGTACCAGGGCCAGGTGCTGCAGAGCAGAGGGCAGTGCAGCCGGGGCGGGAGGCTCGGGGCGTCTTAGACAGTGGGAACCGGGACGGAGAGTAGGCGGGAGTCCGGATTCCAAAATAGGGCATGGGTCAGGGTAGGGAGAATCTGAGACAGCAGAGGAAGAAATGTTCTTGAAGCATCTCAATTTTGATTTAAGAGCAGAAGAAATAGTGGAAACGGATAGGTTTATATTAAGTTTGCAAAAACTGTAGACTAGGGAGAGAAGCTGAGAATAGGGGCAATGAAGTCACTAAAGAGGTGTGAATCTCTCCTGTGAAGTAGGAGAAGATGTATATTAACACATTATTATTAAAATGTAATTGTGAGTAAGAACCTGAGCCAGGTTGAATTTTTCAAAGTCATCTTGGCTATTCAGCTGACTGGTTAGTTTTTCTCCCCACCCCCTTTTCTGGATTGTTATGAACTCTGGCTGTGACAACATCACATTTTCTATGTGGATTGAAGCCTTATAGGTATAAAATAAATCCAGGAATGAATTATTAGGACAATTGCTTTTCAGTTCTTTTAGCATTGCTACGTTGAAACTGAATTTTGAACATACTGTCCTGAAAGGTCACTAACTACCTAAAATCAGTGAGTTCAGTGCCTCTAGATCTCCAAATATAAACAAAAACTCCCAAGTCTTTACATTTGATCGCTCTTTTGAAACTCAGATAAAATGTAGACATGTATCTCAGTTGTTTGGGCCCTTATTGCCTGTATAATTAAATTAATTTGTTCTTTTTTAATATGATGTAATGATCATCTTTAATAAAAATTACTCAAAGAGTTATAAAATGATGGAAATGCTGCTTTTGTCATTTATCTATTTCTAAATATACCTTTATTAAAGCCCACATCTGTGTGTGTGTGTGTGTGTGTGTGTGTGTGTGTGTGTGTGTGTATGTGTTTGAGACTGTCATTTTCTCAAGACCTTGATGCCTCAGACCTCCAAGTCTGGGTTTATAGGTGCTCCACGCTCCACCATGACCAACTTGAATTAAGTTCTTAAACACAATGTGACTTGTTATGAAAAGAAACAAAAATGTGTGTAAAGCAAGGGCATTAATAGGCAGCTTCTGGGGTATGTATGCATGGTTCTGCTTGAACTTCACAGGGCGCGCTCTCTCTCCCTCCCCCCTCCCTCTCTCATTCCCTGCTAGTCTCTCCTGCCCCCTGTTTCCTTCTCCTCTTCCTTCCCTCTTTCCTCCAATTTGGATTAACTGTCAGCATTTTAAGATGAAATAATTTTATATAAAACCCCAAAGTTTGAGTTTTCTTGAAACAAAAGCAGATCTGTTGACACCAGGCCTGTCTTCCCACATGGTAACTGACTGACTGACTGTCGTCTGGCTCTGTTTGGATTAGGTGTGTTTTCTAGAGTTCTTGCTTATTCCAATTCATCAATCAATTTTATTAATGTGGTATGTGAGTGTGCGTGTGCGTGTGCGTGTGTGTGTGTGTGTAAGTAATTGGGGATTGAGCCCAGGGCCTTGTGCATATTAGGCAAGCACTTGATCACTGAGCTACATCCAAGCTGGGCTTTTGGTGTGTATATGTGTTTGTATGTGTGCTTGTCTGTGGGTGTGGGTGTGCACACATGGCAGTCAAGGGAAAACTTGCCTACTGGAGTTAGTTCTCACCTCCCACTGTGTGAGTCCTGGGGATTGAGCTCAGAGTGTCCAGCCTAGACAGGAGGTTCCTATACCAACTGAGGCATCTTGCTGAGCCCCTAAACTTGTTTTTAAATTTTAGTTTGAAACAGGGTCATGCTCTGTAACCACATGAACCCTGAAATCTTCCTGACTCAGCTCCCAAATAGCTGGGATGAAAGGCATGTCCCACCAAGCCCAGTTATCTTCTATTAACTTACATACCAGCCTGAGTCCAACGCCAGTGCAAGGTCTTCTCCCCTGGTATATTATGTTTCTGTTGACCCCTTCTACTTTTACTCTCTCCCTTTAAAAATATCAGTAAGGGCAACACATTCCCGACTTTCCCTGTTTTGATCTGCCTCTGGGAAACAGAAACTGTTTTGTGTTCCTTTTGTATGTTATTTTGTACTCACTTGTCAAAGCATGCCCATTGAACAAAGTGTTTGGGTAGGCTTATGTGGTCTCATGTTGAGTAGCACTGATCCTTAGATTAAAAGTCGTCCTGGTCAAGGAAAGGAAACTCAATGTATCTGGAGACCATTCTCCAAAAGTATAACCCAGTGTACGAGGTATCTGACAAAAACGAGCAAAAGGCATGCTTCCCGAGAAACAAGTGATGGACAGGCACACGGCTAGGATCGTGCTTCCAGCTCTCGGTGAAAGAGGACTGCCAACCCCCCTGATGGACTGAAAAAGTTCTTTCTAAGAAAAAGGAAAAGGTCACGCTCTGTGTGTCCAAGCAAGCAGGCAGCCAGCATCCCTGCTCCCTTACTCTCCGGGAGGAGCTGTGCCAGGACTCCGCCGGGAACACAGTAGAGGGACAGGAGTCAGCTACTGTCAGTAGGGCCGGAAGGGATCAGATCCTCCCAGCCGTCATTTGAATGACATTGGCTAAGTCCCAGGGTCTCCAGGGCTGCACGAAGACTGGGTTTGGTTAAGTCTGGGACTTTAAAGCCATCGCCTTGAGGAATTATACACGTCGTCTCCACAGAGATAACAACGTGAATATCAAGATGTATAACATGTAGAGTACATGCTGTAACCCAAGAAAGAGGGTGGACTTCAAAGAGCTGGAGAAAGGCACCTGAGATGACCGGGGAAAGAGAGAAAAACCTGTGTCTGGGGCAAAGGTTTGGAAGAGCACACTAGAAAGACAAGTCTGCAGCTGGGAGAGGACTGAATCAAAATCTCTATAATAACGAGGAGGATGGTTATGGGAAACATGAGTGTTTCCCCACAGGGGCACCATCCAGAGTGGAGGGAGAGTTGCTGGGACACATTAACATTTACGGTCAGTGCTGAGATGGGAAGGTATCAAAGAGGAAGGCACTGGCTTCTGTCTATGGGAGAAAGAGAGGTTATCATAGACATAAAGCCATCTAGTTCTGGTTCTGCGCCAAATTATTTGGCACTGGGGCTGGAGAGATGGCTCAGAGGTTAAGAGCATTGTCTGCTCTTCCAAAGGTCCTGAGTTCAATTCCCAGCAACCTCATGGTGGCTCACAACCATCTGTAATGAGGACTGGTGCCCTCTTCTGGCCTTCAGGCATACACACAGACAGAATATTGTATACATAATAAATAAATATTTGAAAAAAATTATTTGGCACTCAGGAGGCAAAGGCAGGCAGAGCCTAAGTTCAAGGTTAGCATGCTTTATATAGTTACTTCTGGGCCAGTCTACATGGTAGACTCTGTCTCACAAAAAAGAAAAGAAAAGGTATCTGGGGCTGGAAAGATGGCTCAGTGGTTAAGGGCACTGACTGCTCTTCCAGAGGATCTGAGTTCAATTCCCAGCAACCGCAGGGTGGCTCACAGCCATCTATAATAAGACTTGGCACCCCCTTCTGGTTTGCAGGCACACATGGAAGGAAGCTGTACACATAATAAATAAATATTTTTTTAAAAAAAGAAAAGAAGATCTGCCTTAAGATACTGGTCCAATTTATAAATTTGCTTGGCAGACATAGGAAATGGAAAATGACTAGTCACAGTGCCTTGGTACACTGACAGTCTGCCCTACATTTTTAGCCCAGAATGCAAATTTGTACAAGAATATTATTAGATTCATAAAAATGCTAACTTTCTATCATATCTCATTGCCTAAGCATAATTATCAACTGGAAGGTGTGTTTTATCATTTTTTAAAAAGATTTCTTTATTATGCATACAACATTCTGCCTCTGTGTATGCCTGCACGCCAGAAGAGGGCCCCTGATCTCAGATCAGATCACAGATGGCTGTGAGCCACCATGTGGTTGCTGAGAATTGAACTCAGGACCTCTGGAAGAACAATCAGTGCTCTTAACCTCTGAGCCATCTCTCCAGCCACCAAAAGATGTGTTTTAATCTTTACATCCTGGGGATAATCTTCCTATTTTGATATTCAGTACAAAGTTCAAGGCTAAACAGAGTCCTTGAAAACGTTACCGTAGAGGGCACTCAGCCAGTTGCAAAGGAAATAAAGAACGGAATCTTTTGGGGTTGGAGGACCAATTTCATTGTCTTTTCCAGCTGACAGAAGCCACCCACATCCCTGGCCCACAGGCTTCTTCCATCTCTGAAGCTGGCAACATCCCATTCACTGATTCTGTCTTTATGATTTTCAGAATTTCATTTTCATACCTGACTCTCTCTTTTACAAAACAAACAATAACATAAACAAAACAACATCAACAACAAAAAACACTAGGCATGGTGGTACACATCTTTAGTCCCAGGACTAGGGAGGCAAAGGCAGGCAGATCTCTCTGAGTTCAAGGTTAGCCTGGTCTAGAAATGAGCTCCAAGGCCAACAAGTCTACATAGTGAGACCATGTCTCAACAAAATAAGCAAAGAAATAAAAAATGATAATCTTATAGTTCCATTGGGACTATCTAAGGTCAGCTGTTTAATAACCTTAATTCCACCTGTAAGTTTAATTCCCCCATTTCTGTCTAACTTACAAATTCTGGGTCATCACTGAGATGAGGACCTCTTTGGAGAGTCATTATTCTGCCTACCCCAAGTGATATGCTATAATCCTACAAACTCTAAAACAAAGAGATGAGACAAAGGAAAGCATTGTATAATGATGAGTTAATTCATGCCATGAGGTGGTGATGCATGCCTTTAATCCTAGCACTCAAGAGGCAGAGGCAGGTGGATCTCATATGGAGAGCTGTCAACAAAGCAAACCACATTCTTTCCCAGGCACCCTAGTATAGTCAGTCACCAATACATACCATACTGAGAACAAGATGAATGGCAACCCATTTGAAACAGTTTAATTGATGCAAAAACTTCTCCAATGAGAACAGAATTAAGCGAGGAATCAACTACAGTAAGAAGACCTCCGGATATTTAAAAAGTAAAAAGTAAACACATACTTCCAAAATAGTTTGTGGAGCCCAAAGGAAATTAAAAAACATTTTGAACTCTATGAGATTGAACCTGGAATGTAACAGAAATGTGTGAGTGTAGTTAGGAAGTCCATGGACGTAGGCAGTAGTATGTGCATCTGCTAGCCAAGACAGCAGAGGAGGAATGGAAACCAGAGACTGTCCAGCTTCCAGTGTGATCCTCAGTCTCGGGACTAGAAATCAACCTCTGCAGTAGCTGGATGCAAACCTTTAGTCCCAGAACTCAGGAGCAGAGACAGGCAGATCTCTGTGAGTTCGAAGCCAGCCTGGTCTATGTAGTGAGTTCCAGGACACCCAGGGTTACATCATGAGACCCTGTCTCAACAAGGGAAAGGAAGAAAAGAGATCAACCTCTGGACGGTGGTAGGCTGTTTTGTTTTGATTCAGTCTTGTTATCTCATAATAGAGAACCTGTTTTGTTTGTGAGGTGGGTGGGGAAGGGAGCAAAGGGAGGGGAAGGGAGAAAGGAAAATAGGCCTCTGGTTTCTCCATTGTTCATCGTGATAAAGTACCAGTTAGTCACCCAAATCCGGTCCTCCTCTTTTCCTGGATAAGTGTCCCAAGTGAGAGAGTGTGAACAAGTGACAAACCTGCCAGTGACTTGTGCAACTTCAGCTTCACTATGCTTAAAGAGGCGGCTTGCCTTGCACTTGCCTTTCCCTCACACTTTAGTCAAGGATTCACTAGAAACGGAACCTAAACCATGTGGAGATGTGCAGTACCCTAAGGTGGCAGAGTAAAAGGCTGAGGAAGGAAAAGTGAGAAGGAATAGCTTCAGAATTGCAGCCCTGAGAAAACCTCGGCCGTGCCTTGTCAAGTCTTAGCACAGACATGGCTCATGGGAGGATGCCGTATTGGACAGGAGTGGCCCATCCTAGCTTCTCGGCAGGTACAGCCACTTGTAGTGGCCCAAGCAGAGTATGGTCTTATGGGAACTGTGGTGTCTTCTGAAGATGCCGTTGGTGAGATGTAGCTGGCTACCATGGTACCTAGTCAGCATATGCACAATTTACGCATGCTAGTCTCTATAGCTTCCATACAAAGAAATTGAAGGAAAACTATTTCAGAATCACTGAGACAAGATTTTGGCATTTTCCCCTCCGGTAGCCATGAAATATTATAGGAAACTCTAAGTAGCAACGTATGCAATAGAAGGCAACAAACATGAGGTCTTGCAGCCCTGTTATCTTGGACAATCCACTTCACCTCTCTGAGCCTCAGTTTTGCCATTTGTAAAATAGGGATGGTCATATAGTACTTTAACCAGAAAGGCGCGGACAGGCTCAAAAGGGCTGCTCACGGTAGAGCTCAGCGCCTGACTCGTCCAAGTGTGTAGCTGGTATATTATTGTTAAAGCCTATTTTCTTTTTGATACCAACACGCACATCAAAAGGGGGTCTCCATCTCCATGATAATCCATCTCTCCATCTCAGTTTGGAACAGCAATAAACAAACAAACAAACAAAAAGAAGTTTGGGGTGTGACTCAGGCCAGAGTATACTTGGACATATGTGAATTCTGAGTTTCACTTTTCCAGCACCAGAAACTGAAAAGAAAGGAGAGGAAAAAAAGAGGGGCAGGGAGAAGAGGGGAGTGGTCTGAGCTGGCTGGCACTTAGCACTCACGTCCCTGATGGCTAAGCACTGGGGTTGGATGGGGGTGGTTTGGGAAATCTTCAATGTGGAGGACTTGAAAGGGGAGGAGAGCGGCCTTAGAGTCTAGGGGACCACAGCTGACCACCCAGCTCCTCAGCTTTCCTCTAACTTCAAAGAAAAGCTTCTTTAGTTCTTGACCAGCGCTGACAGCAGCTAGGCGGTGATGAACTAACTCTGAATTCTGTCCCCCCTGTGACCTCTGGCTCATCACATTCAATATTCTCTCCTTTTCGAAATATAAAAGCAACTATAAACTCCTCCTGTCCTTTAAAACAAAACAGAACAGAACAAAAAAACCAAGAAGCCCACTTCAATCATATTAACACCATCGGTGCTTAGGGTGTAGTTTAGAGGCAAAGCAAATGCTTTGCACGCACAACACTCTGGGTTTCATCCTCATCACGGTGGGGGGGATGAGGGGGGGTCGGGGGGAGGGTAGAGAGAGGTGGTCATCACATAGGGACAGCAAGAAATTAAGAAACGCAATAGAAATGTCTGTTAATAGTAGAAACGCATGGTAAAAGGAGAGTGAGCTCAACAGGAGATAAAGGAAAGCTCTATGAAAAACGCAGAACTCCTTTGGGAATGGAAAACAAAGACTCAAATGAAAACATATGGGTTATCGTTATTACATAAAATACATTAACATTTAAAAAAAGGTCTCCCTAGACTAATGTATACATTTAAATGCGATTACATTTAAACACCAGTAGGATTTTTCGGGCCTGATTTAGTTAGGTAAGCTGAGTCTTAGATTCCTGCGGCAAACCAAAATGAAGTAAGCAAGCAGCAGGGAGGGGAGAGGAAAAGTTCTGTGACTCAGAGAGGAGAAAGATGCCTTTACCGAGCACGCAGTTTGAAGTGGCTAAATACAGTCTCGCCGCCGAGGAGGGAATGCTGGCAACACAGCCTCACACAATGCGACGCTGTGGTAGGGGTGTCGTTTCTAGGTAACCACGGGGACTCCTTTAAAAAGACCAGAAGCTCCAGATCGGACCAGGGCTTCATTTGACAGAACAGTAGCTGCCTTTGAGCTGGGTGGTCATGTGACGGTGGTGGGGCTGAAGACCCTTAGGCTTTGATCCATATATTCTTTTGTTCTCAGGAACAATGGTTACAATGAGGATGATTCTTCTGATTGTAAAGAGCGAGGTGAAAAGAAAACTGGTCGTGAGAGATCCCAGAAATCCCAGGAGGGTGAGATGTCAAAATTAGGACTTGGTCCTGTGCAAACGGAATGCAGAGTCACCCATTTCCTCTCCTCTCCTCCAAATATCTCTTCCTATGAAACTCAACGCTCTGAATGCTCTCTCACAATTAAAAACATGGGTGAGAGGGGGAACAAAACAAGATGGGGGGACCGGAACATCCTGAAATTGGCCGGCAGCAATAGTATCTAGAGGAACAGGATGCTTAGGATCGCCTTCTCTCTGGTGGGGTTTTTGGTTTTTCCGGACAGCGTTTCTCTGAAGCTTTGAAACCTGTCCTGGAACTCGCTCTGTAGACCAGGCTGGCCTCGATCTCACAGAGATTCACCTCGGTGTTGTCACGTGCCTTTAATCCCAGCACTCCAGAGACAGAGACGGGAATCATCTTCTCTATAATCCTCTAGGTCAATAATCCTCAACCTTCCTAATGCTCCGACCCTTTACTGCAGTTCCTTGTGTTGTGGTGACCCCAACCATAGAATTGTTTTGTTGCTACTTCAGAACCATAATTTTGCTACTGTTATGAATCACAACGGAAGTATCTAATATGCAAGGTATCTGATATGGGACCCCTTAAAGGGGTCCAGACCACAGGTTTAGAACCACTGCTTTGGCTCCTGTAACCAAGGTCAGTATGTGGACATGCAACCAGCCTCTTAGACTTTTTTTGTTTGTTTTGTTTTGTTTTGTTTTTTGAGACAGGGTTTCTCTGTATAACAACTCCGGGGCTGTCCTGGAACTTGCTTTGTAGAACTAGGCTGTCCTGGAACTCACAGAGATCTACCGACTTTTGACTCTCAAGTGTTGGGATTAAATGCTTGTTTTAGACAAGTCTTTTTTTTTTAATTGTTTTTATTGAACTCTACATTTTTCTCTGCTCCCCTCCCTTCCTTTCCCCACCTTCTACCCTTTCCCATGGTCCCCGTGTTCCCAATTTACTCATGAGATCTTGTCTTTTTCTATTTCCCGTGTAGATTAGATCCATGTAAGTCTCTCTTAGGGTCCTCATTGTTGTCTAGGTTCTCTGGGATTGTGATTTGTGAGCTGGTTTTCGTTACTTTATGTCTAAAAGCCACTCATGAGCGAGTACATATTATATTTGTCTTTCTGGGTCTGGGTTACCTCACTCAATATGATGTTTTCTAGCTCCATCCATTTTCCTGCAAAATTCAAGATGTTATTTTTTTCTGCTGTGTAGTACTCCATTGTATAAATGTACCACATTTTCCTTATCCATTCTTCAGTAGAGGGGCATTTCGGTTGTTTCCAGATTCTGGCTATGACAAACAATGCTTCTATGAACATAGATGAGCATGTGTCCTTGTGGCACGATTGAGCATCCTTTGGATATATACCCAAAAGTGGTATTGCTGGGTCTTGAAGAAGGTTGTTTCCTAATTTTCTGAGAAATTGCCATACTGATATCCAAAGGGGCTGTAACCAGTTTTCACTCCCACCAGCAATGGAGGAGTGTTCCCTTTACCCCACAACCTCTCCAGTATAAGTTGTTATCAGTGTTTTTTGATCTTGGCCATTCTTACAGGTATAAGATAGAATCTCAGAGTTGTTTTGATTTGCATTTCTCTGATGGCTAAGGATGTTGAGTATTTCCTTAAGTGTCTTTCAATCATTTTAGATTCCTCTGTTGAGAGTTCTCTTAGGTCTGTACCTCATTTTTGTTTTGGTTTTTCGAGACTGGGTTTCTCTGTAGCCTGTCCCGGAACTAGCTCTTGTTGATCAGGTTGGCCTCGAACTCAAAAAGATCCACCTGCTTCTGCCTCCTGAGTGCTGGGATTAAAGCCCAACTGTACCCCATTTTTAAAATTGGATTATTTGTTCTTTTGATGACCAATTTCTTAAGTTTGGAGATCAGCCCTCTGCCTGATGTGGGGTTGGTGAATATCTTTTTCCATTCTGTAAGCTGCTGTTTTGTCTTGTTGACTGTGTCCTTTGCTTTACAGAAGTTTCTCAGTTTCAGGAGGTCTCATTTATTGTTTCTCTCAGTGTCTGTGCTGCTGGGGTTATATTTAGGAAGTGGTCTCCAATACCAATGTGTTCAAGTGTTCTTCCCACTTTATCTTCTATGAGGTTCAGTGTGGTTGGTTTTATGGTAAGGTCTTTGATTCATTTGGAATTGAGTTTTGTGTATGGCGATAGATGTGGATCTATTTTCATTCTTCTACATGTTGATATCCAGTTATGTCAGCACCATTTGCTGAATATGCTTTCTTTTTTCCCTTTTATATTTTTTGCTTCTTTGTCAAAAATCAGGTGTTCATAGGTTCGTAGGTATGCAGATTGATATCTGGATCCTTGCTTTGGTTCCATTGGTCCTCCTGTCTGTTTTTATGCCAATACCAGGCTGTTTTCAGTACTATAGCTCTGTAGTAGAGTGTGAAGTCAGGGATTGTGATCCCCCAGAAGTTCCTTCATTGCACAGGATTGTTTTGGATCTCCTGAGTTTTTGCTTTTCCATATGAAGTTGAGTATTGTTCTTTCGAGGTCTGTGAAAAATTTTGCTGGGATTTTGATGGGCATTGCATTGAATCTGTAGATTGCTTTTATTAAGATTGTCATTTTTACAATGTTAATTATACCTACCCAAGAGCATGGGAGATCTTCCATTTTCTGGAATCTTCTTCAATTTCTTCAAAGATTTAAAGTTTTTGTCATGCAGGTCTTCCACTTGTTTGGTTAGAGTTACTCCGAGATATTTTATGCTATTTGTGGCTATTGTGAAGGGTGATGTTTCTCTGATTTCTTTCTCAGCCCTTTTATCATCTGTATACAGGAGGGCTACTGATTTTTTTTTGAGTTAATCTTGTATCCTGCTACATTACTGAAAGTGTTTATGAGTTGTAGAAGTTCCCTGGAAGAATTTTTGGGGTAGCTTACGTAAACTATTTGCTATCATCAGCAAATAGTGAGAGTTTGACTTCTTTTCTGATTTGTATTCCCTTGATCTCCTCTTGGTGTCTTATTGCTCTAGCTAGGACCTCAAGAACTATATTGGATACGGAGCGAGTGGACAACTTTGTCTTGTTCCTGATTTCAGTGGGATCACTTTGAGTTTCTCTCCATTAAGTTTGATGTTAGCTGTTGGCTAGCTGTATATTGCCTTTATTATGTTTAGGTATGTTCCTTGTATCCCTGCTCTCTCCAAGACCTTTATCATAAAGGGATGTTGTATTTTGTCCAAGGCTTTTTCAGCTCTAATGAGATGATCGTGTGTGTGTGGCTTTTTTTTTTTCAGTTTGTTTATATGGTGGATTACATTGACAGATTTTCGTATGTTGAACCATCCCTGCATCTCTAGGATGAAGCCAACTTGATCACGGTGGATGACTTTTCTGATGTGTTCTTGGATTCAGTTTGCCAGTTTGTTTTTTTTTTTTTTTTCGAGACAGGGTTTCTCTGTGGCTTTGGAGCCTATCGTGGAACTAGCTCTGTAGACCAGGCTGGTCTCGAGCTCAGAGAGATCTGCCTGCCTCTGCCTCCCGAGTGCTGGGATTAAAGGCGTGCCGGCTAGTTTGCCAGTTTTTATTGAGTATTTTTGCATCAATGTTCATGAGTGAGATTGGTCTGTAATTCTCCTTCTTAGGAATGTCTTTGTGTGGTTTGAGTATCAGGGTAATTGTAGCTTCATAAAAAGAATTTGGTAGTGTTCCTTCTGTTTCTATTGTGTGGAACAATTTGGTGTTAGTTCTTCTTTGGAAATCTTGTACAATTCTGTGCTGAAACCATCTGGTCCTGGCCTTTTTTTGGTTGGAAGACTGTTGATGACTGTTTCTATTTCTTTTTTTGGTTTTTGGAGACAGGGTTTCTCAGTGGTTTTTGGTTTTCATGGGTGAGGAATCAGGTTCAGTCATTCAGTGATTTCTCCAGAGAAGAGCGCTGACGCTGAACCAAAGTCCTCTTAATGCTGCAGAGGCAACCCCCCCAGGAGGCCATGGACTGACCAGCCTTTAGTACACATCGTAGGTTATCTTGGGGGCAATCTCTTTCACTGAGCTACCTTACTTGGTCTCTCAAAGGCTTCTGAATGGGAACCGTTCCTAGTGATCTCACTAGCATCACAATCCTCCTGCCTCCGCCTCTCCAGGTGTTGAGATCACAAGCATGGGCCACCAAAGGGCAGTTTTAGGCGCCTGCTTGGGCCGTATTTTCCAGTGAGTTAAAACTCAGCTAGCGTCAAGGCCTCCTGAAAGGGTTTCCTAAATTATTTGAACTGAGGTGAGAATTCGTGGTTCTAGGAATAAAAATAAGGCCATCAAAAAGCGAGGTTCTAGAAACAGCTATACCAACAGAGTCCTGAGCACTAGCCAGGGAAGGTGTGCGCACCAGGTGGTCTGGGGAGCACCCCAACCCTAGTCCCAACCCTCCCCGGCGCACACTGGGTTAACCCGGGGCGAGGGGCCTCTGCCCGCCCACATTCCGTCGCTCAAAGGGGCGGGTGGTCTGATGCCGGTGGGGTGATTTCGCCTCTTCACGTCCAACCCTCCCACTGGCCGAGACCGCGCCCCTCCCTGGCCACCCCGGCGCCGCGCGGTCACGTTACCTTCGCAGCCATTCAGGCGACCCTGTGGGTTTACAAAGCCCGGACATTAAGAAGTCTGCGGGCGTCGCTGCAATTAGAAACGTGGGGCCAGGATCGGGGACAGCTACCGTGGCACTTTAGGCCGGGTCGCCCCGTCTTGCATTCTGATCGCTTCTGTAGTGTAACTCGCTGGTGTTCACGAATGTTTCTTTGTCTGCGTTTTGGAAATAAAGCGTGGCACAGCTACTAAAGATTGTTGCCCTGTCCTTTCACCGAGTCCATGTTAATGGGGGGGGGGGGCGGGATTCGACGTTGTTTAATTTTATAAAGTATGTTTAGGGAAATATGAACGTATATGAGAAAATCAGTTTTTAAGCTATGGCAACTTAAAAGAAAATAACAATCCAGAACCAAGGCCGAATCACTGAGCCTACTCTCTGACAAACCCACTCTGGGATCTTTTGATAGGCCTGAGCTGGCAATGTTCCCCAAGATATTTGATAAACAAAATAGTGTAAACGCTTCCCTATTTGTTTCCTTTTTAGTGCTGTGGAGTCGGCCATAGACTGACCACCCTTTGGCATCCGATCACAGCAGAGAAAGTGAGATTGAGTCCATTTATTTAACTAGAGAAAATAAATTAGCATGAAGGCATAAACAGAATGTTGTGCACGCAAGCACAAGATAAATTGATCACTTCGATTAGCACTTAGGGAGTTGGTGATGTTTTAGGGTGACTAGCGACACCTGCCCTCCTAGTACCCCTGAGGAAACCAATGTTATAAAGGATGAATTCCAGATGCTCTAGGTGGGTGCCCTGGGCACAGACGCCTCAAAGACTTGGGTCTGGTGGTGTGTGGAACTGGTGGATGGGAAATTACACCCCTGCAAAGTTCCTTACAAAAGCATGCAAGATGGAGCTGGAGAGATGGCTCAGGGGTTAAGATTCAAGTCAGTCGGAGCTATGGAATGAACTTTGTCTTTAAAAAAAGGGGGTGGGGGCAGTAACTAAGGCAAAGAGAAAGATCATAGGAAGATGCCGGAGAAGGTAAAGTGCTTGCTATACAAGCAGTAGGACTTGAGTTCAGCTCAGCAGAATTCATAAAAAGGGCATAAGTACCCAGAGAACTGGATAAGGCGGCGAGGGCTGCCTGGTGGAGACAGGAGGACTCCTCAGGTTTCCTGGCCAGCCACTCTAGCCAATCTGTGGGCTCCAGATTCAGTGAAGAGACTGTCTCAAAAAAAA
>NC_022015.1:64973861-65003531 GCF_000317375.1 Microtus ochrogaster | reverse complement strand
ACACACACACACACACACACACACACACACACACACACACTGATACAGGAGACTTGCAAGTACCTAAAGGACAGGTACCAGTACTCCATTACAGCACAGATGAGGCTCCAATTTCTGAGCTTCCTGAACTTTCTTCCTCCTGTGCTGCTGTCCAGAGACAGCAACGTATATAACTGACCCCAATGGAATCTTTGTTGTTGTTGGCTTTGGTTTTTGGAAACAGGGTTTCTTTGTAGCTTTGTAGCTTGTCTTGGAATCACTCTGTAGACCAGGCTGGTCTCGAACTCACAGAGATCCGCCTGTCTCTGCCGCTCAAGTGCTGGGATTGAAGGTGTGTGCCACCTCCACCTGGCCCTCAATCGCATCTTAGCACCTTGGGCTTGTGACTGAATGAGAATCTCAGTATTTAGCTAAGATGCTTTCTATCCAGATGAAAGAAAAATTAAAAGGAGTGACAATAACTGAGCCACGATGGAATATGTTTAGAAAAATTCCCCTTCAGAGCTGGAGGCGTAGCTAGATGGTAGAACACTTGCTTGGTATGCACTGTGTTCTAATTCGAGCATCCCCGAAACTTAATTCTCCTTTGACTGAGTTAACGTTAGACTGATGTAGAACAGATATGTGTGGAGATGTGTTGTTGAGAAGAAAAAGACAAGATGTCTTTCAGGTTACTCTTTGTGTTTTAAAAGAAGAGAAAAAAGAAGCTCGCGTGTCTCATAAATAGATCCTCTGAATTTGATCCCTAGCAACACACACATGCCATGCATATGCTCATGTGTGTGCGCATGCACGCACACTAATAGTTAATTTAATATGGGGAAACCAGAAGAATGGGGAGTAGGGATAGGAGAGACCTTCTTGTATACCTTTCAGTTTAATAGTTTTCAGCTGTATAAATGTAATCATATTCAAAAATTAACTGCTATTTAAAAACAAACATGAAACTCATACTTTGGCTTTTTTCTCCTACCATTCAAGCACATGCCCATGCATGTGTGTATAATGCAACATGAAGTGTAATGTGTGGTCTGAGAGTTAATATTAGCAATTAAGACTAAAGGGGGCTGGCAGGAGGGCTCAACGGGAACACGTGCTTGCTATCTGCCATGGCATATGACACCTAGTAAATAAATTAACAAATAAAATATAATAAAAAAAAGTCGTGCAGTGGTGGGAGTCGTGCACTTGGGAGGCAGAGGCAGGTGGAGTTCCAGGACAGCCAAGGCTACACAGAGAATCCCTTTTTCCAAAAACAAAACAAAAAACAAACAAAAACAAAACATAGAATAAAAGAAACTGATTGCCAACAGACAGTCTCGGACAATCAGTGGTACTTAGTGTATTACAGCCACTGAGCTAGAGGGAGTTATGAATTTACACACAGCTCTGCAGCTCTGTGTGTGTGTGTGTGTGTGTGTGTGTGTGTGTGTGTGTGTGCGCGTGCAGATCAGAGTCCTTGATAAGGAACTGCCTTCCCAAGGAACCTGTCTCAAGGTCAGTCAAGCCTGCCCCAAATCTTAAGATCCTGTCTGCTCATTGAGTGTTCTCATTGAGTCTGCATCGCTATCATCCAATCCTGATGCAAACCAGTACCAAGAGTCTTCAGTTCCCCCATACCCAGTAGACAATCTAATTAGACTGTCATTCAGGCTTTGAATCAGTGAGCTTCAAAGGCATTATTGTGTTCATTTAATATGAATGTCCCCAGCACCAACTGGAAGAGTCATAAACAAGACTTCTTGTCCACGTGTTTTGTTTTGGAGGTAGCTTCACAAGGTATTACTTGTGAGAAACGAGTCTGGATGCTAACTAAAATTTCCAAGTCCATACTTAACAGATAATCAGAATAAAGTGTTCTTTAAATTCCTCATGATATGTGTGTATGTGTTGGGAAGGAAGGGAAGGTCTCATGTTGCAGCTCAAGATTTGAAGACAGGCTAGTCTTCCTGCCTCAGTTCCCCCAACCCCTAGAGGTGGGATTGATTACAGGTACTGATTCTAATGGCAACCAGCCTTGAGAACTCTTTTTCACAGTGGATATCAGGCAACTTCCTATTGCTCAAGACAATAAAAATGATTGATTCCTGGGTCATAGTCTTCAATTAAATCAAAAAAATTAAATTCATTTCTGAATACAGATTAGGGACATAGCTCAAGTATACTGAAATAGATTTCATACCAGAAACAGTCTAACCCTGAAAATAAAAAGTAAGTACGTCCTTTAAAAAAGTCCAGCCGATATGCAACTAAGAGACTGGAGCTTGTGCTGGCAAAGGACTATGTCTTGTAGACATAGTCCTGGAGAATCTGGAAGACATTTTAACATCAGGACAAACACATTGAGCTCTCGCTTCACTTTCTTTTCTAGAGATTCTGTGAAATTCTGGAGATTTTACACACACACACACACACACACACACACACACACACACGATGAACATATGTGGATACATCCTACATCCTTCTGCCATGGCAGACATTGCTTGCTGTTCACTGGAGTGTTACTTTTATTTCATGGGGCTCAAGTACATTGAAAGGATTCTTCTGTAAGTAGTCCTGCCTCCCAAGGCAAAAAGATAGGAACAGGCTGGGGAGATGGTTTGATGGATAAAAGCATCCCCCACATACATTTGAGGATCTGAGTTCAAAATACTAGACCTGATATAAAAGCTGGAGCACAGTGTGAGGCACTGAAGGGCTAGTGAGTCTGGTCTCTGCAGCACAGAAACAACAGAAATCCTATCTCTAACATGGAAGGTGAGACCTGAACCCGAGGCTCTCCTCAGTCTTCCTGACATGGTGCAGCAACGAGGTGTTGAAACCCAAACAGCCCCTCTGGAAATGCACAGTGACCCTTTGCCTGGCCAGATGGGAGAGGGCTGTGTGGCCAGCTCCTTCTAATTACCTCCACAAACCCCACCCAGCAAGACAGAAAAGATTGTGTGGTGCGATGGAGAAGCGTGCAAATGCAGGCCTCTAATCCTATCAGGAATGCTCAGGGTGTTAATTTGACTATCTTTCACAGATCATAAATCTCCTTGGGGGCAAAGCTGCCCAACACCATCAAGCCAAGCCCCTTCAGTAGCTGGCAGTTGGAGCGCAGCAGCTGGGATCATGCCTCAGTAAAGTCCAATAAAGAGCTTTGTACGGGAGAACTGGAGAGCAGCTTCTCACATTTGGATACAATGGAGCAAAACAGTGGGCAATGTGAATGTCTGATTATCCAGACGGGTGGTCTCCCCTGTGCCTTCCTGCCCACTGAGCCATGGATCCTTGCTCATTAACCATTGTTTGCACACAGACGGATCCACCGTATTCCCAATGGACAGCACAAACTCCCATTGGATTAGCTTTTATACTCCCTGTCTATAAATAACAGACTATATAAACTTCCACTGGAACCTGCTAGCCTTTTTCTATGAAAATCTATTAACCAGCAGCCAGGTCACTTCTACCCAGACTCATTCTTTTGTTCAGTGGTCAGAACAGAAACTCTCTTCTTCAACAGAGAGATCACTGTGAACAAATATGAGGTTGAAACTGTCACTTGGAACTGCTATAAGCCTTTCCATTACAGCTTCATCCTGACTTACCTGGGTCAGTTTAAAATACAGATGTTTGTGTTGTGGGGAATTGGAGCCTAGAGAGATGGCTGGGCAGCTAAGAGCACTAGCTGACCTAGGTTCAGTGTTCAGCACCCACACAGTGGCTCACAAACATCCTCCAGGTCCAGGGGATCTGATGCACTCTCCTGGCCTAGGCGCTACTTTCCCTTAGCCTCCTTGGAAGGTAAGCTCAAGTGGGTTTTTGCTTCAAGATAAGAGCTCTTCTGGTAAAGCGGTGAATTGGCTGGGATAAGGAGGAAATGGGGTTCCTTTAGAGTCCTAGCATAAGCTGAGACTATGAGAACCACAGATAGCTACCCATCTTGCATCTCAACGGTGTGCATGTCTGTGGCTTTCTCCCAGATGCCAGGAACATAGCACATTTAGGGTGAGTTTCTGAAAACAGGGTGTCAGGAAGGACTCCACTTACCAGTCATGGGCTCTGAGTTTAATTTCTGAGTGCTCCTGCTCTCATCAGAAGATGGACTGAATCTCTAATATGGGATTATCTGGCTCAGTGTATAGGGAGTTGGGTGATATATATTACTGCTATAACTGGTGGTAGACTTGAGAATAACTGACTGGTATTATTTTTAAAAGTTAATATTCATACACACGTTTGGTTCCAATCCCACCACTATTTCTCCCTCCTCCAGTGACTCCCCTATCCCTTTCTCAATGTCATGTAGTAACACCCAGAGTCCACTTAGTGTTTGATCGGATGGGCATGGGTGTGGAGCCATCTGCTGGAGCTTCATCTGTATTCCTGGAAAAAGCTACTCCCTCTTTTTCAGCAACCATCATTTGCCAAATAGCTAAAGGACTTCATAAGCCTCTCTTCCACCTACGCCTAGATTCCTGTTGGCTCGATCTTAGTTATGTGTGCAACAGCCCTGTCACATCCAGTAAATAGTTCTGTTGCAGACAGACTAGTAGCTCTTTAGATCTTGGCCCCCTTTTCTGTGCTGATCCCAGAGCAGTGTGGGGAGGTTGTAACAGATACTCTAGTTTAGAGTTGAGTACTCCATAGTCTCTATTCTTCACCTCTTGGCAGTCAACCGCTTAGAAAACTGACTTACTTCTATTAGTAGTTGTAGCCTTGCTATGCTGTTACTGCTCAGTATCTCTACTAGCTTGCTCCCTCTATGTGATGGTGTGTAGACTGGAAGGGAAGAATGGGCAGGGGAGATGGCTCAGTGGGTGCTGGCTGCACACGCGAGAACTAAGTTCAAATCCTCAGCACCTATTTACAAAGCTGGTTGTGTGCAGTAATGTGCAACAAAATAACATCCTATTGTGTGATCAGGACCGTCTCCTGGCTTTTCTGATTCCCAAAGAAGATCAGTTCCCAGCAGCAGCCATGCCTTGTCCATATAACTTTGGTAGAGTACATGGTGAGCACTATCAATGAATTTCTTGCAAAAAGCTAACCATTCAGACCAATCCCTCCACACTGGGTTTAAGCCCTGTCAATAACCTTGGGTTCCTCTTAAGGTTAGGATGTCAATCTCCACCGTTACAACTGGAGTGGCACACGTGTGTTTGTGGCTGTGTTCCCCTGTTCTGGGGGCAATGAAAGGTTCAGGTGGCAGACTTCTACTTTTTCTGAGTTGCCTTTTAGTTTCTCAGTGCTTTTTTATATGTTTGGGTATACTGCCTGCATGTATGCCTATACATCACCTGCTTGGCACAGGCCTGCGATCCTAGTACCAAAGAGGCTGAGACAGAACTGAGTTTGAGATCATCCTGGACTAAGAAGGCTTGTTTCAAAAAATCTAAACAAATAAAATAATTACATTTTATTTTGTGTGAACATGAGATGTGGGGATGGGTGAATGTGCACGTGTATACATGAAGGAAGGCAACACAGAGTCAGCTTTTCCCTCCCATCATATGGATCCCAGGGATCAGCCTTTATTTGCTCATCTAGACACTCGCTGATTCATTCCTCCATTCAAGCCTGGCTGTCCACCTGTCTCTGCTTCCCTAGCGCTGGGGTTAAAGGTGTGCACCACCACCTGGTTCTAAAACTTTTCAATTACCCCAATTCCCACACAGGGTTTCTGTGTAGCCCTAGCTGTCCTGGAACTTCCTTTGTAGGCTGGCCTACAAAGAACTCAGATCAGCCTGTCTCTGCCTCCCAAGTGCTGGTATTAGAGGTATGTGCCACCACACCTAACTCAAATTTTTTAATATCTAGTCTTTTACAGATCAATAATTTTATAAAGAAAGATTAAAAATTTGCATTATTAATTTTTTTGATAGTGCTGGGTAGGCTTGCTTATTGCTTGGTAATTGCTCTACCACTGAGTGGCATCCTCTCTTTCTTTTTCCCCTTTTCCACTGGATGGAACAGAGTGTGAAGACAGAGCCCATTAGCAGAGAGCACTTTGTAGATTCCTGTCTATGCTGGCCCATCATTCTAGGACTCCCGGCATCCATGTTACAGGAATAGCAACTGTGAGCGAGTGCCTAAGTGGAGAGGACAAGTAAGAGTAGTAACTATTTCAGGCCACAACCCAGTAGGCCAGGAAACACAGGGTGTGTCCAGGGACTTAGGGGGCTGTGAAAGGCAGTATTCTCCAGGGACCACTGCACACTTTCCATCACTGGAGTCTGCTAACTGGACAGGATGGGGGTAAAGGCACAGTCGAGAACTAATTGTTAAAAGCTTTGGGAAATTTATTTGCAAGTTTTCTTTCCTCAACCTGCAAACAACTGGATCACATCATACGTGGGCATGCACTCAGGAAACAGCAAGCAAACACTTCAGTATCATCGTAGATAAAGCAGGAAGATAAAGCAGCTTAAATAGACTTCAGAGTGAGACTGGGGATACCTGTACCAGCACTCTCTTCTCATGGAACACTGAGAACTGATTACATATAGGTCATCAGCACACGGAAATAGAAAATACACCACTTTTTTTCCATCTAGAGAAAAAATATGACTGAGATTCGGAAACTTATCAAGAATGTTTTTGACATAGAAAACAAAAATATATTTCTCTTTATAAGCTAAGCAGACTGAATTTCATGAATTTTTAGGACCACCAACATCATCTCGGATGGTGTAAACGTTCAAACACATCTTACCTTTATCATAAAGATCTGAATAAGTACGGCCACAACAGTCAACATTTTACATTTATGCTGCACCCTGACACTATCAGACTCAAAATACACTGTTTCCTGAAATTATGATTTACTATAATCTCAATGAATTTCTCAAGGACCATTCAACACATTTATACTACTCCAGTAATTATCATGCTACCCAGAAAACAAGTAAACAGTTTATTAAGAATTAAGTGAGGGCATGGAATGTGATACAAGTGAGACACAGATGGGCGGAAGAGCACTACACACACACAAATTAAATTCACTTCAAAAAAAATCACAAGGCAAAAGAAAAAACAATCCCATCATTATAAAGTAAGATATTTCATGCAAAGCACTAAGCCACACCCCCAAACTCCCAGCTCCCAATAAACATTGCCATGCTAGCGCATTTACCACAGTGGAAAACAACACAAGTAAGCAATGGGTTAGAGGAGGTAACACAGCTCATAACAACGTGATTTTACATGAGAAACAATTCCAGATCCACGCAGAGTATAATATAGGCCAAACTTGAGAAGTATGTAAATATAAACCCCATTAATTAATTTCACTATCTTTTAACTATAAAACCCAAAAGGTTACAGAATCTGAAAATTTTATAAAATTTGGCATACTCTTTATGTTTCAAGAAATGATTTTAGGATCACATTTGTAATTAACAGAGAGCTATATAAAAGCACTTCCAGATCAGGTTTTAACCACTTAATCCTTAACAATTTACATCAGAGGAATAAATCCAGAAATACATTTCTCTTAATTCATAGACAATAAATTTGACTCTTGAGCAACTATATGTACAAGTTTCTATGAAGAGCAGTTAATTAAGAGACAAGCAAATGTGGAACAAAGATAAAGTGTTGCAGAGAGGAAAGAGGACACCCTCATTTACAAAGACTCAGGTGGGTAAAATCTCGCCTTGATTTCTGAGTGTACTGCAGGAAGGTAGGCCTCTGTGCAAGACGATGATTATAGGGCTTACATTAGAACAGTCTAGAGTGGCCTGTCATGGAAAGTAACTTCTCCCACAGCTGCTATGTTGAACATAAGCCCGTGATGGCGTATTTCCAACTGGGCAGAATGCCTTGGCAGGAGTAGGAAGCATTGGGTTTGTCCATTCCAGAGGCTACCCACAGCCCATAGACGGATATACTCACACTCATGGTTCTGGGTTGTGTTTACTCATGATAAGTAGACTTGGCCATAAATACAACCAAAAGATCAAGAAAAACTTTAAAAAAAAAAAAAAAGAAAGAAAGAAAGAGATAGAGATAGAGATAGAGAGAGACAAGAAAAGACCCACTCCCACTCACTATTCCTCCCTTTTAGATTGAGGTCGTTAGAACTGATTGGGAAATTGCTCAGGACTGCCTTCCCCTTAACTAAAACTGAACTTCTACCTACATTCCAAGATCAGAGCCAAGGCTTAGGCCTCTTGAAACCTTGCGGGAGCATGCTCTGATGTTCAGAACATCAGAAAGCTCTCTAAAGCAAGAACTCGAGTTTGAGGCCATCGAAAAGGCTTCTTGAGCCATCAGTCCCCACCAGTCCCCACCAGAGCTCTCTGGAATGTGTGCCTTGTAGATATAAAGGCATCACAAAAGAAATTCCCAGAATAGCCACAAAATTCTTAAATGAGAAAGTATTTCTTGTGAGAGAAATGCTTCCATCAGGCAAATTAAATTTGATAAATCAATGTTTTCCCACTAAGTCTCCACCAGCAACCCAGCAGCCTCTAGAATCAAATGTAGCGATCACTCAGGCGATGACAGATGAAAACACAGATGAGCAACACATATGAAAATACTCTGTAAACCGCTGCAGCTCTAGAACAGTTTATAGTACAAAGCAATGTAAATAAATATCGGGCTAGTACAAAAGCTCTTATTTACATTTTACAAATGAAATTGTATTCAGTGTAAATGCTGTGTTTTAAAGAACACAGGACTGATTAGTAAAATGAGTTCTGTTGAGGGCATCACCATTTTTGTTAGAATCAATACACAATGTATAAAAGATTCAAGTTAACTGTTTATAATTTAGTACAGATAAACCCAGTTGAACCTGGAATGGCATCTGTTAAAGTGCTGAGAAACAGGAAATACTTAGAAACACTGTACATTATTAAAGCTTTATCAAGTCAGAATGTTAAGCTTCTTTCACATTTTTATCGTTTTTGCCACAGGCTTGTAGCCAGGATGAATTTTTTTTCCAGTCAAGGAGTGAACCTTAAGAGGCCATCAGCTGCTTCGGGACGTTAGGTTTGGTGGAATTGGTTTCAGCCGTCAACCATACCTTCAGGCCTGACAATCTGGTAAGTAATTAAATATTCAGGATAAGCCTGGAAGAGAAAGATTAGTTCAAGTGTTAAGGTGTCCTTGCATAAGCATCCCAAACCTTGAGGAGTCTGCAGACCAGAACTACCTGGGGATATTTCTTGAAATATTCCCACCCTGATTCTGCTCCTTTAGGTCCTCTCAGCAGGCAGGTCTAGGGTGGGTATTAAGTCATGTCTGCTGCTGTCAGTATCTGAGGGAATTCTGCCACCAACCCTGACTTAGGATGCTGCTCTAGACCAGCACTTCAATAGGGTTTTGTCACTGAAAGCAAGAAAGAATTAAACATCACTGCTAAATTTTATAGAAAAAAGGGGAAAAAGATCCAGTAATGACAGACAAACTTTGAACAGGTTAGATAGGTTTATCAACGTTTTTTTTTTCTGATTTTGAAAATCTATGCCAAATATTTTATTTGTAAATTTCCAAACCTGAAATTATCATCCCCGCACCCAAATCCAGTTAAGGCAACATGTAAGAGCCACACACTGCTGAAGACAAACAGAAATGAAGTACCTGCTCTCCTCTGTAAATCACATACTCGGCTAACGCCAGGCCGTTTACACTGGGCCGCCCAGTGACTGAGTGATGGCCGGGAGGAGAATGTGCCATTTTCATTGCACTGAACTGCAGAAAAGACTTTCCTAAGGTCACTCGGCAAAAGAGCAGCTGCCTAAAACATGAAAAGGAAAATTTCACCCTGAAAACAGATCGAACACACAAACCCAGAACAGTGAAATTTTATGTCAATAACTATTTCCAGACAACCAGTAAGTATTGTGTTCCAACAACAGCTTAGGGGAGCCAGAGAACACTGCACAGAAGATAAGTCAAACTCAAGCATTCAATTTACAGAATTTGAAATTCTGTAGCCCCTAAACAGTACAGATTTGTGACCCAAAACAAAAATGGTAACTCATACCCAGAAGGTACCTCCTGATATAAAACCTAAGCCTAAACGTAGGGGAAATAACGGCAGAAAAGCTGGGCCTAGTGAAGACTAGCACTCAGGAGGCCGAGGCGGAAGGTTTGAGGACAGCCTGGGGTAGAGTGAGACTTGTGTGGTCACATACAATGTGGGGGGGGGGAGAGCAGGAGAGAGACAAAGAAAGAGATAGCAAGAGAGTGGGGTGGGGAGAAAGAGAGGGAGGCAGACAGTCAGGAAACCAGTAAAGTGAGACTTTCTATGTGTGGGTATGATGTGGGGAGAGGAGTATTAATTCTTATTTTTTGTTTCTGTTTTTGTAGACAAGGTTTCTCTGTGTAGCCCTGGCTGTCCTGAAACTCCCTCTGTAGACCAAACTAGCCTTGAACTCACAGAGATCTGCCTGTCTCTGCCTCCCAGGCCAGGGATTAAACATGGTGCCTAGACAGAAGTATTGCTCTAGCAATGCTTCACCTAGGAACTTGGTGGAAAATCCAGTGCTATAGTCTCATCCCAGCCATGCAAGAGGTGGGGCCTAAAGGTCTGCATGCTTGTTTTGTTGTTTTTCAAGATTTTTATATTATGTGTATGGGTATTTATTTGTGTTGGGAATATTATTTTGAGGTGTGTGGCTTTTGTTTATGCAGCACTTGTTTAACTCTGTAAAGCTGTGTTACTGTGCCTGTCTAAAACACCTGATGGTCCTAATAAAGAGCTGAATGGCCAATAGTGAGGCAGGGCTAGCAGGCAGAAAGTATAAATAGAAGGAGAAATCAGAGTGGAGGAGGAGGACACCAGGGGCCAGTCACCCAGCTACACAGCAAGCCACGGAGAAAGAAGTAAAGAAAGGTACAGAGAAATAGAGAAAAATAAAAGCCCAGAGGCAAAAGGTAGTTGGGATAATTTAAGAGAAGCTGGCAAGAAATAAGTTAAGGCTGGGCATTCATAACTAGGAATAATCTTCTGTATGTGATTTATTTGGGAGCTGGGTGGTGGGTCCCTCAAAAAGCCAAAAAAGTAAAACATCACACACATATGGTATGTATGTATGTATGTATGTATGTATGTATGTATGTATGTATGTATGTATGTATGTATGTATATATTATGTATATGCCTGCTCAAGGAGGCCAGAAGGTGTCAGATCTCCTGGCATTGGGAATTACAGATGGTTGTGAACCACATGGGCAAAAAGAATTAAAACCTTGGTCTTCTGTAGGAGTAAGTTCTTTTTACTGTTGTGCCTCTTCTCTATACTCAGCAGTCTGCATTTTAACAAACTTTCAAGGTAATTCTGACATATCCTAAGGCTTGAAAAGTATTGCCCAGGCCTGAAAAATTGGGGCCCTAACTGTGGAATAAATCTTAGTAACTAATGTTATTTGATCTCTCAAATGGCAAAAGAAACTTTATGTGTCTACAAAAATTTTATAAATTAGGGTTAAGTTACCTAAATATAAAGAACTGAGAATAGGCAACTAACTAAGAGGGGAAGCAGAAAGTCATTTAATAACTACATTCTAAAGAGAATTAAAGCATTTTATGGATGTAATGTTAGAAAGAGGCTTAGGATACTATAATGAAAAAGAACTTCCTACAGGAATTATCATAAAATTAGTAACTAGACAACCAATAGCATTGTGTGTTTATGTGGGTGTATTTGATAGGCACTAAACCCAAAACCTCATGCCTATGCCTAGATCGATAACAAGATTTTTCTGGAATCTACAGGTCTGCAATATTCAAAGGCTTTAATAACAGTCTCTTTAGTGCTCAATGTTACTCAGCATTTGTGGATTCCCCCCCACCACTCTGCCTCTCTTTTGACACAGAGATTCACCTGCCTCTGACTCAAGAGTTTTGGGATTAATGGCAAAGCATGTTCCACCATGTCTGGCTATTTTTTCCTGCGTGAGCTAGGGTTAGCTCTGTTTGCCTAGGTAGCCTTGAACTCTTAACATCCCATTCTCATCTGTCAACACAGCTGGACAGTAGGTGTGCACTACCTTGCTGGCTCACCTCAGCATCACCCCCCTAAATTTATTTATTATACAGTGTTCAGCCTGCATGAATGCCTGCAGGCCAGAAGAGAACGCCAGATCTCATTACAGATGTCTGTGAGCTACCACGTGGTTGCTGGGGATTGAACTCAGGACCTCTGGAAGAGGAGCCCAGTGCTCTTAACCACTGAGCCACCTCTCCAGCCCCCAAAGTTTCCTATTCCATATCCTTTTTTGTTTTGTTTGGTTTTTTGGTTTTTCAAGACAGGGTTTCTAATTTGAGACAGGGTATCTAAGTGTAGCCTTGGCTATCCTGAAATTTGCTCTGTAGTTTAGGCTGGCCTCAAACTCAGAGATCCACCTGCCTCTGCCTCCCAAGTGCTGGGATTAAAGGTGTGTGCCACCACTGCCTGGCTCAAATAATTCACCATCACCATCATCACCACCACCACCATGTGCATTGCTGCTTTGCCTGCATGTATGTCTGTGTGATGGTGTCAGGTCCTCTGAAACTGGAGTTATAGTTGTGAGGTGCTGGGAATTGAACCCAGGTCCTCTGGAAGAACAGTCATTACTTTTAACCGCTGAACCATCTCCAGCCCAAATAAATGTAATTACATTTTTTGTTTGTTTTTAAGAGAGGGTTTCTCTGTGTAGCTTTGGAACCTGTCCTGGAACTCACTCTGTAGACCAAGTTGGCCTCGAATTCACAGAGATCAGCTTACCTCTGCCTCCCCCGCCCCTCCCCCATGCTGGGATTAAAAGTGTGCACCACCACCCAGCTCACCTCAGCATTCTTTATGAAGTACAAGCATTCAAATGAGAAATTGAATAAATGCTTAGACTCATGCTGGCCCATTCAGATCCTCCAGCAAATATTAGCTATTATTTTAACTTGTGAGGAGACAAAATTTTATCTGGATCCTTCACATTGTCAGATATGCTTTGCCCTTCAAGCTTCTCAAATATGTAATCAGTTTTCATCTAATTATTACCAAAAGAAGTAATAAAAAACTCACCTGTGGCAAATGTAACAAGATCTGTCTTTGTGAATTGGACATCCAGTGCCACCTCCAATTCCATATACATACTGATTGCTTTTGGAAGAGTTTTCAGCAAAATAAATTCCAGCTCCAAACATGCCACCTATGTATGCATGCCTTTCATCAAAGCCCTTGTGGATAATTGCGTTCACAAAAGGAGACCCTAAAATACAAATAGGTGGGAAATAACAACTTAGAAAGCAAAACTAAAGCTTTTGGTAAGATAACTTTTCTAAGAAACTACGATTAAACTCAGGGCTTTGGGCATGCCAGTCAAGCACCGAGTCACGTATCCAGCCCTGAACGTTAAATTCTTTGTTTTTGAGACAGTGTGTTTCTACACAGCCCTGGCTGTCCTGGAACTCACTATGCTGACCAGACTGGCCTCGAACTCAGATATTCACCTGCTTCTAACTCCTAGTGCTGAGTTAAAGGTGTCTGTCACTATACCCGGCCCCTGAATATTAATTCTTGAACATGAACCACTATTGAAAACACTATCAGCTGGCTTGCCATTTTTTTAATTTTTTGTTTTTGTTGAGACAGGGTTTTTTTGTGTAATAGCTCTGGCTGTCCTGGGACTCACTCTGTATACCAGGCTGGCCTCAAACTCACAGAAGTCCACCTGTCTCTGCCTTCTGAGTGCTGGGATTAAAGATGTCTGTCTGCCCTACCAACTGGTGCCATTTTTAAATTTTTAAAAAATACTTTATTTTCAATTATGTGTATGTCTGTGTGGATTGTGTACATAAGTGCAGGTGTCTGCAGAGGACAGAGGGTGCTGTAGTCTCTCAAGCAGGAGGTACAGCAGTATGTGCTCATTACTGCTAAGCCGTCTCTTCAGAACCTGGCTTGTTATTTTTAGAGAAGGATTCCTAGTAGGAACAGAAATTCTAATAGGGTTGTGGTTAAGATGCTAAAGGACAGATTCAATTAGAAAAAAAAAAACCCCAACAAAACCCCAACATATTACTAGAAATAACTGATGTAAAAGTTATCAAATTCCAGAGTCAAACATAAACAAATCTAGGACTGAGAGTGTCACAGTTCACTTCCTATAGCAAAGCTAAACAAATACAATTAGGTCTTGCAATTCCCAGCAACCACAAGGTGGCTCACAACCATCTATGACTGAGATCTGGTGCCCTCTTCTGGCCTGCAGGCATACATGCAGGCAGAATATACATAATAAATAAATCTTTAAAAACAAAACCAGTAGTCTATTTACTAAGAGAAAAGAAAATATACTGTATTTTATTTTACAGAAATATTGAAAATAGAGCTATATTTTGAATTACTCCAAAAAATAAAACAAACAAACTCACCATTTATTATGTTTAGTTTAAAACACACAAATACACACACACACAAACAAGAAACAAAAACATTCAACAGCAGACTTGGTGGAATATGCCTGTAACTTCAGCACTTGGGAGATAGAGACAGAAGTATCAGAAGTTTATGGTCATCCTCCACTAAACACAGTTTGAGGCTAGCTTTGGCTACAAGAGATGCTATCCAAAACAAGATAATCCATTCATTATAACACCAAGTTAATAAGTAATAAGTTAACACCAAGTTAATAAGTGTCATGAAATTATTGTCATGACCTTTTATGGCTTTAGAATGAGTACAGGAATCTGTCCAGTTATAACTATTCTAATAGGAGACTGTCAAGCTTAACACTTTTATCAATCTTTATAGTTTCTGAAGGGCCTGTGGGTAAGATACCCAAAGGCTTTGATAAACAATGTGAAAAACCTATATTTAGCTCTGCTATAAACCTGAAAAGACCAACACCTGCCAACTCAGGAAATAAAACCATCTTTTTAAGCATGACAAATCATGGTGCTTTCAGTCCCAGAAGCATTTCCAGTAACCTTTCTGGGTTCAAAGACAATTGCTTTTTTTTTTCTTTTTCTTTTTTTTAAGATTAGAAGGAAGTTAAATGTGGTTTTGACACATTAAACAGAATATGAGGGCCAAAGGCAGGTGGATTTTTGCCAATTTTAGGCTAGCCTGTGCGCTGGTGGTGAGAACTTTTCTCAAAACTAAACAACAATAGAATAGGATGTATTCAATCTACAAAGATGATTTTCATGTCTTTATCTAATTAACTAGCTATAAGTAAAATGCAACTTTTCAGAGTGACCTAAACATCAAACCTCTGTAAAGAAAACAAAAAAGAAAGGAATGGTCAGCACCTCTTTTTTTTTTTTTTTTTATTTTGTTTTTCAAGACAGGGTTTCCCTGTGCAACAGTTCCAGAGTGCTGGGATCAAAGGCGTGCACCACCATCAACAGGCTAGCACTCTGATTTCTGCTTTTTCCTATCAAGGGAATTCACTAAAAATTCTGTCTCTCTCTCATTCATTGTGTGTGCCTGCCTGCATGCCAGCACACACTTCAGAACTTACTTCTCTCCTTCCTCAGATGTTGGGGACTGAACTCAGGTCATTAGGCTTCTGTGATAAGGCTTTTACCTAATGAGCCATCTTGCTGGCTCGAAACGGGAAAATCTTAATTTATAAAAATGTTCACTATCACAATATAAACACAAATGTAAAAGTTATAGGAACAATATCTTAATTAAGAAGATGTCAGTTGCTGAGCAGTGGTGACACATGACTTTAATCTTAGTACTTGGGAGGTAGATCTCTGCGAGTTTGAGGCCTGTCTGGTCTCAAAGGAAAGAAAAGAGGGCAACACCGACAACCACGCAGTAAGGACACACAGTCACAGGAGGCAGGTGAGAACGTACCATGAAATAACATCCTCTCATTCGCATGGTTGTGGTTTTCTTCGGAAACTTCTTTTCTCCGGTGTGTATACCTTTCCCATAATTTCTTGTTACAAACCTTTTGAATCTTTAAAAACCAGGGAAATTAAATAATTCTTTTTATCTTACCAAAAAATACCACACAACTAGAAAAGAATCAATTCCCATAAGCTGTCCTCAGCAGTCACATGGATGTGCTTGTGCACACAGTGTGTATCTGTGAGTTTACATGCAGTAACAGCTTTTTCCAAAGGACAAAAAGACTACACATGACCATGAAGGGGCCAAGAATATTTGAAAATTGCACAAAATACTTCAATTTTAAAATTACTCAAAATAGCAAGTATTACTTAAATAAAAACCATCACTGAAATACCTCAGATATGCTAAACTCCGTAGAGAAGAAAAAGAGCAAAACACTCTGCGTTCCTGACTTGATCAGACTCAGAATACCACAAATATGATTTGAACTAGCGACCCACCACACTTTACCCCCCCCTTCTTCCTATTAATCCCTTTTCCTCCAGTTCCTACTGGAGTTATCTCTATGGTCAAATGGACAATTCCAGCACTAAGTGCTACAGGACCTGTGGTCCCTAAGAGCACACATCAGAGCTACAGTTTAGTATTGGCTCAAAAAAATAAATAAAAAATATAAGAAAGAAAAGAAAAAAATTCAAAATACTGGTAACAGATGTAATTAAGGACCATACATGGCACAAACTGACCTTATTTATATATAAATTAGAACGAAAATAAAGCCATTTTAGCATATGCACACACACAATTAAATATTGTACTGAAATACCTTTGAGGAGGAGGAAATGCAGCTTTTTCAAACTGAACATAGTAATTTAGAAATCAGCTTCTCTCCTGGTTTCACAGTTCACACACCTCCTTAGATAAGTGCTCCCCTTTGCCTGAATGATCTGACTGTAGCAGACACAATCAAGCCAACTAAGTAAGCCTTAGTGCTGACTAACCTAAAGGATGTATCCACTTCAAGGCATAGTGACACTCTTCAATAAGTTTGTTTTTTATTCGTTTTATCAAGACCGGATTTCTCTGTGTAATCCTGGCCGTTATGGAACTTGCTCTGTAGACCAGGCTGGCCTTGAACTCAGAGATCTGACTGTCTCCACCTCCTAGGTGCTAGCATTAGAAGGCATGCACCACCATGTTTAACCAAAAATAAATGACTATTTTTTTAAAGATTTATTTATTATGTATACAATGTTCTTTTTGCATGCCTGCTTCCATGCTAAAAGAGGGCATCAGATCTCCTTATAGATGGTTGAGAGCAGCCATGTGGTTGATGGGACTTGAACTCAGGACATCTAGAAGAACAGCCAGTGCTCTTAATCTCTGAGCCATCTTTCCAGTTCAAAAATAAATGAATCTTAGAAAAAAAAAAAAAAAAAGCTACGCATGGTGGCCCAGACATCTGATCTTAGCTCCAGCACTAGGGAGGTTAGTGCAGGAGACTCAAATTCTAGACTTGCCTAAGTAGATAGTGTAACCCTGTCTGAAAAGAAAAAATGAAGAGAGCTTTTGAGAATTTTAAGTTTTGGAGGACACAGTCTTCCCCTCAGTAGTCCTTGAAGTCACGTCAAAGAGCACTCTGCTGGACAGATCATTATATTCTTACCACAGTCACTTAAAGCTGGGGCTATGGAAAGTAGGGAAACATTACTGTTACCTTGAGGATATTGTATCTGTTGAAGATGCCACCTGCATGACCTCCATCTCTGTGCTCTCGAACAGTACTTTGCATCTGATGGAAAAGAATCGAAAACATAGACATTAGTTTTGCCATTCTGACTTGGGGAACATGGTTTTGATTCATTTGTTCCTATTTTTTGAGAATCCAAGATAAGTTTTAATATTTTTCTTGAAAAGACAAAAATTCTATAAACTCATGAGTATTATTTTTTTCTTCTTTCGAGACTGGGTTTTTCTCTGTGTAGCTCTGCATGTTGTAGAACTTAGGCCAGGCTGGCCTTGAACTCAGAAATCTGCCTGCTTCTGCCTCGAGGGCTGGGATTATCATGAGCATTATCTTCTAGAGCATCCTAAAAACATATTTATAGGTGAAAAGTTACATAATGAAAACTAAGAAGAGAATAAAAAATGTTAAACATAAAAGCAAAACAATGGTTTATCTGTGCTGATATTAGCCTAAATAAAACATAATATATATTTTCTTTAGAGTATGAGCTTTAGAAGTAAATCTCACTCAATTTTATATCTGTGCTTAATTTAAACAGATGAAGCACATGTACATCAGAGTGTAACGAGGACTCTCCAGAAGGATGTGATGGCACACACCTTTAATCCCAGCACTGGGGAGTCAGAGGTAGCCTGGTCTAGAGAGTGAACTCCAGAACAGCCAGGGCTACATATTGAGACCTTATTTCAAAAAAAGAAAAAGAAAAAAAAAAAAATCACAAAGGGGTGTGTATGTGTGTTAACACTATTTACACGCTGAGAACTGCCTGAGCTCCCTCACTTTGTAATTGCCTTTATAAAGGGAGTGAACACTAGCACTATTTTCAAATGAGAGTCCTCTCCAACAGAATTCTGGTTCCACACTAACTGAAGTAGTAATCCAAGTACCTAAAATTAAGGCTAATTAAGAAATTCATTGTAGGGGGCTGGAGAGATGACTCGGTGGTTAGGAGTACTAAGTGCTTTTCCAGAGGACCAAGGTTAAAGTCTCAGCATCCACATGGCAGTTGCTAACTGTAATTTCAATTCTACGGGAACCAACACCTTCACACAGACACTCATGCAGGCAAAACACCAATGGAAAATATAATAAATTAAGTTAAAAGGAGTGTGCATGTGGGGGATTTTTTAGGTGGTGAAAAGAGGGACAAACAAAACAACAATAAACAACAAAAATCAAACAAAAATCCCACATCCAAATAGATCTGGAAATGTCTAGGAAGCACAATTGAGTCAACAACATGACCATTTTCTTAAGCGTGATGAACATACCTCTTCCTCCACAGACTGAAATTCTTTATCATCAGGAGACAGATCTATGAGAATTGTTCCACTGCCAGAGTTGTTCAGAGTTAAATATGGATTAAGACCTATGAAATAAAATTTAGAAGTAAAAAACTGACAATAAAACACCACCAACCCAAAACAATCACATGATTTATCAAATACTACCAATTCCCCCAAATCTTAATTTCATAATAATTTAGACTTATAAAAATGCAGAAAGTGCAGACAGGCACACACTTCACCCAGCTTTCTCCAGGGCTATATAGAACTTTATGTAAACATATTACAGTTGTCAAAATTTACTAACACAGGCTTCATCTGGACTTCATAAATTCTTTCTACCAAGTCTCCATCATAACTCTTCCTCATAGTTACAGAATGTGAAAGGATTACTTTATTAAAATAAAAGACTGAACAGTTACTAAAGGAAGTAATTTTAAGAAGAAAGTATGTTTATAAACGCATATATCCTCTTTCTCTTACAGGATCAAAACCATGATAGCACATTATATTCAGACTACGAGAGAGAGAGGGCGCGAGAGAGTGTGTGTGTGTATACCGATCTATATGTGTGTAGGCGCACGTGTCTATGTATACAGAGTTCAGAAGCCAGCATCAGATTCCTCAGCTGAGTTAGAGGCAGTTGCCCAGCTTATTATTGCTATGTGGGTTCTGAGGTCTGAACTCTGGTTCTCATAATCAGGCAACAGGTACTCTTAACCACTAAGCCTCCGGGCGATGGTGGCGCACGCCTTTAATCCCAGCACTTGGGAGGCAGAGGCAGGCGGATCTCTGTGAATTCGAGACCAACCTGGTCTACAGCGCTAGTTCCAGGACAGGCTCCAAAGCCACAGAGAAACCCTGTCTCGAAAATACCAAAAATTAGCCACTAAGCCATTTCTGTAACTCTACCTCTGCACACTAACTTTTAAAGACTCATTTGTATGTTTGTTTGCATGTATGTATGTATGTATGTGCAATGCCTTCAGAGGCCAGAAGAGGACACCTGGGAGCTGGATCTATTCCAGCTACTCTCTATGAGCTCAAGTAGCCATGTAAACCTGGGTCTTCTGCAGAATCAGGACACCATCTCTGCTAGGCCATCTCTTCAGTCCCTCAAGTAACTATTCTTTAACCTAACAGGTTATAGCAGTTTCAGGGACTATTTAGGAAAATTCCCTTTCCCTTACTGCTAATGAACTTTATAAACTCTTCAAATTACTTCTTTAATAACTGTTCAGTCTTTTATTTTAATAAAGTAATCCCTTCACTTTCTGTAACTATGAGGAAGAGTTATGATGGAGACTTGAACAGCACCAGGCAATTAAAAGCCATCCTATAAAAAGTCCATAAAGTTTGCTACCTGATTACTGATAACAAATTCTTTAAGAGTTTCAAACAAAATCCTTCTAATTTATTTGTCACATCTGTAATATAGTTTTTATCTTTTAGTATCTACAAAATCACCAAGCTCTGCTGTCCCCCCACTCTCCTTACTTTCCTATTTTACTCCCATTTCAGTTTAATGGAAAGTAAAAAATGTGGGTTTGACCCTTAAAATAATTCACTTTTTTTGTTGTTGCTGTTATTGTTTTTCAAGACAGGGTTTCTCTAAAGCTTTAGAGCCTGTCCTGGCACTAGCTCTTGTAGACCAGGCTGGCCTCGAACTCACAGAGATCTGCCTGCCTCTGCCTCCCGAGTCCTGGGATTAAAGGCGTGCGCCATCACTGCCCAGCTAATTCACACTTTTTTATTTAGCTCTGGTACACACAGGTGCTAACATCTGTTGAGTGAATGTAATTTGCATTTTCCTTCAGTTAACACGTTATGAAAATTCTTCTTTTTTTAAAAAGACTTTTATTTTATGTGCATTGGTGTTTGCCTGCATGCATAGCTACCTGTGTGAGGTATCAGATCCCCTGAAACCGGAGTTATAGACAGTTGTGACCTGTCATATGGGTGCTGGGAATTGAACTTGGGTCCTCTGGAAGAGCAGCCAGAGCTCTTAACTGCTGAGCCATCTCTCTAGCCTCTAAATCATTACATATCTTACCATATGCCTAATATAATTGTTATCTAGTATGTTAATATAAGAAAGACACTCATGCTCCAGATCTTTTAAAATTTTAACACCTTAGAGCTAGTGTAACTTCATTAATTATATCTTCCCATTTTCCAGGAGCTATCATAATCTTAAAATTTCTGCATGAGCCAAGGGATTTTCCTTTGGGTCATATATTTAATAGTAGCATCAGGAAGTTTTAACTATCACTAGAGGCCTTATCTTTGTTCAAAAACCCTACTAAAAAGAGCCTGTTATATGACTTCTGAAGTGTTACACTGAGGCTACCTTTATAGAACACTTAAACTGTCAACCAGTTATCAAAATGAAATACCTTGTTGTCCAGAGATTAGTCTTTCAACCCCTTTAATCAGCTTGTGTCGATGTCCATAAGCATTGATTCCAATCTCTTTCAGCTCCTTGTGCCCCATCTCAACTAGCACGTCCAAGGTGATCTTATAAAAGAGAATATAATTATTCAGAATGTTTATTTGGTAGACACTTATAGATTTATATTCTTATAATATTCATTTTTATTAAGATATATTTTATGTATATGAATGTATTGTCTGTATGTTCATGCATGCACTGCTCTTGGGAGCTACAAAAGGCTATAACAACCTCCCCATTCCTTACAACTAGAGTTACAGACAACTGTTAGGAATCAAACCGTGGCCACCTCTATAGCTCCATTTCTTATTATTCTGAATATTTTGAATAGCTTTGATAGGAAAACAAATCATCTGTTAAACTCAAAAAGTTGGAGCAAAATATGTTCAGTCATAAATGTCCTTTCAAATTCCATCCTTCCACCGTACTTTCACACCACTGCTCTCCGTCTAAGCCTTTACACAGTGCCTGGCACGGCTCCTCCAGGATGTGGACTGTGCTAAGTAGTACCTCTGCATCACTGTTGAAACTCCTACCAAAAATAAATCATTCCTGCTTCATGAAACTGAAGCCATTAATTCTGTTTCATTTCTACAACTTCTATAAAGCCACCCCTAATAAGTCAAGTTAACAGTAATCTCTTTCTTCTTTAAATTTACTAAAATCTTTGTCAGACTGTAAATTTTCATGTTTCTGCTCTACCTCCCTAACTAGATTGCAGTTCACTGTAGGTTCAAGTCTATAGTAATTATAATTTCTGAACAATCACAAAAGCAATGACAACGAATAAGTACACGGAGGGCTAGAGAGACAGCTCACTAGTTAAGAAACAGCTGGTGGCTCTTTCAGAGGACTGGGATTTGGTTCCTAGTAACCACGAGGTGGCTTTCAATCATCCAAACTCCAGTTCAAGGGGATCTGACATCCTTTTCTGACCCCATAGGCAGCAGACATGCATGTGGTGCACATACAAGCAGGCAAAACGTTCAAACACATTAAATAAATCTTAAAAAGGATAGGTGTGTGCAAACTGGCTACTCAGAAAGCTTAAATATAGAACTGGCACATTCACATTCCTGTCCACTGTAGAGAGCACTGTCGGGCTTAGAGTGGGTAGTGACTGGATTACAGAACTGAAGAAACGGCTCAAAGATAACTTAATTCAGGACTGAATCAGGCAACCATGTTATCAAAGAGGATGTTCCATTACTACATCTGTCAATTTTCAGACATACTGAACTAAGTGAGACCCCAAAGTCAAGCCAAATCAGAAAGTGACTGATTTCCTGTGTGTTAACACTCTCAGAGCTGCAGCAGATAGATCACTAGTACACAGTACACTCAGCATGTAGGAGGCCCAGGGTTCAGTACCTAGCCCTAAACACAGCAGACACGCTATTAAAACATTTCCGAATAGCTTATATGGTTTAAGTAATTTCAAGCATTTTCCAGATTTTGAGTTTCTATGAAGCACTAAATCAAACAATACAACTCACCTGTTCTCGCTCAAATATATCCATTAAGTGCTCAAGCCCAAGATTCCTTATGAACTGAGTTATACTGAAATCTACTCCTGGATCTGGGAGGAAAAAGTCCAGAACAAAATTCCACATAAGAATAATGTATAACAACACTGTAAACATAAAAGCTCTGTTGCGTTACTATATATGTGAAGAATGTATCAAAGAAGCAAAAATACTAATAGCCACTTATGCTATACTAAAAACTAACAAGAATCCTGTAAACCTGTTTTTTTTGTTTTTTGTTTTGAGAAAACACTACACAGCCTTAGCTAGCCTGGAAAGTCCTCTGTAGACCAGGCTGGCCTCAAACTCAGAAATCGGCACGTCTGGGTGTGTGTCATCATGCTCGGCTTAAGAAGTTAAGCAGTGGTTTTCTCAAGTTTAAATATTTCTCATCTTATTTTCATTTAAAAATTTCCTTTTAGCCTTATCTTTAAAAAGAAAAAAAAATCGGCCTTCAGGTTCCTTTATGACAAAACTAATGAAAAAGTTTTAAATGTTGTATTGAGTAAGATGAGATGAATCTGACTGGTAAAAATTGACATCTAAAGAATGGGAAGGGCTGGGAGACGGCTTAGTGGGTAAAAGGGACGTGCTTTGCAAACCTGGCAACCCAAGTTCAATCCCTGGAACCCACTCAAAGGGGGAAGGAAAGATCCCACTTTTCAAAGCTGCCCTCTGACCCCCAAACACCATGGCACGTTTGCACACATGCATGCACACACATATAATAGGTCGCAGTACCACGTTCACCAACTTTCAACTTGAACTGAGTTTCTATAGGAATTCTATTTACATCATTAATAGAAGAAAATAAAGTGTGACTATGCTCAGGCTATGTTATTTACTTCATATAAAGAGTTGTATTTAAGATTGAAAGGACAATTTCCTACCATTCTAAATGGCAAACATGGAGCTACTATATGAGCTATAGTTATTTTTACAGAATTTCTCACCTTCTTTTCTTTCCAAACTGGCAGCACCTTCTGTTGTACTTGAACCAACTACTGAGGACAGTTCAGAAAAACTCCCAGATAAGTTGTCAAGACTGCTAGCTGCAGAAAGGCTTGAAGGGCTGGATGGACCTGAAGACAGAGCATCTGTGGTAGCTCCGGGGCTCCTCACACCATTGAGCACTTGAGGTTTATAGCATGAAGGCAGAGCAGAGGGGGGCATGGCTGCTGTCAAGAGAGCGCTGACATCGTCTGCCTGGGACACATTACAAGGAGATGAAGTCTGTTACAAACAAGGTTTACAATTCTTCTGTGCCTAATAAGACGCAGTAAAAACAGGACTACCTAGCATATTCACACTGGGTCTGTTGTGAAACAAACAGGCTGATACCCAGCTAGCTAAATTGTCACTAAATAGAAAATGTAATTCAGAGCACCCTTTCCAGTCAAAGTGAACTGCTAAACGATGCAAAGTACAATGAACAACATGCGAATTTTGACATCACGGCCAAAAGGCAATGAAATTAATTACAGAACTACTAACTGAAAAAGAGCTTTAACCCTAATACAGTAACTCTTACATTAGCAATTCAACCTATACAAAACTTTAGAAAACAGAACCATTTGTAGGTTTTAGAAAACAGTGATTTATTACTCAAAACTGAGAAAACCCTGTGTTTTTTTTTTTTTTTTTGTAAAAGATAATTTTAATCAAACTGCTAGGAAAGAACAGTCTCTAAATTCAGTGCTAGACCTGAGTCACTAATGACGTACAATTATTTTCCATGCTGAAATAATAAACTAAAGAACAGGCTGGAGAGATGGCCCAGAGGGAAGGTAACTGCCAGTAAGCCTCATGACTTGAGTTTGACCCCTGGTTCCCACATGATATAATGAGAGAATGCACTCCCACAAGTTATTCTTTGACTTCTACAGGTATACTGAAGCATATTCAAGCCTCCTCTCCCCAATAAACAATTAAAAAATAATATATAAAAAGATACTAAGTCATAATCAACAGGGATGCTTTCTTGGTTAGTCATTTATAATGTCCACACCCTTACCTTTCTCTTCCTCTTCAATTTGTGCATCTCTTGACCTTACAGTTTGTATATAGTATTTATCTATAAAAAAGACCATTTATTGGGTACATTTTTGTACCTGAATCTAAAGGCTTTAGATATTATTATAATGCTTAATTTCATTAACCAGATATATTTTATCTCTTATTGATGATGCTTCTAAACGTTACAGACTAGGCCACTAGCAAGACTGCAACTGTAAGTAGTAGGGCTGGAGCAGCAGGTCAGACCTAAAGCTCTAAAGCTCATGCGTGCTTTCACTCTCCTAAAAACCATCTTTACAATTTGATTTTGTGGATATGTGTATAATCTGTATGTGTGTATAAGTGTATAAATCTGTGGAGGTTAGGAGTCTTAGGTGACGGTCCTCACTTTTGACCATGATTGAAATGGTCTCATCACTACTGTGAAGCTGGGTAGTCGACCCTTGGGTTTCTAGGGAACTCTATCTTTCACATATGCTCATATTATGTATCCAGATCTTCTGTGGGTTCTGGGAATTCAAACTCAGGTTCTCACACATGTGCAACAAGTAGTTTACTCGGCTGGCCATCTCCCTAGGCTCTAGGCATTCTCTAGAGCATTTTATTTTTCTTGCCACTAATTATATCTGGTGAATCAATGTTTGGGAGGAATAAACTCTAAATGCTTCCTTCTTAATCAGTTTGGAACCAAAGAGACATTTCCAAGAAATCCTTGTGCAAATAAGGTTTGGTAATTAGCCTGCTGGGGAACATCTCTTTAAATGCAGCCAAACTAAATCAGTTAGTTGGCCAACTGGTTGGAATAGTCTCTCCATAGAAGACATTATATTTCTCATTTCAAAATGTTTCTTACAAGGCATGGTGGCACATGCCTGTAATCCCAGCATACTGAGGGGTAGGTAAGAGATGGGTGAAAGGGCTGGAGATGGCTCAGCAGTTAAGAACCCTTACTTTTCTTCCAGAGGACTCAGATTCAGTTTCCAGGCACCCACATCAAGTGGTTTACAACCTGTGACTCCAGTTCCAGAGAATCTGACATTCTCTGGCCTCTTCTGGCATCAGCATACAAGTGGTGCAAATAAACACATATAGATGCACACATATGTATAAAAATAAATCTTAAAAAAACAAACAAATAAAAATCCCCAACAACTAACTCTAGGTCAGCCTGATAAACAGCAAGTTCCAGGTTAGCCAGGACTATATCCAGGTAGGACAAAACTTTCCTTCCTTTGCTTTGCTCTGGTGGCAAAGGCAAGGAATAGTAACTGGCAGAGATTTGGGAGTTACAAAGGAGGCTCCTACATGAGTGGCCATGAAAAGAGAAGGAAAGAAAAATCCTCACTTTATTTTATAAACCTTAAAATATATTTTTAAGCATTAATTTATTTTGTGTGCATGTATGTGTGTGGATGCATGTGTGCCAAGATACACATGTGGAGGTCAAAAGACAACTTGTGGGAGGCAGCTCTCTCTTCTACCAGGTGGGTCCTGGGATTAAACTCAGGCTGTTAGCTCTGACAGCAAGCGCCTGTACCAGCTGAGCCATCTAGCTGGCTCTCACATAGATAGCTCTTGTAGGGTCAACAGTAACAATAGGAAGAAGCAGCAAGGAAGGACACAGAATTTCTGCTAATAGCAGGCTTTGCAACTACACCTTGAGGTGTACTAACTGGGTAAGTTGGTACAATATTCAATTTATAGTATTATGCACTGCAACAAAATTATAGAGGACCGGGGCCTGTTTTATTTCCCAACTGCTGTTCTTTTTCCCATATCCAAAGTATACAATAACTGACTAATAATTTATCTACTTATCACAACACCAAAGGACTCCTAAATTTAAATTTGGGCTAAAACCATGCAGGCATTTTATGCATGTCACTTGAACTTTCTGAGTTTCAAAGAGCCCATCACTTACTGAAACTAAATCTAAAGGTGTTTGTCCTTCTTGATTTTTAAGAGTAGGATCAGCTCCATGGGCCAACAATAAAGCACAAAGCTGTGTCCGTCCCTTTTGGGCTGCTTCATGTAACGGTGTGAAAGCCCATTTGTCCGTGGCATTGACACACGCATTGTACTTTATCAGTAAAGCTGCTACGTCTACATGCTGTAAAAGAAAATATTCCTGTTACAGTTGGAAATGTTTTATGGCACTTTACTTAAGAAACTGGTTCTTAGCTGGGCATGGAAGTCCACACCTTTGATCCCAGCACTCAGGAGGCAGAAGTAGGCAGAGAGCTCTGTGAGTTTGAGGCCAGCCTGGTCTACACAGTGAGTTCCAGGACAACCAGGGCTATGTAGAGAGGATCTGTCTCAAAACAAAACAAATCCTGGCTCTGTATCTACCTACCTTCTTATTTTCAAACTTATTTGGAAATAAAAAGTAAAGCTACTTCTTCTCAGCATTGTGACTTATGGGTAGTTGCTTAAGAATTACAGTTCAAAATCTAATATAGGAAAATAAAGTAATACAACTTCAGTAATTTCTAACTAATTCTTGTGAATATAAATGTACAAACTAGTAGCCTTCCCCAGTTAGTCAAACTAGACTACTGACAATGGTCAGTGTTAACCAGAACCTTCAGGATTGCAGGAAGTCTGTAAAAATGTATCTGAATCTCTAAAGATTCCTATGAAACCTATGGATTTTCTGAACACACACACACAAATCAGTATTTCATCAAGAATAAGGAGACAGGTGCCAAGGACACTACAACAAATGACAAATAAATTGCCATGTCACACAGCCTCCTTCTAACAGATTAAGAACTAAAACTTCTATGTAATTTAACCTGTTTAGTTCTTTGTGAAACAAGTCACACCAAATTCCATTTAAACTGAGATACTGACATCCTCTTTGAAAAATCACACAGATTTTTAAAGGTAACACAGAAGAACATACCCCATACGATGCTGCATTATGCAAAGGAATGAGTCCTCCTTTGTCTTGGGCATTCACATCAGCTCCATGTTGCAACAAATACTCTGCAACTTCCAAATTATTGTAGCCAGCTAATTCAGGAAAGAAGTAGCATTACTTTCACTTTAAAATGTAGAAAAATCATGTATTACTCATATAGCTAACATATTTTTAAATAGGTATTACCAAATTTTATGTAAAAATTAAATTATTAGTATTTTATCTTGTGGAAAAAAACCCCCATTGGCCTAAAACGTTAGAAGCTTTTGGTATTATTTGTTAGTCATTGGTTTTGGAGATCTATCAAATTATAGAAAGACTTTCCTCTATTTAAAAGATCTCTACATCCAAATCAGGAGGATCTACATGACACAGGACAACAGGGTATCCAAGAGGAGCCCCAGTGAGAGCGCTTTATTGGTGGTGTACCAGAAACCAGAGGCCTTGAACCACATGGTGGAAGGGAAGTCTTTGAAGACATTCATTTTTGCAGCTAATACTTAAGTTATCATTAGAAAATGAAAACATCAGTTTTCTATGAAGAAGTCTGATTTATGTAGGCAAATTTTATAACCCTCCTCCAAAGTTCAGAGTGATTGGCAGAGCCTATTTCAGCTTTTCATTCTCCCTCCCCCCTTTTCTCTAGTCAGGCTGTCCTGGAACTCACTATATACACCAGGCTCACTTCAAACTCACACAGATCTGCCTGCCTCTGCTGGGATTAAAAATGAGCACCACTACAGCCAGCAATTGTTCTTACTGACTGTAATCAGTGCCAAAGGAAGTGAAATTCAGCTAACAGCTTCATGTATAAATACAATGCTCTGTACAAACACATATACTAGGATAGAACGAAAGCTTTGGTAGATAATTTGACTTGTATCTTTCAAGTTTACTTAGAGTAAATATTTTACTTAAGAGTAAAAATAAATCTTAGGGCTAGTAAGATGGCCCACCCAGCAAGTAAATGCACCCACTGCCAAGCCCGACACTTTTTTGATGCCTGAGTTTGATGCCTGGAACCCACATGATAGAAAGATCAGACTCTTAGCAAGCTGTTATCTGATCTCAAACCCCATACCATTCACCACCAAAACCAAATAAACAAAATCTTAGCTGTCACCCATCTAAATCTATTTTCACTTACTTACCTGCCAAGTGTAAAGGTGTAGAATGCCGACCTTGGGTATCACGGCAGTTTACATTATCAGGTGAAGACAATTTCTTCACTCTGGCTAAACAACCCTTCTTGGCAGCATCCAGCAAAGCTGCATCACCTCTAAGTAGATCTTGGATATCTGTGTCTCCATCTTTAACAAGATCCAGAGGAGTATTACCATCTCGGTTTTTCTTTGTAGGGTCCGCACCATGCTAGGCATGAGGAAAAAAAGGGGGAGGGGGCAAATTAGTGTCTATTTTGTCACTGAGAAAATTGTCAGAGCAAAGAAAATCATTTCATACTAAATCTAACTTGATTGTTATTAATGCTTAAATATTATAGGCAACTATAACACATTAGTAAGCATGTATCTAAGAACAGAAAAACCATAGTAAAAGTTTTCAGCTATATAATTTAAAAATTATTATTATTTTAGACAGTCTTATGCAGCATAGACTGGTCTTCTGAAATTTATTCTGTAGTTGAAGCTGACTTTGACCCACTGATCTTCCTGTCTCTACCTCCTATATACTAAGAATACAGGCATGTACCATTGAGCCTGTCTATGTGGTGCTGGGAATAAATCCCAGGGCCTTGTGCAGACTAGACAAGTACTCTACCAACTGAGATACATCTGTAGTCCTTACATTATAATTTAAGAGAAATAAAGTAAAAATAAGCCACGTAAAAATGGAAAATTCACAGAGAGTCTGGATTATATACATTGTGTTTTCTTTAAAATTTTTGACTGTAAAGGAGCTAAGTACAGA
>NC_022015.1:64969761-64972171 GCF_000317375.1 Microtus ochrogaster | reverse complement strand
GGGGGGGGGTTGTTGTTGTTATTGAGACAATTTCTCTGTGTAACAGCCCTGGCTGTCCTGGAACTTGCTTTGTTGACCAGACTGGCGTCAAACTCAGAGATCTGCCTGCCTCTATTTTCTGAGTACTGAGATTAAAAAGCGAGTGCCACCGCTATGAATGAATCTATGGTGTGATATTTTACAGCAAAGTATCTGTATCTATATTAGACCAGCATCATGAATTATATAGAGTTGTTAAACAAACTGGGCTTATAAACCACATAATGAGTTAAGAAATCTGAGGTTAGATCACCAAACAGGAAAGTCTGAGAGCAATCAAAACTACCACATGCTGGCAAATACACACACACACACACACACACACATAGATAGATATAGATTTATAAATAATAGATTCTTGACATTTTTCTCTGAAATCTAGTTTCAGCATTAGGTAACGTTTTATATTAGTGTTACTTGAAAGATAATCTGAGTATTTTAGGTAATTCACACTGTTCATAGCAAGTATTTAAGCATACCTGGAGCAGAAGCTTGCATATTTCATACTTCCCTTTGGCTGCAGCTTCATGTAAAGGTGTGAATTTCCACAAGTCAGCTACGTTAACTACTGCTCCATGCTTGACAAGAAGTTCTGCAACTTCATAGTGTCCATAAGAACATGCATTGTGTAAAGGCACAAGGCCTCTGAAAAGTTAAACAAACAGTAATGGTGGAAAACATGGTTTAATCTCAGTAATTATACACAACTAAAGAAAGATTTCTTGAACTGCCTAAGGGAGTACACTGTTCATACTCTGTAGAACTTAAACCTATGGAAAGCAGAAAAAGACTTTTTTTGGGGGAAGAATTTCAGTATATCTTAAATGAAGAGAATATAATATTCACATACAGACTCAACATCTAGCATTGTATATTTTAACAAAAACAATTTCGAGAGTAACAAAAAAATTTGCCTCTATGAACACTAAAACTAGTACATTAATATTAGTATCAACATCACAAACGACATCTCTAGCAATTGTAAAATGACAAGATATTATGTAAGTTAATATTAATATAAGTTTGAGCTGTTTATTTATTTATTTAAAGAAAAGGTCTCATAATGTAGACCTTATTAGTCTCAAACTTGTGATCTGCCTGCCTCAGCTTCCCAGTGCTTGGAGTCCAGGTGTGCACCACCATGCTTGGCACAAAACTTTAAATGAAGGTAATTAGTTATTGTGCCAATGTCAGAACACAAATTATACATTTAAAAAGAAGTATTTTTACCATTTATCATAAACATCTTTTGTGTCTTCCCCAAGGTCATATAACAGTAAAGTGGAGAGACCTGGCAGCTGCTCCTTACCCTTTGTCTTTAGCATGCACATCTGCTCCATGCTGCAGCAGGTATTCCACCACAGACACTCTGTTGTACCCTGCTGCAAAATGGAGTGGCGTTGACTGACGTCCTTCTATGTCTCTACAGTTGACACTCTGAACAGTACACAGTTTCTGTAGGGTTGAACACACCACAAACATGATGCTACATATTCTCATGTCTTGTTCTAATACAATTTAATAGAAATTTCAAATGCCTGCCTTAGTTTCTTATTTCATTAAAGAAATTATTTCAGAAACTATTTTTATTTTAGCTCGTCATTTATTGAGAATTCTTCTGGTTCTTTCATATATGCTTTTATCTTCTATTTTCTTCTACTTTTTTGAAAGGTAGTACAATTTACTATTTACATATTGATAATGTAAATTCAAAGAATACCATTGTAACTTCCATTTGGTGGTAAACACAATAGAACACTAGATCATAGCAGCACTGAGGAAAATTTCAGAGTCCCAAATCTGTATCTACAGATTATTACTTCACGAAATAGATAAGTCAAATTTCGATTTATATTACTTGAATTGTAAGTCTTGCTCTTTCAAAACATCAGATTTTTGGGTTATTTACCTAGATACACATTTCTGTACCTAACAGGACACACAACACATGCAGTAAGTCAACAATGTGTGTAGAGCACAAGTCATAACAGAGTCTGAGGGAAGGTGACTCTGGGGAGACTGCTGCCGGATGGGACAGACAAGCAATCTGGTGCTCTGTAGGTCCAGCTGAGGAAGAGACCTAATGGCTCTGAGCAATGGCAACACTATGCTCACACAATAACAATGGATCCATAGGCAGAAGGGGAAATTGAGTGAACAAGAAGGAATCTGTGCAGACACCTGCATGTTTTATGTGCCATCTGTAACAACATAAAACTCCTTTTTCTTGGTATTGCTTTTAGACAGGATTTTCCTAAATAACTCAAGCCTTAATCTTCCTGTCTCTGCCTCCCTACTGTTTGGATTGTGAACTATTACGCCTGGTTCATACTTATTTATCCATAAAATAATTTTAAATTTTTTTTTAAAA
>NC_022015.1:64967974-64969219 GCF_000317375.1 Microtus ochrogaster | reverse complement strand
CACCATGTGGTTGCTGGGAATTGAACTCAGGACCTTTGGAAGAGCAGGCAATGCTCTTAACCACTGAGCCATCTCTCCAGCCCCCTTAAATTTTTTAAAAAGATTATATTATGTTCTTGAATGTTTTGCCTGATGTGTGCTTGTGCTCCACATGTGCACCTGGTGTACACGGAGGTCAGAAGGGTGTCACATCCTGGAGTCAGTTATACATGACTGTAAGCCACCATCTGAGTGCTGGGAACTGAATGCAGGGCCTCTGCAAGAGCTGCAAGTGTTTCTAAGTTCTGAACTGTTCTTCGGCCCCTTAAAATTCTTCTTTTACAGGGACAAGTGCGCTCTTTAAGACAGCTGCATTTTATATTGTAAGAACACTAAAATTTGCCAATGTGATATTTTCTAAAAATATATGTGAAACTAAAGGTCCCCACCCCATTCCTCAGTGTTCCTTATTGAAGAATTGTGGTATTTTTGTCCTTATTTAATAAGGTTCATTGATGTAACCATATAGATTAAACAATGCCAAAATAAAAACCAAAGATTAACAAAAATTTAAAATGGTATCTTACCTTTACAGTTTCTACGTCACCAGCCTTTGCAGCTTCAAGCAGCTGTCTGTCTGCCTCTGAGTGACCTGGTGAGATGCCCTCTAGAAAGAGGGGAGAACGGTTGTTAATTTCCACTAGAAAATAAAACCAAGATTCAAAGGAGTTATATTTTACAAAGTAGTTTCTGAGTTTGCTGGCTTATATATAATCACCACAGGAGAAAAAGCTAAGGCCATTAAATCTTTTGAAAATAAACACTGAACAAAATGTCTAAGCATGCTAGTTGTAAAATGCTATTTAGCGGTGTAAAGAACATAACCGAAGTGAAAGCTCGCCTGCATTATAACCAAGCCATGTGTGAGCACTGGTAAAGAGCACCCAGCAGATAGGCCAGGCAGTGGAGCACGCCTTTAATCCCAGCACTCCAGGAGGCAGAGCCAGGTGATTCTCTGTGAGTTTGAGGTCAACCTGGTCAACATAGCGAGTTCCAGGGCAGCCAGAGAAACCCTGTCTCGGAAAACAAAAACAGAAAGAGAAAGAGAGAGAGAGAGAGAGAGAGAGAGAGAGACAGAGAGAGAGACAGAGACAGAGAGAGAGACAGAGACAGAGAGAGAGAGAGAGAGGAGAAACGGGAGAAAAAAGAAAAAAGACAGGATCTATGGAACCCTGTCTGTTCTGGAACTCAGAGAGATGTGCCTAC
>NC_022015.1:64951110-64967874 GCF_000317375.1 Microtus ochrogaster | reverse complement strand
AGAGAGAGAGAGAGAGAGAGAGGAGAAACGGGAGAAAAAAGAAAAAAGACAGGATCTATGGAACCCTGTCTGTTCTGGAACTCAGAGAGATGTGCCTACTTCTGCATCCTGAATACTGGAACTAAAGGTGTGCACCATCATGCCTGACAAATCAGCTTTATAAACTTTATAACTTCAGTGTCCTGTAGTGATATTTTGTTTATGTTTTAACAAAGCTTGCCTGAAGACCACAGTGAACAGCTAAGACATTAGAGGCCAGGGAGTATTAGGCACCTTTAATTCCAGCACTTGGGAGACAGAGGCAGGGATCTGTTAGTACAAGGCCATCCTGGGCCACACAAGATTGAATCTGTCAGAGCTCACACAAAGGTGATCCCAGCACTTGGGATCCCACACCTTTAATCCCAGCACTAGGGAGGTGGAGACAGGAGTGATATGGCTGGGTGGAGAGAGGAATATAAGGTAGAAAGGAGACAGGCGCTCAGGGCAGTCTGAACACTGATGGAGATAAAAGGTCTCTCTGGTCTCTAGTGCTGGCTCCTCTGCTTCTCTGATCCTTCAGCTTTCACCCAATATCTGACCCCAGGTTTTATTTATTAAGAACAATTAGAATTCGTGCTACAGTATCCTGTATTTACTCAGAGAAACTGGGCGGAATTTGCTACTGAACAAGTCCTAATTATAATTTAATGACATTTAAGTATCAAATATAATGAGCTAAGAATTTTAAATTAGGAAGGCCAACATTTCTCAAAATTTTTCTGTTTATTACCAACTCCTACACCTAACACCTGACACGTGACACCCTTAAAGGTTACCCTTTAAAAAGACTGCCAGGAAGGCGCCCGATACCTTGAAGCACCTGCTGCACACTTTCATTTCCCATCTGCAAGGCGGTGAAACCCTGGAGGGATATGATGTTCGGATCACACCCGTAGCTCAGCAGCAGGCGGCAGGTCTGCAGATGGCCACAGTGTGCGGCTCTGTGTAATGACGTCTGTCCAAGACTGTCCAAAGCATTAACCTTAATAATGCAGAAAACACTGAAATGAGCGCTGTGGAGCACCATCTAAAGTCATCCAATACCAAAAGTTCCGTTTCTTTTCTTTTTAAAAGAAACCAACTGTCCAATTCCAAATTAGGCATTTCCCCCACCTCAATACTAGAGTGCAAATTCCCTAATCCATGAAAACTGGTATCAGAATGAAGATCCAAGTTTGGTTTAATATGTGGGTTGCCAAGTACAGTAAATTAAACATTTAAAAAAGTTATGTTTAGTTTTAAAGCATTTATGAATTCACCCTATTTAGAACTAGACATTGATTGAAAAAGTTGTGTTCATTGAAATTTTACAGGTCTTTGAGACACATAATTTTTATGATTGACTCCAAGATATACTACAGTCAGGGACAAGTCCAGAGGTGAGCTAGTATTAAAATTCTCATTCCTACTTAATTAATCTTTTATACCATGTATCATGTAGAATATTATGTGAATAAACATACGATACATCTACAATGGAACACTCTTCAGTAATACAAAGGCACTGTTGACATGCTGCTTTATCACCAAAATATTATACTAAATGGGAAAATCTTAGACTAAAGAGTAAGCATTTGTGATAAATAAGCCTCAGAACAGCTGTTACTGCTCTTGGTAAAGATTGCCCGAGATGAAGGACTTTTATGGATTGAATTCAGGGCCTTACACATTGAGACAATCTACCATTGCAGTATCCACTACCCACTTAGCCTGTGTTCTTTAATAGATTTTGGTTGCACAGATATATTGTATATGTATATAGGTATAGATCTGTTAAAACTCAGTAAATAAACATTGAAGATTTGCACATTTAATCCCATATAAATTTTGCACCTACAGAAAAACTGTATTTAAACATCTAACACAGAATATTTAGTATGTGTACAGTAATCTGAAAATGTGTGAAAAATATGACAGATTTTGAGTAGGTAAGAGACTATAGCTGGTGATAGTATCAAAGTAGTGGGTACAGAACTATTCTGTTGTAGAATTCTTTCAATTTGACTGTGTCTTTTAAAGACTACCTCTAAGACCACCTCATTTCCATTCTGCCTCCTTATCATGGAAATAATTCAATGTATAACTAATTAATCCTATGTCCACCAGTGTCTCTTGAAACATTGGTCAATAATTCATGTCATCAGAGAATATTTCAAGATGGACATAGTAAGATCTCAATAAGCATAAAACTAGAATATGGGTGCCAATGATTACAGAACTGAAAACTTATTTAAAATGTTCAGGGCAATGTTTACTCACATACTAAATCATATTTTTTGAAAACCATCCCCTGAAAGCTTTGAGTGATATATATTAAGGTGACCAACTTTTGCTGGTTTGCCTGGGACTTCTTCAGTCATTGCACCATGATACGGGTTTTTAGAAACTACAAGTCCTGGACAGAAGCAAATGAGTGGTCTCCAATCACAATGGTCCCACTAAGTCTCACAACTCAAATTCAACATGTACCTGTACTCTTCAAGTAATGTGCCACATGGAAGGAAAAAGCGATCCAGGAAGGCACAGAGCAGAGACAAATGAGGATGCCAAGCAGTTAAGCAGAAACCAACTTTATTTTATTTAGTTATTTACAGTAGGAAAAATAACGCTTATACATTATCAAGAACTTCCCGAAACCAGTGGAGATTAGGACATTAAAGATAACAGAAAAAGAAACCAAAAAATTTAAGCAGTTCCTTGAGTGGGTAGAAATCCAAGGAAGGAAAAGTCAGAAAAACTGACCTGCAAACCCAGTGAGGACAAGGTCTCAGGCCACTCAGGGCCTGTTTTCCCCTCCACTCACAGCAGCTCCATTTCTGTACCACCATATTAAGTCTTCACTAAAAATTTTCTTTGAAGGTAAAAATCTTTGGATTGACAACTGGAAACTACTGACTGTCATTTCTGCTATATACATCTTTTACCGAGCATTTTTTAAATTAAAAATTTGATATTTATTGTCTGTATGTATGTTTGTGTGTGGAAGCATGAGGAAGTCAGAGGACATCTGGGGCTCAGTTCTCACCTTCCACCATGTTGAGGCAGGGTCTTATTGTTTCTGCCACTCTGCTAACTGGTTGGTGAACTGGCCAATTTCCCTGTCTCTCTCCTATTTATCAGAACATTGAGATTACAGATGTGTGCCACCACACCTGGCTTTTCACATGGATACCAAGAGATCCAATTCAGGTAGTTAGGCTTGAATTGCAAGCACTTACATTACACACTAAACCATTTCTCTGGACTCACTACTAATTATACTTCAAAGTTATTGGGAAATGATTTACAGCTTTGATGGAAGTAGTTATTCAAGGGGTAAAATGCTTTGTGCATAAATGCCAACTAAAGAATGTTAATTTATCAATATGATTACATAGTTTTTTTTTAAGTCAAATTATTTCTTTACTTGTATTCAAGTTGTTTGTCTTAGTTACAGAAATAGTTGAAAGTACAGACTCTGCACTGGGAAATAAGAGGAGCTATCATATTAATAAAGGAATTCCAGCTGCTGGTCAGAAAAGAAAACCAGGGCAGGACTGGTTGCCTGCTATAAGAAGTGTTCTGTGTACTATTAAGAAAAGGTCAAGAATAACTTTGATCAGTGAATTAAAAGGAATGGAACAAAAAGGACATACAGGAATATGTACATACAAATAGATACATAAATTTCCGAACAGCAACAAAAAATAGACTTGGGAAATTATCCATAGGATCTCCTCCTAATATCTGTGTATTGAGGAGTGTATGTGTGTGGATGCACAATGGTCAAGAGTACAGCCTTAGGTGTGGCTCCTCACCCTCTACCTTGGCTGTACAGGCTGGGAACTGCACATGCCAGGCTAGCTGGCCTGCAAGTACTTAAGCGCTCTCACCTCTGCCTCCCATTTAGCCACAGGAGCACTACCACCTCCTGCTTCATGGGTTCTGGGGATCTGAACTCGGGTCCACACAACTGCGTGGCAAGTACTTTATTCCCCAGCCTGGATTGTTTTGAATTGTAAACTAAGAGGAAAAAAAACCATTTATGACAGAGTGAATGAATAGTTGAAGGAGCTAGCTTGGCACTAAATAGAAAGTAACTTGGCTGGATTACCAAGGTTACCAGAAATGGTATATTATACCTTTGCTTCATGCTTCACCACTACTTCAACAACGTCATTGTGAGCTTTTTCAGACGCCACGTGCAGAGGAGTCAAGAATCTTAAAGAGAAAAAGCCAGTCACAATAAGTATATTTTCCATATGAAAAAATAGCAACAACATCTACTGTTAAAGGTATACTTACTCTTTAGTCTTTTCGTTGGTGTTTGCTCCCTTTCTTAGTAGCAGTTCACATATTTGCTTTCTTTTGGGATATGGAGATGCAGCAGCACAATGCTAAATAATTTAAATTGCAGTATTAATCAAGGACCATACAGAACCATTTTCACTTAAGAACACTTGTGTTTCCAATCAAGGATAATAAATGCAATATAATTTCTTTGTTTTATTTTTACTCAATTTTGCTCTTAAAAGACTTTCTACTGGAGAGAATGTGTAGTAATTACAATTCTGACATGCTGGAAAATTCCACAGATCAAATACTATGTATTATTAAATATTCTGGTTAAACTTTGTCCTCAATTTTTAAAAATGCCACTACTAATAGGATGAATAACACTACATTTAAAAGGTTAAGTAAAGACTTGAGTATTGGCATTTCTTCTTGCAGTGCTAAAGATTGAATCCACAGCTTCATTAATGGTAGCCCAGCTCTTCCACTGAACTATATATCCTCAGCCCCGGGTTTGGGTTGTACCCCATCTGTTCTGTTCTGAATTCTGCTGGTTTAACAGCATGGATGAGCTAGCTGCTAAGTTGTGTATCTTCCTTAACTGGTTGCTGCAGCATTTCTGAGTATTAAGGTTGGAAAGAGAAAGGAGGGAGGGATTTGCCTTTTATAAACATTATCTATGGTTATGGCACAAATCTTTACAATCTCAACATCCGGATAATACTTGGGTATAACTGGTATTCAGTATCTGACTAATAATTGACCAAATCAATGTGAATATTTGTCAAAATCCAAATCTGAAAATTGTGGGCAAAAAATTCTGACTAAAATTTTTAAGCAAAGTTGCTCTATATATCTACATACAGTGATTATAAAATCTGTTGGTTTTTTTAAGATTTATGTATTTATTTTATGTATATGAGAGCTCTATCTGCACGTACGCCTTTTTGCCAGAAGAGGGCATCAGATCTCACTATAGAGGGTTGTGAACCACCATGTGGTTTATGTTAATTGAACTCAGGATCTCTGGAAGAGCAGTCACTACTTTTAACAGCTGAGCCATCTCTCCAGTCCCTGTTCTGCTTTTTGTCCGTTCCTCAATTATGCTCTTGATTCATTCTTTGATATTGTTGTAGTCACCAAAATAATTCCTTCACCTTCGTTAGAGTGAAGTTTAACAGGTACACAGTTCTTTTGACACACATTTATTCTGAATTAAAAAAAAAATGTTTATTTCCAAGAAGTTTTTATTATACCCATAACAATTTAGAGTCCTACCCTTCTGTCTATCCTAGGGAATGGCCTGCAATCTCTGGACAAGAAACTGCACCTACACTACAACTACCTATGAACATTTAAGTCCTAGCACGTTTTAAAGTTAAAGACATGATGCTTACAGCAGGATACTTTGAGGAACACACACACAGTACATTCTTTCATCTGTGCTGTTTTCCTTTCATTACCTGAGACCACTATGATCTGATATTACACAGAAAAGCTCCAGAAATGCATGCTTCTGAGAAGTGTGATGAAATCCTGTCCTTTGCACTGGGATGGGAACCATTGTCTTTGTTCAGAGTACACAGGCTGCATATGCTGCCTGCTCATTAGTATGTTCACAGCTGTCTTTTACTTACTGGCCCTAAAGTGCAGGGTGATTTTGCTGGCAATTACGATATGGCAGGAGCTGGAGAGATGGCTCAGCAGTTAAGAGCACTGGCTGCTCATCTGGATGACCCAGGTTAAATTCCTGGCACCCACATGGCAGCTAACTGTAACTCCAAGATCTGACACTCTCACACGTACATACAGGCAAGAACCCCAATGCACATAAAGTAAATAAATTTAAAAAACGTTAAGTGGCAAATTTCATAGTTTATATTAAGGCATAAGGAAGAAAACATATTATCTATCAGGCAGCCTACTTTACTCATTTCCTTCTACCTAAGGAACATCGTGAAGCTTATATTACAGAGGTTCCTATTTTCTTTTGGAATTTCTACTTTGAAGGTAGACCATGCTTCTGTATTTCACCAATCATCTGGTAGCTCCTGGAGTTCACTACACACTATTACTTTCTCATAGTTCCACAAAGGTCACCTCTCTCACTCCATGCCCTGCCTCCACTTGATTATTTAAGATAATCTTGCTAGTGTGGCTCAGACTAGCCTTAAACTTGCAGCCCTCCTACCTTAGCCTCCTGGATCCCAGGTACATAGTATCATGCCAGTTTGTTAATAGACGTAACTCTAAGATACTTAATTCAATTTGTGGAAAACCACAAATGACCAATTGTATGTTATATATATAATAAGAAATTATATCCAACATGCAAGAACATGGGATTTTTTTTTCTGCAGATAGGGTCTTAAACTACTAGTATTATGTTTTGCAGGATGAGGTTGTCCATCTTTCTACATTACTTAGAGTAACTGAATTTAGTTCAGCAGGGCAGCAAATACCTATTTCAACATGAAAGGCTGAGGGAGGGCTACTACACATACAAGGCCAATCTGGGCTACATAGTAAGATATTAGACTCACAAACCAAAACAACAAAACATCAACCAGCCAACCAACAAACAGACGAGTATTTTAAAAACAATGCCATCACTAATATCAGACATTATGATTAGTTTTGGTTATTTTAAAAGCTTAAGCCTGAAACGTTACCAATGCTGTTTCATGTGTTTGAGGATGTTTGAAATTCACCATTTCCAGAGAAAGATGTTTTTTGATTCTTGTAACATCAGCTTCCCGTGCAGCCTGCAGCAATGAGTGGCCTTTGAATTCATCTAAGAGAGGAAGCATTTGCATCTACATGAAATTATCACAGTACGAGGCTTACCTAGCAAAATAGTAGTATTTTTTTGGAATTATTTTAAAAACAATCTCCAAAATAGCCAGATTAAGGTTCCATAGATAAGACTAATAGGGATTCGTTATTATTATTATTATTATATTATTAACAATGGCAGACTAGTTCCCTTTAGTCATGGCTCAATTCATTCCTAAGTCTATATGTAAATTTAGGCCAAGGAAAATCCATGGTCTGCTGCTATTCTATAACTGGGTTAGAGATTATCTACATTATTGCAATCTATTCCCATCCCAGAGTGCTCCGAGAATTTACAAAGGGTGACCATGACCCCTACGCTAGCATTCCAGCAGTAGAAGATAGTCTTGCTCATGCCTACCAGGTAACTATGGATCAAACACATTGGCTCATCAGTTGTTCCTCAGGATGAACAACATTAAAGAAAGCATTTTCTCAAAGTTTCTTTTACTTATTAGATCTGAAAAATTGTGAAATCATTCACTATCATTTACTGTTAGAATAATGTAAGTTCAGTTCACATAGTTCATTTCTATGTAGTAATACTATATCTAAATCAAGTGCTTATTTCTTAATATATTTTCTTTAACTACACAGGAAACCATAGAATTTGGCTGAGGTAGTAAAGAGCATTATATGTCATAACCCAGGGACTATATTTATAAGACAACAAACAACTTTTTGTAAAACGAACTAGCAAGACCCAAAGATATGGGTAAAATCCAACTATAATTTATATTTCTTAAACTGAAAAACTAGCCCAAATATATTTTTACACAGTATTAAAATTAACTACGCTAAACAGAAACAGGACAGCTTTCTATAAAGAAAATATTTTACTATTTATACATTCCCAAAAGAAAAGAATTGTGAAAAAGAAAAAAAGCTCATTCATTTAGGTCATGTATATTGCTAAGTATTATATGGCTTTTTTGTTTGTGTATCATGTGCATGTTTTCCCAAGACAGGGTCTCACTATGTTGCCCTGGCTGAACTAAAAAGATCCATCTACACCTGCTTCCTAAGTGCTGGGATTAAAGGTGTGTGCCATCGCACCCATGTTGAACATATACTCACATGATAATCTTTCCTTCAATTGTGGAGTGGGAGCCAAGTCTATGGCACTTTTATTGTGACAATTCAGCAGTGTTGGATCTGCCCCGTAACTCAGGAGAAGAGAACACACTTCAACCCTATTCTTAGAAGCTGCCTCATGAAGAGGAGTAAACTGCCACAAGTCCATTGCATTTACACAGGCACCATGCTGGGAAGAAAAGGTGTATAGTTATTGTTCAATTCTTAAGAGAATTCAGACTAACCCTGTGTAACTTAACATTCAAGTTTAGTAAAGGGTCTTCTGTAGGAATCTCCCTTTCTTTTTGCAGGTATAATTTACATGCAGGGAAGCAGAACTCTTAATGCGTATAGCTTAGTGAATTTTGAAAGATACAGATCCATTTCACCACAAGAAACAAGATTCATATTTCTTTGTTTTTGTTTTTGGAGATTTTCTGTGTCCTAGAACTCACTCAATAGAACAGACTGGCCGTGAACTCAGAGATCCGCCTGTCTCTGCCTCCGAATGCTGGGATGAAAGGCGTGGACCACTACTGCCACAGAAGGGTTCTATGCTTCTTTCATTGGCATTTTTTTTGCCCTAGTTTTTTATTTTACTTATTTTTTTACATTTATTTATTTATTTATTTTGTTTATAGTATTCTGTCTGCATGCATGCCTGTAGGCCAGAAGAGGGCACCAGATTTCATTACAGGTGGTTGTGAGAATTGAACTCAGGACCTCTGGAAGAACAATCAGTGCTCTTAACCTCTGAGCCATCTCTCTAGCCCTGCCCTGGTTTTTTAGTATCATATTTATGTATTCTTGGGTTTCATAAAAAATGAAGCACAATAGACTGTGTGTGTTTAGCTCTTTCACACAGTAATGTTCCTGAGACTTGGGCTGCATCACTAGTTTGAATTGCTGAGGAGCTTTTTATTACATTGTGGTTTACTTATTAGCCTGTTACTGGACAACTGGAAGGGAACAAGAAGAGTAAGGCAGCAGCAGAGGAGGAGCCTGAAATAATAAGATTCCTAAATGTGGTTTGACTCTTTGATACTATGCTTCCATTAGCACAGAGTTAAAGTAATCTTTTAAATAGCTAACATCACATATTATACTTGGGCAACTTAAAAGCTCTAGCTTTTTTTTTCCAGGTGAATATGTTTTTTTAATTACATGTGTCTGCATGTGTCAGTTTGTGGGGGACATGCATCACGGCAAGGTCTCTGGAGGCAGGCTGCCTGAGGTACATAACATGGGTACATCCAAACTCCTGTCCTAGGCAAGATCATGTATGCTGTTAACCCCAATCACCTCTCCTGACCCAAAACTCTAGAAGGTTTAAAACATGAAGTAGACATCACATCTTTTGTGCTATTTTTGTGAACTTAGGTCTTTTTGCTGACTCTTATTATTTTATTTATAGTGACTTCAACCGAAGCTTGTTCTCACTTATTCTTACATACTTCATGTCAACAGCCTGCCAATATTTATATATCCTTTCTAATTTCTATTTTGTTTTATTTTGTTTTTCGAGACAGGGTTTCTCTCTGTGTAGTTCTGCCTGTCCTGGAACTCACTCTGTAGACCAGGCTGGCCTCAAAATCAGAGATCTGCCTGCATCTGCCTCTGACTCCTGAGTGCTGGGATTGAAGCTGTGCATCACCACCATTAAGCTTTTCTAAATTTTTTAATAGTCAAACCTTTATTGTAAATAAGTCACAAAGAAAATATTACTCAGTGAGATTAGCCAGACCCAAAGCCACACAGTCTAGGTGAATGGGTACATCTCGAGCACTCATCCTGAAGCTATGGAGCTTTGCCCTGGGCCTTATTTACATTTTCAATTATATTTTTACTGCCTCCTCCACACATAAAGTAAACTAAATGCAAGAGTTAAAACTAGAAAAACAATTATCTTTATATTCTCTAATTTTATATCAAACCAACATTAAAACCTGGATCACAATAAAGTTACAGACAGATGATGACGTGGTGGTGGCACAGACCTTTAATCCTAGCACTCAGGAGGCAGAGGCAGGCAGAACTTTGTGAATTCAAGGCCAGACTGGTCTACACAAGAGCTAGTTTCAGGACAAGCTCCAAAGCTACTGAGAAACCCTGTCTTGAAAAACAAACAAACAAACAAAACCAGTTACAGACAGAACCTTAAGGCAGTCTATTAGAGTCTGACATTCCTCTCAAGTGAAAAATAACAGTCAACTCTTGGCAGAGATGTTTAGTTATGAATCTGACAGAATTTCCCCTCAGATCAGACTACTTGCTTTTTTGCACTTAGAGGCTTTGAAGATTAAAGTTGAGAAAATGCCTTGCTATCCTTTAAAAAACATTTATTTACTTATTTGTGATACTTTGATACAGGGTCTCACTATGTAAACCTGCCTGGCTTAGAACTCACTATGTAGACCAGGCTGACCTCAAACTCACACAAGATCCACATGCTTGTGCCTCCAGAGTGCTGGGATTAAAGGCAAGTGCCAACATTGTTATGCTTTAAAAATTTTTTTAAAAGTATATTTATTGCCAGGCAGTAGTATAATACACATACAATATATAATATAGTATAATATAATTTACAATAAAAATACTCCCAAGTGGCAGCAGATATACTCCCAGTGGGAGGCAGAGACAGGCAGATCTTTGTGAGCGAGGCCAGCCTGGTCTACAAAAGTTAGTTCTAGAACAGGTTCTAAGGCTACGGAGAAACCCTGTCTCAAAAAACAAAGAAAGTACATTTACTGTCAGTCGGGTGGTAGTGGCGCATACCAAACCAATCAGTCAACCAAACAACCCCCACCGCCTGGCAAAAAAGTATATTTATCATCACATTAAATTACTATGCGCACACACATGCATGTGCCACAGTATACACGCAGAGGTCAGAAGACCACTTGAAGAAGTTGGTTTTCTACTACCATGTGGAACCCAGGGATTGAACTGAGGTCGTTAGGCTTGGCAGTAAAAGGCTTTACCCACTAAGACATCTTGCTAGCCCTCATTGCTATTTTTGTATTTGCTGGTGCCATATTTCATTATTTAACTCAGGGATGTGACTTGGTACCCCCTGTTCCTAGGTATAATGAGTATTCTGGTCATGGAATGCAGTCACTGAATTAATGTCTTCTGTTAACCAGACTCTTTAGCAAGGGTTGTCAACCTGGTGTTTGCTCAGGGCCTCTGTATGTATTTTCAATCTTATTTTGGTAAGTCCCTGATCCCTCATCTCAATTAACACTTTAATGTGACCTTTTTAGTGCCACTTTTCATTTATTTTTAATTTTTTAAAGAAAACAAATTATCCTTTTCATTTTACTAATCCCAGTTCCAACTCCCTTCCCTCCTCCCATTCTCTCCACTTACCCCCACCCACGACAACTACATATTTAACATTGCATGGTATCTCAAAAATCTGAAGGCAAGCAAATGCTATTTTATCAATAATCTGCATGTTATGATTATAATTATTCCCACTTTCTACCAAGCACCCAAAACAAAAAATAAGTCAGAAACACTATGCATTTCAAATCATTTTATGTAATTACAGAAAATAATAAGGCACAGAAGAACTAACCTTAACCAGAAGTTCAGTTACTTCATAATGACCGTAAGAACAGGCATTGTGTAATGGTACCAGATCACTGCAATGAAAGGGAGGGAAAAAGCCCTTTATTACTGAGTCCCTAAGTCTAGGGCAATCTTCAAATTGTAATTCCCGAGTCTCTTTCAAATCCATATTCCTTTTCTCCCCACCACTACTACTCATAACTAGTTTGGGCTTACATAGTTACAACCTAAATAAACAACCTCTAAACCAATTTATTCTCTAAACTCTGGCCAGATTTTCATAAAGGTAAATCCCTTATAGGCATTCTTGTTTTAATATCATTGTTCTTCCTTGCTTTCTTTGAAGAGACGTTTCTAATTTTTAAATTTTCCCTTATATGAGGTCTCGATATATGCTTAGGCTGGCTTGGAACTCACTATGTAGACCAGGCTGGTCTTGAACTCACAGACATCCATCTGCTTCTGCCTTCCCAGCGTTGGGAATAAAGGCGTGCGCCTGGTTCTGTTCTAAGTAACACAACACACACAAGGTTCTGAGCTTTTCTCTGGCTTTATAATTCTTTACGTATCTGCACATGTACTTTTCCTAGGTATAGATTTCCTTCCTTCTGTTGTTCTGGCTCACATATCCTTTTCAGATTTATTCTGAATAAACAGGTCTTCTTTGAAACATCTTTTGAAATTCTGTAAGGCAAATGCTACAGTCCTCGGTAAACTGAAGCCAAATTCCTTTGTAATATAAAGGAATAATAATAATAAAAGGAAGAACACTTACACTGTATAACCTTAACATTCTGGCTTCTACCTTTAAGCCTCTCTCCCTCTTCTTGGGGATCAGCTTTACTAACTGGCACAAGCACTGCCAGAGCAGTTTCTGGTAATACACAGCTCTTTCCTTGCCTGAATACCAGTTTCACTGCCACTCACTAAATATTTGTGCTTGAATTTCTACATTCTCATGAAACCAAGAGCTCTAAAAGTTAGCACAATGTTTTCTGCCAAACCATTTCCCCTCTATACTTCAATGTGTGCTGTGGGTCTAACTCTCAGTTTCAGAATGTTAAAGTTTTCTCTGTTCCTCTCATTTCACATCCAGATCTTCACTATCTCTACTTTTCCACTACAATGGCAACCGCTGTTAGAGATCCTAGCTGTGCAGAAGCTCACTCCACAGTGCTCACTCTTAGATACTGCTATCCTCACTTCTAATCTCCACCTTTCAAATATCCAACGAGTATTATCCCATAATACATCTCTCCTTAAGCTCCTTGAAAATAAAACAAGCTCCTTATTTCAGATCATAAAATGCTTATGACTGCAGAAAAAAGTTGAGCTCCTTATGGTAATAAAAACAAAACTTTTCTAAAACTAGTTTGTTTTTTTAACTAGTTTCTCCAATTCTGAGATTTGTCCAGTGTGAATCATCTCCCTCTGCTTTAGCCAAGTTAGCTTGGGGTGTGCGCATGTTACTGTTGATTGAGCTCAGGCCTTTGTGCTAAAACATGAGTCCTACCACTGGGCTACATCCCCTCCCTTTCACTGGGGGTGGCATGGTACGAATATCTTACTAAATTGCCCCAGGCTTGCCTCAACTTATGATCTTCCTCCCTCATCCTCCCAAGGAGATGGGATTATAAACCTGTGTCATCAAAGTTGGCTTGTTTACCACTTCTTAAATGCACTATCTGTATTTTCTTATAGAATCATATTCTTTATCTAAAGTCTGCTTTCTATTTGTTTGTTCATTTATTTTTGAGTCTCAGTTCCAAATAGCCCAGGCTAGCCTGGAACTGTTATGCAGCCAAAGATGCCCTGACCTCTTGAGTCTTCTGACTATACTCTTCCAACTTAAAGGATTATAGGCTTGTGGCATCACACCCTGCCTTGAAGATATGGGCAGAGCATACATCTTCTAAAGGATCTCCTAATAACTCCATTCATCAGTCTCTATTTCTCACTCAAATTAATGGGGCATCTTTCATGAGCTGAGTGGTAGGTTTCATGCTTTAAAATCCCTATGGTGCTCAGAACAACTTGCATCTTACAAAAGATCACAATTTCCTTAAACAGCAACAGGAAAATGTTTTCGTTAAGGAGATAGTGTGTTAAAGGACGCTAACAAGAAGGCCTCACTTTTGTTCAAAGCTTACCCTTTATCTTTAGCATGGACATCAGCTCCATGTTGCAGTAACAGTTGTACAATCTTTACTCTGTTGTATCCTGCTGCCAAATGCAATGGAGTTGACTGAAACAGTAACCAAATAAACTAATGAAATTCACATAATGGCTGCATAAAATGTTTGAAAATACAAAAACCCAAACATAATACAAGAAAATCTAACTATGATTAATCATTGCTAATAAACAATACACTTCTTTTTCTTTTCTTTTTTTTTTTCAGGGGGAGGGAGGTGTTTTGAGACAGGGTTTCTTTATTTAACAGTCCTAGCTGTTTTAGGACTTGCTCTGTAAACCAGGCTGGCCTCAATTTCAGAGATCCACCTGCATCTGCCTCCTGAGTGCTGGGATTAAAATCATATGCCAAAATAGCCCAGCTCAATTTGGTTTTAGGAAATTAACATATATAGTAAGCATAGCATAAAAGTTTAAAGTTCATTATTGCATAGAGATAATATGCAATAAATGTTCATTATCAGTGAGTTTTAGTAAGAATCTCAATTATTATCTAAAATTAAAAAGAAAATACCAGGACTTTATAATAAATATACATTCCTATCACCAGATGATAAAAAATTCTAAAAAAAAATCATCAAAGCAAATACCTTTCTGCCATCACTTGCATGGCAGTTGACATTCAATGGTGTAAGCAGAGCCATCATTTTTTCTTCATTGCCACTCCTAGAAACACACATTAAAAACATGCATTAGTAGCTTATACTATGTATTTAACCATTAAAAACAAAGTCTTCTCTTAAAGCATGCTTATGGCATTAGACAATTTTTTTTTTTAAAAAAATGAGGTCTGTCATATTCTGTAGCACAGATTGTCCTGGAACTCTCTCTGTTGCTCCAGCTATCCTAAACTCATTGTAAGTTTACTGACTCTGTCTCCCATGGATGGAGATTACAAGTGTGGGCCATTATCACATTTGGAGGTTGGGGGTGAAGAACCAGAGATTCACAGTGAAATCTGTTTTCTTTTAATATATCTAATTTTTGTTCTTTATAAATGTGTTTGTGTTATATGTGTGTGTGTGTACACAATACAACACATACATGTTTTGTGCGCTGCCTATAGAGGTCAGAGGCACCAGATACTCCTGGAGCTGAAGTTAAGGGCAATTTTATGTCCTCTGATGAGGGTACCAGAACTGAACTTGGTCCTTCGCAAGAGCATCAAATGCTCCTAACCACTGAGTCATGTCTCCATCCCCTCATAGAGATTCATCTGCCTTTGCCTCTGGAATGCTGGAATTAAAGGTGTCTAGCAAGAATTTGCTTTTTAAAGATTTATTTTTAGTTGGGCAGTGGTAGTGTACGCCTTTGATTCTAGCACTCAGGAGGCAGAGGCAGGTGGATCCTTGTGAGTTTGAGATCCACCTGGTCTACAGAGTAAGTTCTATGACAGCCAGGGCTACTCTGGAGCCCAAGGAGATGAGGAGTGGGTATAGGAACCTCTGGAACTAGAGTTACAGATGGTTGTGAGCTGTCTTGTGGGTGCTGGGAACCGAACCTGAGTCTTCTGCAAGAGTATCAAGTGCTCCTAATCACTGAGTCATCTTTCCACCCCCCCCCCCAGTGGAGTTTTTATGGCACATATACTTAATAGTACATACCTGGCACTTTCCAAGAGTTCATCTTTCTTATAGTCACCTGTGAATTGGGGGGTGAGGGAGACTATCAGAAATAATGGTAGTTACTTAAATGAACACCATACTAGGTAAAGGCAAAAATACATGAAGTAGATATAGCTCAAACCAACCCTGCTAACTTAAACTAGAGCTGTACTAATGTCAAAAGATTTCAAGGAAATGAATTCTAGTTCAAACAGCCATACTTTTGAAATAACTAGAATAAAGTATTTTAAAAGAATTCCTTAAAAAAAATCATTACACCAAAAACATAATAGTCTATAAAGAAATACATTAATTGTCTGAAAAACTTGGGGATTTTAAAAAATATACTGAATACCTGAAGCAACACATGTTTATCATATCTTCTGCCAATACAATGACAAATTTAAATACAAATTTGAAAGAAAAAAAGACTATTGTTTTTAGACAACAATCAAATTCAACTGTTGAGAGACAGCAAAATAATAAGTAAACTACATCATGTTCAAACTCTACTTGAGGTCATCACCTGCATGAGGGAGTACATCTACCTAGCCCATTAAGTATTTTTATTCTTCCTGAAACAACCAAAGTGCACACAGACTTACCAGTCAGAACAGCTTTGGCGGATGGGTCTGCTAAATCCAATGCTGTCCTCCCATCTGTATTTCGGATGGTTGGCTCAGCTCCGTGCTGTAAAAGCACTGCAAAAAATAGCAACACTACTTTTCAAAATGGCTATCATGGCAGTCTGAGCTAATAATCAGTTTCTTTCCTTCCCTCCTTCCTTCCATTCTCAAAATTATAAAAGTCCCAGTACAGAATTCTCAAAATTATTTAAAGACTTTTGGTATACTGATAATATGGTAAATCCCGAAATTTAAGAAAATATAACATATTCAATTATTTAATACACTAAGAGCATGGTAAGTTTTCTCTGTTCAACAAAGATTTTTCTTGGCTATTTTTTCCCTGGTGACAGGTGATGAAGGGTGGTTAAGAAGTATGCGGGGGAAAATGGAACTCTGCTCAAAGTTTTACTTGCTGCACAGGAGTACTGTCTATGGCAGAAAGACTCTTCTAGCCGGGCGGTGGTGGCGCACGCCTTTAATCCCAGCACTCGGGAGGCAGAGGCAGGCGGATCTCTGTGAGTTCGAGACCAGCCTGGTCTACA
>NC_022015.1:64922068-64951010 GCF_000317375.1 Microtus ochrogaster | reverse complement strand
AAAAAAAAAAAAAAAAAAAAAAAAAAAAAAGACTCTTCTATCATCAACTGCCCAAAGCTGTACACAGACCAGGCAGAGAGCTGGAGGATTTAAAACCTATGTGAACACAAGTATGCATTTGTGTGCACTTGCACACACAGAAGCAAAAAAATAAAAGTTTTTTGAAGAATGGAAAGTTCAAGGCTTATCTGGGCAACGCAGTGAATGGTGTCTATATTACAAGACCCTCAAACCATAACCAGAGTTCTTCACAAAGTCCCTTTCTCCAGTACAAAGATGCCAGAAAGTTGAGCCTTGAGACCTGACTCTGGCTAACTGTTCCAGTTATGGGTTTGTTACTGTGATAAAACCATGACCAAAAGAAACTTGGGGAAAAGGGGTTCATTTGATTCACATTCTATCATTAAGAAGTTGAGGCAGGAACCTCAGGGCAGGAACTGAAGCAGAGACAATGAAGGAACACTGCTCATTGTCTTGTTTAGCTACTTAAGAAAATAAAGAAACACAGCTCTGGCTCACCTGCCTCAGAGGGCACTGCCCACAGTGGGCTGAGCCAGCTTACATCAACTAAGAACTAAGAAAATTACTAGAGGCAATCCTCAATTGGGGTTTGGTCTTGCCAGGTGACTCTACTTGTGTCTAGGTGATAAACTTAACCAGCATACTAATTTACACCATTAGCCATTATCTTCTAATACGCAATGTTCATTTCCACCATGCCTTTATTTGTTCTTTTGTTTGATTTTTAGGGATAGGGTTTCTCTGTGTAGTCCCAGCTGTCCCTGAACTCAGAGATCATTTGCCTCTGCCTCCCAGCACTGGGACTATGTTCAGCTGCCTTTATTTGGTTCTTTATGCATCTTATCTCTCAAGAGAACACAATTTTCTAGAGAATGATTTTTTTTCCCTATTTCCCACAGAATTTTAAGATTTTTAAGAAAAGACATGCAACAACAAATGGTTTGAGGGCTGGAGAGAAAAAAAAAGATAGATTAAATCATGAACAGATTTAAATCTAAGTTCAGCCTGGTAGAAAGACAACACTAGACACATTAGATTCAGAATAGTTACAATTTCTAGAAAATTCTGAAAAAGAAATACTGGCTTACCAATGCAAACATCAATTTTTCCTTTAATTGCAGCTTCGTGGAGAGGAGTATAATTCCAATTATCTCGAGCATTTGGGTCTGCACCATGTTGCAAAAGGAGGTTGACTACTTCAGCATGACCAAAAGAGCATGCATTATGAAGAGGAATAAGACCCCCGTCATCACGTGCTTGCACATTTGCACCATTCTGAAGCAGATATTCAACTACATCCTTCCGTCCAAAACCTAGAAAGAATACAAATTGCCCACATTTAAGTTTACCAAGGAAAATGACAAGCTATGCTAGAATGTTTTAGGATAAAAAATACCATGATCAAGGATTTAAGAACTGTTGAAAAGATGACTTGAAATACATACAACTAACCTTAATGTTTAAACCCAAGGTCTCTCCCTCTGCTAAGTAGCCTACAACACCCTAGTTGCTATTGCTACTAATTTCAGAGATGATTCTAAGGGGGCTAAAAGCTCAAACCCCAAGTGGCTCCAACTATATAATGACATTTCCAATTGCAAATACCAAGTTCTGCATATTTAGTGTGTACACATTTTCATACACTCCATGTATGTAACTTAAGTATATAAATGAGTACCTAATAAAGAAGTAGCACACTTAAAGTCTCAGAATCTTTCTGCTCCAGTGGGGTGGATAAATGGAAGGAATATAGAGACAGGAGATAGCTAAGTCAAAATCTGATGCAGTTACTGTTCCAATCCATGTGAAGCACCATGCCACTCATATCCCCACCAATATTTTTAAAAGATGCTATTTGCATATTCCCATTTTTTAAAATTTAAAGTCTAGTAATAGCCTAGAAATTAACTTCTATTTTACTAAAATATGAAAATTTAACTAGTTCCATCCTGATCTAGATAGTTGGTGATTTCTCAATCTTTTTACTACTGCACATGACACTATCAGTAACTAAAAAGAGAAAGAAAAGAAAACATAGACTCCAGTGGCTAATATGGCAAACAGAATCTTAACCAAGATATAGAATAAAACAGGGTTTGTGAGTGTGCTGGTTAGTTTTTTGTCAACTTGACATAAGCTAGAATCATCTGAAAGGAGGAAACTTCAATTGAGAAATTGCCCCTGGCTGTAGGCACCTGTAGGACATTTTCTCAGTGGTTGATAAGGGAGGGTCCAGTCCATTTATGTAGTGCCACACCCCTGAGCTCCAGGGCTGTAACAAAGCAAGCTGAGCAAGCCAATAAGCGTACTTCTTCATGGTCTCTGCATCAGTCCCTGCCTCCAGGTTCCTGCCCTGTTTGAATTTCTGCCCTGACTACCTGCAGTGATGAACTGTGATGTGGAAGTATAATAAACCCTTTCCCTTCCAAGTTGCTTTTGGTCATGGTGGTTTTCCGAGACGGGGTTTCTCTGTGTAACAGGCCATGCACGATGTTTTACTGCAGTAATAAAAATGCTAACTGGAACAGTAGATAAGATTTGGTTCTGGAAATGCTTAGTTAGATGTGCTCATGGGACAAATGTCCAGTGAGTAATAGGTTCTGTGGATCCTAAACTCAGGAAACTGGTCCAACCTGGAGACAATCATTTTGGAGTTCTGGCCATAAAGCCAGGCATGAATATTAATGAAGCTAACTAGAGAACACTGATATTTTGTTATACAGTGGGAAGCATATAAGACCCTACAGTCCTTCCTCACTTTCTCAAGATCTTTGCTCTCTCTGTGCTCCCTCAATCTTGACACTCTACTAGGTCATTCCCCAGAGCCCCTCAACACACCCCTTTCTTCCTCTCATGGAAAGTCTTCTTCCTGAACACACATTCTCAGCTCTGCTCCTGCATTACACAATCAGTAAGGTTTATCTCAAATTCAGCAGCTTCTGCTTCTTTCTCACAGTTGCTTTGAACAGGGTCACTTCCAATAGCCATATTCCTAAATCCAAAGGTTTTTGTCTGCATTTGACTAGATACACCAGCAATATTCAACAGCTCACTATTCTTTCCTGCTTGAAATACATTCTCCAAAGAGCTCAAGGAGTCATGATTCAGGTCTTCCCCTGATCACTCATTCATTTAACAAATCATAAGAAAACATCTACTATGTGCCAGATACTTTTCTGGTGTACATGACAAACCAATAAGTAAACTAAATCTCTGCCTTAAAAAAATTTGTGTTTGTGTGAGTGGCGTGTGCACACAAATTGTTTTTATGTACATAGAGGGGCCTTTGGGAAATAAAAGATGGCTTTGGATCCCCTGAAACTGTAGTTATAGCCATCTATTGGTGCTGGTAATGAACCTGGGTCCTCTTCACGGGAACCAAGTGCTCTTAACTTCAAAACCATTTCTCTAGCTCACCAAATTTCTGCTTTTGAGGAACTTCTTTTTTATTGGCATGGGGGAAGGCAATAAACATACTACACTTGTCACCTAAGTTCTAGAATGTTTCATCTTGATCCTTTCAAAAGCATCTCTCTCTAGCTCAACAAGGTCTCAGCTTTTCTATACTTCCACTGACACTGCTTTATTTCAGCCACCAGAACTTCCTGCCTTCAACAGTCTTTTTTTTTTCCAGAAGTGTCCCTTTCATTTCTATTTCCAACAGTCTTTATGGCTGCACACACCAGAACAGAGCTGTTCTTTTATAGCTTTTCTTCTTTGTCTATTTTCTAATACTATGATATAACAATCCAGCAAATATCAACAAACTGTTAGATGCTACATACTGTGAAGGACACTTAGTATGTAGGTTAGGTTTTTGTCAACTTGACACAAGTTAGAGTCATTAGGGAATCGACTGAGAAAATGCTTCCATCAGACTGGCCTGTAGAGTCTATAGGGCACTCTCTTGACTAATGGTTGACTGAATAGGGCCCCCTGGGCAGGTGATCCTGGACTGTATAAGAAGGCTAGCTGAAGGAGCTGCGTAGAGCAAGTACACCATTCCTCCACAGCTTCTGTTTTAGTACCTGCCCTCAAGCTCCTTCTTGAGCAACTGTGATGTGGAAGTATAAGCCAAATAAATCCTTTCCTCTCAAAGTTGCTTTTGGTCGTGGTTTTTTACCACAACAGTAGGAAACAAACTAGAATACTGGGGAAATGATCAACAAAGATATTCATGACCCTTTCACTTCATAGAATTAAGAGTCCAGGACCTCAGTTCTGTGTTACATGTCAGTGGTCTCTTTCCTCAGGAGACTAAGACACAAAGATTACAAATATAAAAGTAGCCTGTGCTCAGTGAGTCTGCAAACCACAACCCCACAGCACAAACACAAGCACCCACAGAAACAAGCCAAACCAACAAAACTTAACTCCACCGTATAACGTATAACGTTACTGTTTAAAATAGTTCACTTGCTTTCCATGGGCACTCAGACTAAACACTCAAATGCGCCACAGTGCAGGCAGAGACTGCTCTTTTGTTCCCCGGTTGCTGAGACCCGAATAATCACACAGAAACTCTATTAATTACAACACTGCTTTGTCAACAGCTCAGGCATATTTCTAGCTAGCTCTCACATCTTGAATTAACCCCCCCTTTTTTTAATCAATCTGTGTATTGCCATGAGGTTGTGGCCTACCAGTAAGGTTCCTAAGGTTCCAGTATGTCCTCCCCTTTGGCAGCTACATGGCATCTTTCTGACTATGCCTTCTCTCTGTGTCTCTCTTTGTGTCTGTTCAGATTTCTGCTAAGCCATTGGCTAAAACAGCTTCTATGTTAACCAATGGTAATAAAACATATTCATAGCATACAGAGGGGAATCCCACATCACCACAGTGAATTACCAAGAATCCTGGATGAACTGGCCTTTGGCACTGTTTCATGCCCTCCTCCCCCTCCTAATTGTGATCCAGCTTCTTCTGAGTTTGTCAAGTATGTTGAGATTCAGTAAATGCTGTCTGTCCACTCAGAAAGCTCTTCCTTTGAATGTGCAACCCTTAGTTTTGTTGTCTATTTAAAAGTCACCACCCAAACAAGGCGACCTCTGACCAGTCTCTACTCTGTCCAACTGTTCTCACCTAACACGGGCTGGCTGAAAGTTCCCTAAGAGCAGGGATTGGGTCTTTGTTGTTTACAGTCTGTATCATCTGTCTTTCTCTGTATATGGTGGCTCAGTATCTGTTAGTTTCAAATTCAAGAGCCTCCTGCTTCAGCTTCCTAGGGCTGAGATTATGAGCATGTACAACCAAACCCAGCTCCTGGATGCTAATTCCATAAGACTTGAGAGCTGTGAATGTCTTAGTCATCCTTATTTTCCTGGAGTTCTTCAGAGGATGAGGTGTTTAGTAGTTTGTTGATGCTTGCTTAATACACCAGGGTATGAGAAGAAAAGCTAAGAATGGAAACTGAGAATGGTACTGAGAAGCAAGAAGGACAATTTCAAGGAGACTGTAGATTTACTGCTTTCGTGTTGACCCTGTTACCACCACCTCAGCCATACTGTCTTCTACTACTGCCCCCTCCCATCCATTCAGTACCCATCTGGAGGAAAAGCTTTTAGAAACGGCTTTCTCAATTGGAGAGTAGGCCGGGGGGTGGTGGCGCACGCCTTTAATCCCAGCACTCGGGAGGCAGAGGCAGGCGGATCTCTGTGAGTTCGAGACCAGCCTGGTCTACAGAGCTAGTTCCAGGACAGGCTCCAAAGCCACAGAGAAACCCTGTCTCGAAAAACCAAAAAAATAAATAAATAAATAAATTGGAGAGTAAACAAAAGAATGAGAATAAGCAGAAATTAGTTAAGTATTCCTCTTAACTGTAAAGTCATGTAATACATCCACCTTTAGAAGAAGGATCCCTACTTCTTCACTGGTAACAATCATTAATAAAAATGGTGATATAAAGGCTGACTCTCACTAAAAGAAGAACTTGGTGAGTATAGCAAAAGCTAAAGTAAGTGTTTAGTTGTTACTGTTACAAGAAATAGAGTCTAGTGGGAAGATTCCTGTTCCAATGTGCTGGACCTAGCTGAAGGTCAAGTTGTAACTACCTGGCAAAATACCATGAAAAGGGGGTTGCTTGAAGCCAAAATTAAAGGGACACTGACTACAGATAGTTGAATTTGCTATACTGTTCAAGATCAAGAGCCTGAAATTTTGAACAACTGAAGCCACATCCTAACACTAAACAGTGGTTCTCATCCTTCCTAATGCTGCGACCCTTTAATATAGTTCCCTGTGCTGTGGTGACCCCAACCATAAAATTATTTTCATTGCTACATCTTAAGTGTAGTTTTGCTACTGTTATGCACTGTAAACATCAGACATGCAACCCCTGTGAAAGTGTTGTCTGACCCCCAAACACAATCCACAGGCTGAGAACCCCTGCACTGGAGGATTTTCCTTAGAGAGCCTGAGGTGATGTCAATAAACTTTCCACTGCTGGGAAAACACACCCATCTAAGGATGCATCAGTCAGGCATGGTACCTCATACCTCTAACCCTAGCATTTCAGAGGCAAAGGGATCAAGAGATGAATAAAAATCAACCAGATGACATGTAATGCAGCCTTAAAAAACAAATAAAAACCAAAAATATACAATAAAAAGATGTTTTCCAAATTCTCAGGGAATAATCTCTGATGAAATCCTCGTTCTTAGATTCTCAAGAATGGTACACAGCACTTCTGACAAAGTAACAATTTCTTGGGGGAAGGGAATGCTTTACAGCTCCATTTCCATCTGTTCTCACTGGCAAGATAGAACATGAGCAGATATACCCTAAGAGTCAATGCCAACCTCCATCTTAAATTTCTTTAGAATAGTAATTAAAGGAAGAGGGCTCTGTCCACTTTGACTTGGAGCAGGTATACTATCCAGCCAGACTAGAAGAAACATAGAAAAGAATGTCATGGACCGTGAGATGATAAAACCCTGACATTCTGGATGAGGGAGCACCCAGAAGAGTACCCCAAAGAAGTTACTGAAGCCAGCTCTCTAAGTTCAGGAAGAGCCAAGGAAAATGCTTAGCTAAGATCTTACTTTACAAGACACAGTGAATCAAAGCCTGACTTGTTGAGCAGACTAATCAGTATTGGCGTTTCTGTTATAATATTTAATTCCTGAATCAAAACCCCATCCTGAAAATAATAATGTACAATTGCAGTCCCAGACAAAAAATGTGGATACATTTTGTGGATCTGTGTGGCTACATCATAAATACGATGTTAGAAATGGTATTAAAAGGTCTGGAGAGATGGCTTAGTGGTTAAGAACATGGATTGTTCTTGCAGAGGACCCAAATTCAATTCCCAACACCCACATGAGGCAGCATACAGTTGTTTTAACCCCAGCTCCAGGGGATGGCCTTAACTTTAGGTACATGCACACAAATAAATAATAATAAAAATATTTTTAAAAAAGAGAAATGGTATTAAAGGTTTTTGAGATTTTTTTGTTTGTTTTTTCGAGACAGGGTTTCTCTGTTTAAGTCCTGGCTATCCTTGAACTCACTCTGTAGACCAGGCTGGCCTTGAAACTCACAGAGATCCACCTATTTCTGCCTCCCGAGTGCTGGGATTAAAGGCATTTGCCACCATGCCTGGCTGGTTCTTGAGATTTTTAATAATTTATTTTTATTTTATGTGTATTGGTGTTTTACCTGCATGTATATCTGTGTGAGGATGTCAGGTCCCCTGGAACTGGAGTTACAGATAGTTATGAGCAGCCCTGTGGCTACTGGGAATTGAACCAGGTCTTCTGGAAGAATAGTCAATGTTCTTAACTGCTGAGCTATCTCTCCAACCTGGTTTTTGAGATTTTTTGGTAGGATTGTTTTAGTAAACAATAAAAATGACAGAAATCATCATATTGTTTGTAGATGACCTGTCAAAGACTTGAATTGAGACAATTACTATTCTACTCTTCTATACCAAAGAATGAACAACCTGTCAAATTACAGAAATCCTGTATGCCTCTGAAAGATGCCAAGGAACCCCATGTTCTGATACTTCCAACTAGATCCATAGTTGAATAGAAAAGGCTATTCAGCGTCTTGTAACCTTTCTCCTACTGTATACCAGCCACATCCATTCACTCTTCAAGAGTTGCATATATGTGAACATGGTCCATCCAGTCTTCTTTCATCTTTAGAAATCCAGTTTTTTATCCACTGCCTGTACAATGAATTCTAGATGCTCTTATTCCACTTTCTTCCTATGGAAGAAACTTCTAAGCAGTTCACATAGTGGATGATTCTAATTGAATCTAACCAACTCAAAATGGGTACCAAAAACATACTACAAATCAAAACAGTGCTACATCTCTTGGCTACAACTATATAATGCACATTCATTTTCAACTTTTCATTCTTCGCAGCATAGCACATGTACTGTCTTTTATCCACTGTCTATATACCTGGGTTTCTTTTTAAAATTTATTTTTTATTTGATTTGCATTGGTATTTTGCCTACACATGTATGTATGTCTGTGTGAGGGTGTCAGATCTTGGAGTTATAGACAGTTGTTAGCTGCCATGTGAGTGCTGGGGATTGAACCAGGGACCTCTGGAAGAGAAATCAGTGCTCTTAATTGCTGAGCCATCTTTCCAGCCCATACTTGGACTTCTTAAACCACAGTCTTTGTACATTTTTCTGTACTGACTGACACTTTCCTGTATACTCCAAAAGTATTCAGGGGGGCTGGAATGGCTCAGTGGTTAAAAGCACTTACTGCTCTTCCAGAGAACTGGGGTTCAATTCCCAGCACCCACATGGCAGCTAACAATTATCTGCAACTCCAAGATCTAACACCCGCACATAGACATGCATGCAGGAAAAACACCAATGCATGCACACAAAAAACCCATACTGTCTGCATGCACAAAATGCTCAGATCATAAAAAGTATTCTTAAAAAAAAAAAAAAAAGATAAGGAGCTGAGAGATGGCTCAGTGGGTAAGAGCACTGGCTCCTCTTCCAGAGGTCCAGAGTTCAATTCCCACCACACACATGGCAGCTCAGAACCATCTGTAATTCCAGTTCCAGGGGAATCTGATACTGTCTTCTGGCTTCCAAAGGTACTGCATGCACACGGTGCACACACTCACAGGCCAAACAACCACATACATAAAATGTTGATTAGACAGAATTTTAGTGCCAAAAATTTTATACTTAGTAAAATTAGAGTCCAAACCCACTTGTTTGTATACAGTCTATGATGTCACTCAAAATTTTAAAAAAGAAAAAAAAAAATCAATCCATATCCTGTACATGTATAGTTGGGGGCAGAGAAAGAACAGAAGGGAAAGGAAATAATTTTCTGTGTATTTTTTCTTAGGAATGACTTCCTAAAAATTGTATTAGCTCGGGCGGTGGTGGCGCACGCCTTTAATCCCAGCACTCGGGAGGCAGAGGCAGGTGGATCTCTGTGAGTTCGAGACCAGCCTGGTCTACAGAGCTAGTTCCAGGACAGGCTCCAAAGCCAGAGAAATCCTGTCTCAAAAAACCAAAAAAAAAAAAAAAAAGTAACTATAAAAAAATTGAAAAAAAAACTTGTATTACCTAGTTCAATAATAAAAAGCAGCTAACAGAAGAAAAAATATCTGTTTACGTAATTATCTCAATCACAAAAAGAACTTAATTCCTATAAGGGGCTGATATCTGACTAATTGAACTAAGAGGGGTTTTTTTGTTTGTTTGTTTTGAGGGGTGTGCATGTGTGGAAAGACAAAACCATTTTTCATTGTCTAGCATTCACACCTCTCATTCTTATTGACAAAGCACCTTTTCTGTTCAATTAAACCTTTAAACTTTAATTGGCTATTTTAAATTTTTTTAAATGCGTTTGCATCTCCAACCCTATAAAATACAAACACAAATAACTGCGTGGTCAGGCAATTACCAAGTATCACCAGAGACCACAGACCGAGCACCCAACAGTACGCCTACATAAGCACAAATGCTAACTCACTACCCACAGAGAAAATGTGGGTGGGCACACTTACTTAAAAATAAATAGGGCTGAGAATGTAGCTCAGCAATAGCAAATGAGTTTAGTAGGGTCAAGGTACTTACTGGGCGCCATACCCGGCACAGAAAAACAGAATTAGTAAGTGATCCATTAATCTAATAATTTGAATTTTAAAATTTACAAGCCAGTCAGGTATGGGTGTGTGTGAGCAACAGCATTGCACACCTTTAATCCCAGCAATAGGGAGGTAGAGGCAGGTGGCTCTCTGTAGTTTGAGGCAAAAGTGAGTTCCAGGACAGTCAGGGCTGTTACATAGAGAAATCCTGTCTTGAAAAACCCAATAAACAAGCAAACCCCAATATTACAAAGCCATCTTTTAAAAACCTCCTTATTTTCTAGGGTTGAAACGTAGGACTTTCAAAAGTGTTATTGAGTATCCATTCTTTAGCAATTATTTTTTATAATAATTGTGTGTGTGTGAGTGTGTACAGGTGCCAGGTTAGGTATCTTTATCTATGGTTCTCTATTTTTTAAAGCAGGGTCTTGAATTGACCCTAGGGCTCACTGACGAAGGGCTGGCTAATAAGCCTCAAGGATCCTTCTGCTTTCACCTCCTAGAGCTGGGATAGCCATGTATCAATACAACTTTTTTTTTTTTAATGTGGTGGGGATCTGAACTCAAGTCCTCATGTTTTCAAGGTAAGCACTTAATCCACTGAGCCATCTCCCTAGCCTCCTTAGTAATTATTTTATGATTTGCCTTTTATATCCTAACTTCTTAATTTTACAACCTAAAACTGTCTCTAAGTAAATTATGAGTGGTGAGTTGGTCCCTAGGCTATTTAAATTTCCATTTCAATCTGGACAAACAAAATAAAATACATGGGGCTGGGTATACTCTACCCCATTCAGTTGTAGAACACTTGTCTAGCATGTGCAAGGCCTTAGATTCCATCCATGGGGTGGGAGAGGAGTGTGTTGGGGAAGAACTGAGGATGGGATGGAGTAGGAGCAACAAGGTCACACCATAAACCCACATCTCTAAATACTATTTTCAGACATGAACTCACTAATACACCAAATTCTTGAAAGGTGGCAACTAAGACCGTCCTTGGCTATTTTTATCAAGTGAACATAATCTAAGTAACATTACCCCTCTGGATTATGTAGCAGTTGGTTGTGACCATTTGCCAAATAGGTTGGCTAAATGGTCAAGCAGGACAATTCAAATTAGCCGAAGAAAGGCAACACTGTTAACAGAGATTTGGCCTTAGTGCTCTTCTTTTCTTCCCAGTGTCCACAGGCGTTCTCAGCTCACCTACTTGAGGTTTTCCCAAGCTTTTCCCTCTTAGAGAGGCTCTCGATTAGGGAAGCATGATTCATGACAGCATGTACATTATAAAACGGGGACAGGCCAAAGCAACCAGACTCACAATCAGTCTAACTGTAAAAGCAATGCCTGCGAGCAAGAAATCTTTCTCATGCTCTTCTGTCCATCATCCCTGCCCACAAAGAAACTTAAAATGTTTCTTTTTAAAAAGAACTGCTAAACAATCTTGACGCACACTATAACAAATGTTACCAAGCCATGATGACCTTTTTCGATCACGAGGTTAAAAAGTTACAATCTGTCCTTTATAGGAGAAGCATAAAAGGTTCAGTCAATAAGCTGGCCCCATCCCTGGCTATTTTAAATACCTCAACAAACCTTAGCACTCTGGTATCATAGAGAACCCAGCAGTTAAAACTAATTTCAAACTATTTAAAATAAATCTCAGGATGACTCGAAACGAGTCTCAAAATCCTAGATCTAAGCTCCAGTGCGTGTTCCATCTTGTCTCTCGCTCACTTTCCACCCCAACTTGTGCGTGTGTGTGGCAGAGGCCACCCACACTCAGCCTAAGTAGCTCTCAGGTCTCCCAAAGCTGCCTGTTTCCGGTTTTAGTCTCTCCAGAAACCTAAACCAATTAACTCTAATGAGTCAATAGCCAATAAAACAACTTCTAAATTACATTTTCACAGTTTACGAAGGCCGCTAGAACTTAAAGGATTGGGAAGAGTTACTGTGGAACTTGCAAAGAGTGAATTGTCGAGATAATTACTTTTTCAAATCACAAGGTCTTTCTGTGTGCAAGAGGCCCTTCAGGGTAGCAAGACCGGAAGTCGGTGCAGGTATTGTTGATACAGTAAAACAAAACAAAGCACCTCCCCCCATCAACCCACGCAAACAAACAAGCAAAAACCCTACCACCAAAACAACTTCCCGAGAGCACGCTCACCCCACCCCTCATCACGAGCCCGGAGAGAGCGAGACAGTCGCGAGAGTCCCCGGGAAAGGTCGGCGCCGGGACAGGGCGGTGTGGCTCGCGGCCTGCAAGCCCGAGCCCGCAGGTGGGGCGTGGGGGGGGCACGCGAGGCTGGCGTTTACCTGCGGCGAAGTGGAGCGGGGTGGACTTCCTGCCCGCCGTGTCGCGGCTGTTCACCTTCTCGGGCGTCACCAGCCTCTTCACCCGCTCCACGTCCCCGTTGCGGCAAGCCTCGAACAGCTCGCGGGCGGACGGCTCGACGGCCTCGGCCACGGCGCTCGCGCAGGCCGCGCCCCCGCCGGCGCAGCGGCGACCAGACATGATCCTGGCCGCCGCCGCCAGCAGCAGCGCCAGCAAAGGTAGCAGGAGCCCCGGCCCCGCGAGCAGGAGGGCGAGGCCCCCCGCAGGAGACGCGCTCAGGGCCCGGGCCGCTCGGCTCTCCGCTGTCACCAGAGCCGCCGCAGGCCCATGGCTGCGTCGCCGCGCGCCCCCGCCACGACTCCGTGACCCCCGGCTGCCCCACCGCGGCGGACGCAGCGCGATCCCGCCCGCCGAGCCCTGGAGCGACGCGGCGGCGGAAGCAGCCGAGACCACTCCTGCCAGCTCGCTCGGGTCCTGGGAGCGCGCGTGACGTCAGCCCGCGCGTGCGCACTGGCTGCGCTCCGGCCGGGCCGGTCTGGGCGAGCGGGGCCGCGCGGAGGGGTTTGTGGGAAATGTGCAGCGAGAGCCTTTGGTTGCGGGGAGAGAAGGGGCTCCGGCCCACCGCCATCTTTAGGGATCTTCTGCTGGAAACGGGAGGGCTGCCTTGTCTTTTCCTTAAAGCATAGACCTCCCAGAATGAGTTTCATTGCTCATATACTGAAAATGAACCTTTGCAAGTTTTGTTTCGGGCATGCATTTTTCTCTTGGAAGTTTTAGGGTGGTTCTTTATTTTTGCTTCCATACCGTCCCCTGGGAGATTCCTGCTTCCCCCTTCCCTCGCCCGTTTTCTTTGCCGTTGTCTCTAAACTAGACCCTCGGCATCCGCTTTTGTTTTTCATATAAGCCTTTTCTCAGAAATGGACCCGTTGCTCTTATTGAGAAGTTTGAATGATGTCCCTAAAAGATGAAAGTTAACCTCAACTCTAAAGCAACAATTGGGGGTGGGGGTGACTCTGATTAGTTACACTTCCCATCGTAAATTATTATCTCAGTGCTAACTGGAGAATCTATATATAAATCAGTATTGTTACCGGACGTGGCCGAGGGGCCGGTACACTGACAATGCACATTAAGAAAGTTTTCTAAAGTTTTTTTTTTCTCCCTGTGATCAAAAAATACAAACCACAGTTCATTTTTGTGTTTAAGGTAGTAGTGGCATTTTTGTGTAAGATCTTGTTTCAGGAACCCAAAAGAAAGGTATATATAGATTTTGCTCTCATGAAAGTGCTGGCCTTTGTCACGCTGACAAGCATTTCCCCCTGTGAATTGACTTAACCTGTTTTTCAGGAAATCCAGTTTTTGTTTGGGAGTGATGACTCACAGCTGTGGGAGAAAAGCAGGGTACACTTTTTTGAACATTTTAGTAAATGAGAGCATTGTTATATATATTTATTCTATAATCATGTTTTTAGGCTATTTAGTGTAAATTTAAATGAGTGCATATTAATAAATATTCACGAACACACCAAGGATTAGAACACTACTCATATGATTGTGTCTCATTTTTCTTTACTTCATCCACTTGCCAAATATATTCCCATTTTTTTTTGTTTTTTTTGTTTTGTTTTGTTTTTCGAGACAGGGTTTCTCTGTAGCTTTGGAGCCTGTCCTGGAACTCCCTTTGTAGACCAGGTTGGCCTCAAACTCAGAGATCTGCCTGCCTCTGCCTTCCGAGTGCTGGGATTAAAGGCGTGAGCCACCACTGCCTGGCCCAATTATTATTTTTTAATTTAGTAATTTTTGCTTATGTATTTCCTTCTAATATGTGTATCTTAAGCTACATCAAGCTGAGACAGCAAACACTACCTACTGATCAATCTGTCTCCCACCCTTAACATTTAAAAAAAGAGCATGATTTCTGGAGAAGCACAGTTGAAAACCACATTAGGATGGCTGCTCTAAAGCAAACAAACAGAAAATAGCAAATGTTGGTGAGCTAGGACAAACAAGAATCATTTCTCACTCTTTTGGCATCACGAATAAGTAGTGTAGTCATTATAGAAAACAATTTGGCAGCTCCTCACAAAGCTTAACCTATTGGGCCTGGAGAGATGGCTCGGTGGTTATGAGCACTGTTGGCTCTTCCTAGGACTTGGGTTCGATTCCCGGTACCCATATGGTGCTGCACAACCATAGCTCCAGTCTCAGGATCTCTTGCCCTCTTTTGGACTCCCCAGACAGCAGGCAGACATGTGGTGTAGGCAAAATACCAAAACATAAAATTAATTGATTAAGCCATTTTAGAAGTTAGTGTGGTGGTTTCTCAGAAAACCGGGAATCAACTACAAAACCCAGCTACTCTTGAGCATATACCCAAAAGATGCTCAATCACACCACAAGGACATTTGCTCAACTATGTTTGTAACAGCTTTACTTTGTAACATCCAGAACGTGGAAACAACTTAGATGTCACTCAATCGAAAAATGGATAAAGAAAATGTACATTTGTGCAATGAAGTATTACTCAGCTGTTAAAAACAAGGACACCAGGAAATTTTAAGGCAAATGGATGGGAACTAGAAAAAAAGTCATCCTGAGTGAGGTAACCCAGACTAAGAAAGATAAATATGGTATGAACTCACTCATAAGTGGGTATTAGCTGTAAAATAAAGGATAACTATACTAAAATCCACAGAGACAGAGAGACTGGGTAACAAGGAGGGTTCATAGGGGTACACCAGATCTCCCTGGAAGGGGAAATAGAAGAGATTTTGTGAGTGGGTTGAAGGTGGCTAGGGATGGAAACATGAGCCATCGTGTTGGGGAAGGAGACACAGAAGGAGAGAGCACTGAAAGAGGGGGCATTTGGGGGTCAGATGAAAACCTGGCACAAGGGAATCTCCCAGGAATCTACTCTAATTAAGACTCCTAGCAATAGCGGATAAGCAGCCTAAACTGGCCATCTCTTGTGACCAGATTGGTGCCTAGTCCAAATGTCATCAGAGAGTCTTCATCTCGAAACAGATGCAGAACCACAACCAAACATTAGATGGAGTTTGGCGAGTCCCACAGAAGAGGGGGGAGAAAGGATTGTAGGAGCCAAAGGGGTCAAGGACACCACAAGAAACTCACAGAATTAACTCACCTGGGCTCACAGGGGCTATAGAGACTGAACCGGCAGCTAGGGAGCAGGCATGGGACCGACCCAGGCACTGCATAAATGTGACAGCTGTGTAGCTTGATCCTCTTGTGGGGCTCCTAACCATGAGAGCAGGGGATGTCTCTGACTCTTTTGCTGACTTTTGCCTACTCCTCATCTTGCCCAGCCTTAATACGTGGGGAAGTGCTTACCTTTACTGCTACTTGATAAACCGTGTTTTGTTTTGTCTCATGGGAGACCCATCTTTTCCTAAACAGAAACAGAGGAGGGGTGGATAGGTGAGTGGGAAGAGAGGGGTACTGGAAGGAACTGGAGGAGAAGAGAAAGGGGAAACTGCAGTTGGGATGCAAAACAAACAAACAAACACATTTATTTAAAGAATTTAACATAAAGCTACCATCTGATCTACTTCTGGGTATAGTCCAACAATTTGAACGTAGGATCTCAAATAGTTCCACATTCATGTTCATTATATGATTGCTCATAACAGCAAAGTGATACAAGCAATCCAATTGTTCCATGAGTGGATGAGTATGAAATGTGATAAATGCATATCATGGTCCAACTCTCAACCTCCAGAAAAAAAATGAATCCTATCACGGGGCCCCAACATGGGTGATCACTGAGGATATAAATGGTAAGTAAGGTAAGCCAGCTAGCGAAGACACAAAGTAGTTTTACTTGTATTCATTCAGAGAACAGCGTTAGCAAATTACCACAGTTTTTTAATTTGTATTTTATTTTTATTTTTAGTTAGAACAAGTTGTTCATTGGTTTGGTTTGATTTCTTCAAATCCTTTTTTTCCTTGGCTTATAGACGGCTACCTCCTCACTGTAACCTCAAGTGATCTTTCCTCTACATGCACATGTAGGCAGAGTTTTTCTGTGTCCCAGCAGTCACCCCCAAATAACCACACAGAGAAACGTTATTAGTGCTTGGCTGATAGCTTAGGCTTGTCTCCAGCCAGCTCTTACAACTTAAATCAATAAATTGCTATTCATCTATGTTTTGCCCAGAGGCTCATTTACCTCATCTATGAACTTCCCATGATGCTTCTTCTGCATCTGGCTGGAGACTCCTCAGACACTGCCCCTTCTTCCCAGCATTCTCTCTGTCCCCAAAATCCTGCCTAGTTATTGGCCAATCAGCTTTTCATTAACAATGGGAGTAACACATCTTCACAGTGTACAGAGGAATTATTCTACAGTGTTTCTCCCTTTATGTCTAATTAAAAAGGAAGATTTTTAACTTTAACATAGTAAAAATACATACAAAAAAAAAAAAAGCCAGGCAGTGGTGGCGCATGCCTTTAATCCCAGCACTCGGGAGGCAGAGGCAGGCGGATCTCTGTGAGTTCGAGACCAGCCTGGTCTACAGAGCTAGTTCCAGGACAGGCTCCAAAGCCACAGAGAAACCCTGTCTTGAAAAACCAAAAAAAACTCCAAACAAACAAAAAACAAAACAAAACAGTTATTAATGGGTTTTCTGTGCCTGGATAGTAGGTTTCTCCTCAGATGCAGTAAGCCAGAGCAAGCTAAGTTGAAAAAGTAAAAGAACAGATTTGTTTGGAGCAAAGCAATTCCTAGGTCAGTTCTCCAGCCCCAGGGACCGAGGCAGGAGAAGTCACATGCTCAAACTAAAGCAGGGTTATACCCTGTAGCCTAGGGGTAATGATGAGTCCTCCATAAGCTGGGTTTGTGCCTGAGTACAGTACACTTTAGGTGGGATCTTGGCCTCTGCAGCCACCAAGAATGTTTAACTGAGCTTTTGGTGCCTTTTATTTGTTAAAGATTTTCTGAGAAGACTGGGTTTGGAGAGAAGGAAATGGGGTTTTCTGGATCAAGCTGGAGTGAGCTGGAGATTTCCAGAAGAACAGTTATCATGTAAGAATTACAGTTAACAATATCCAGTCCATTTATATTTGGTGAATTTAGGGAAAATATTCTATTACTTATCTTATCTTTGTGAGTCTGAAGTTTTATACCTAATTTACCTTTTTTGGTAACTAAAGAAAACTTTAAGTCTAATTATTTAGTCTTTAACTCCATCAAAGACCCCAGAAGGGTGTAATGTTACCTAGTGACTGGGCTATCTGGCTGTCTGGACAATCACCCAAAGTTCTGTAAAGTTGGGACATCCAACTTTGGCCTACAGGCCTAGCATATCTGACAGATGTTTCTGAGAAGCAGGGAATTTTGAAGAACTTCCTACCTTGTCTTGGCAAAGTTTGGCTGATACACAATCCTAATTAGTCTTAATAATAAAAACCCAGAGTTTTGGGCAGTTGCTTTTTTTGCATCATGCTGGTCGTTTGAAACAAGGACAGTTTTTTGCTCAAATGACTAACTTTTGCCATAAAGAGAGCAAATTCCACATGGAAGTTCTTCAGTACCCATCGTCTTCTATTGAAGTGCATTGGTGCTGTCAGGAGCATACATGTCTCACTGTCATGAACAGTCTTAGATTATTAAGCATATTAAATGCTATATTCTGTAGGTCTTTAAAGTGTTTGAAGACCATCTTTCTATCTAAATATATCTGTTTGACCTTGAAAACATACCTAATATGACAACAAGTTTGATTATCAGAGGTGACTAACTACTAACCTATATTTTTAATTATACATTTAAAATGAACTATATAAACACAATACCCTCAATAAGAGTAGAAACATACATATAGTATAACAAAATTAACTTAAAATTGTTTCAATAAACCAAAATCCATACAAATGTAAAATATTTTGAGAGTAATAGTTGCTTTTTGGGTTAAAGCAGATTCAATAATTGATCCTTTTACCTCATAATTTCTATATCATATCCCCCCTTTTTCCTTTAGAAAGAGATCTTTGCATTTAACCCTTTTGTTTAGATTTTTTCTGACTATGACCAATCACAACTTGTAACCAACTCCCCTGAACAATGACAAACATTCATAATCCATCGAATAACCAAAATCCATCCATACCCATCTCCTGGGAATGTGGGTTTCATTCTTTAAACTACTTCGTGTTGTTTGTGGGCATTAGTATCTTTGGGAGAACCTTTAGAAAATCAGGATAATTCTTAGGTCCTAGCTGGAGTAGTTTGTGAGGCTAGACCATCTCAGCCAGCAGTCTTGAAGCTGTTTTAGATGCAGAATTTTGAAAAGACTGTAACAGGCATTTTGAGATACTGGATCACCTGGGCCATCTGTTTTCATTGGTGTCTGGTCTCCTTGTTCTGAAAATACATAAACTTTTAAACGTAGCATACATATCTGCATTAATGCAAGTACAGACTGTGCATTGTACAGCAGTCAGCCAAAGATTTTTTTTTCTAGACAGGGTTTCTCTGTAGCTTTGGAGCCTGTCCTGGAATTAGCTCTTGTAGACCAGTCTGGCTTCAAACTCACAGACAAAGATGATTTTTTTTTTGTTTTATGTTTAAGCAAATAAAATATACGTCCCATGTCTTGTAGTTCTTCTAGGTTTATTTCTTCATGTTCATAGTCAGGATTTTAAGGGGGTCTTCCCTGATCAAACCTGATCCGTATCAACTTGGAACAAATCTACAGCCTCTCAGCCCTTGTAGGAATAAAAGCATAACCTCTTCCCAAAGTAACATTTAGTTTTGACTCACATTTTGAAGTGAAGACATTTTTTAAAATATATAGGCTGGTTTAATCTAGTAGTTTTCATAATCCATAATCTTAGCAGCTGTCATTCTTTTATTAGCCATCAAAAAATCTAAAGACAACAGAATAACATGCAGAATCCAGATTCTGTATTTCCCATCTTTACAAAGCTTATTTAGCTTTCTTCCTCTATTCCTTTTTAAAGGACTTTATTGTTTTTAAGTTATTTTGTAATCTATGACTGTCTCTACCCTTTCTCTTTTCTCCCTCCAGCATATATATATATATATATATTTTTTTTTAACAACGAGAGCAGCACAGCTTCACAGTGTATTCTAGAAGCCCACTTGTTTGGGGCTGCTCAGCCACAAAATAATCACACAAAAACCATGTTATTTGCAATATTGTTTGGCCGATAGCTTAAGCATATTTCTGGCTAACTTATATCTTAAATTAACCCATCTCCATTCATCTGTGTATTGCCCTGAGGGTGTGGTTTACCAGGTAAAGTTTCAGTGTCTTTCTCTGGCTACATGGCTTCTTCTGACTCTGCCTCCTTTCTCCCACCATCCAGTTTGGTTTTCCCCACCTACTTCTACTCTGTCCTATCAACAGGCAGTTTCTTTATTGACTAGCGGTATTCACAGCATACAGAGGGGAATCCTACATTACCTCCCCTTTTCTGTTTAAACAAAAAGGAAGGTTTTGGAAGTCCTTCTGTATATGTGTTGCTTTTATTGGTTAATGAATAAAGTAACCAAGTACCTTGGCCTTTGATAGGGTAGAGTAGGTCTAGGCAGGGGAAAAGTAAACTGAATGTTAGGAGAAAGAAGGCAGAGTGAGGAGTTGCCATGGAGCCGCCAGAGGAAAAAGATGCCAGCTGTTAGTTTGTACCTTGCTGGTAGGCCAGGAGCCTTGCGGTAAAATATAAAATAATAAAAATGGGTTAATTTAACATGTAAGTGCTTGCTAGGAATATGCTATAGTAATTGGCCAAGCAGTGATTTAATTAATACAGTTTCTGTGTGGTTATTTTGGGGCTGAGCAGCCGGGAACAAAGAAGCAGCCCCCTACAACAACAGTGTACAGAAGGACTATTCCACAGCAGGTCTACTCTGGTATTTCTTTAGCATGTTCAAGTTTTGTCATCATATAGGGATCCCAGCCAACTTGGATTGTAGCTCACCTTGTATGACTTACAGTTGTCCTGGCTGCTGATGTAACTGTTGTGTTATACTTTCCTCAGAAATAAAACACTCCATCTTGGAAGGAAGCTCCTTAAGACACAGGATGTTCTAAGGGGAGTAAAACAGCCCATTCTTCAGGGGAGTTTCTTCAGTCCAGAAATTTAGGACATGAACAACTGGTTATCCTCAGGAAGTCTGTGAAACTGATGAACTTCACGAGGCTCCCCTACTTCCCCAAGCACATAAAAGCTGTAAGGAGAATGTGGCGGTTTGAATAAGAATGGCCCACATAGGCTCACATATTTGAATACTTAGTCATAGGGGATGGCACTATTTTGGTGTGGGAGGTCCTTCTGTATATGTGTTGCTTTTATTGGTTAATGAATAAAAAGCTGTTTTGTGCAGGTGGTTGTGAGTCACCATGTGGCAATAAACTCCAAGATAGTTTTAAAATATTATCTGCCTTTCATTGATCTTTAGTTTCTATTTTTAATTTTTGTAACTTTGTGCTGTGGGATGTCTTTCTGTATGCTGTGAATGTGTGTTGCTCTCATTGGTTGATAAATAATTCTGCTTTGGTCTATGGCAAGGCAGGATAGAGCCAGGTGAGAATTTCAAGCACAGATACAGGAGAAAAAGAGAAAGAGTCTGGGAGACACCAGACAGCCACCAAGGAAGCAAAACATGTGAAAAATGAGGTAACACCACAGCCACCTGGCAATACATAGATTAATAAAAATGGGTTTGTTTAAATGTAAGAGCTAGCTAGTAATAAGCTTGAGCCATCGGTGAAACTTTTATAATTAATATAAGCCTCTGAGTGATTCTTTGGAAATGCTTGTGGGATGGGGCAGGATACAGAAAAGCCTCAGATTACAAGTTTGGGCCTTAGGCAAGCTAAGGGAGACAGGTTCTCTTCTGGCTCACAGTTCATGGCAGAGGAGTTTGAAGGCAGTTTGAAGCAGCAACTTGCACAGCATCCACAGTCAAGAAGCAAAGAGCACTGGGTGGTGATTGTGCACACCTTTAATCTCAGCACTTGGGAGTCTGAGTCAGTGGATGTCTGTGAGTTCGAGGCCAGCATGGTCTACAAAGTGAGTTCCAGGGCAGCCAGGGCAGTTACACAGAGAAATCCTGTCTTGACTCACCCTCCTCCCGCAAAAAACCAGGCAGACAGCAAGGAATGCATGCTGTGTCCTCCCTTTGCATAACCAAGGATCCCAAAAGTAAGTTTCCCCCACAATTAAGATGGGCCATCCCATCAATTAACAGTAATCAAGGTAATCCTGTCCCTGTCCCCAGGTAACCTCAGTGGTCCACCTTCAAGGTGGCAAAAGCTTTTGTCAAACTGACTTTAGCCATCATAGAATACCTGCAAAGAACATAAAGTAGTGGCATCGTCATACATGTGTGTTGTTATACATTGCTCTCTCTCATTTGTTTCTTCCTCCACCTCCTCCCCTTGTGCTCCCTCCTGTCTTCTTGCCTTTGGCTCCCATCACACACTTTCCATCACCCCCACCACTCTCATATCCCTTAGGTCTCTGCCTCCCCTCCTCTCCTCCCCTTCCCAGTTTCATGACATACAAACATACATAGCACACACTCAAGCACACATAAATTTAGGTTCCAAATATGACAGTATATGTGATATTTTTCTGAGTCTTATTTTGCTTAATGATTCCCAGTCGCATTTTTTTAAACAAATGACATAATTTCAGCTTTCTCTCAGCTACTGAAGATTCTATTGTGTATGAGTTGTCACATTGCTTTGTGAATAGTGCAATCTTAATCATAGATGTGCAAAGACCTTGTGGTGTGCTGGCTTAGAGCCCTCTGGGAATCTATCCAGGAACAGGAAAGCTGGGTGCGTCACATTTCTTACTTTTTAATTTTCTTTTAAGATTTCTTTTTGATTTTTTATTTTATTTCATAATGATTATAATAATATTATGATGTGTGTGTATGTGTGTGTAGAACCTGTGCACATGGGTGTCCACAGAGGCCAGAAGAGGGTGTCAGATCTGCTGCAGCTGGAGTTATAGATAGTTGGGGAGCCCCCTGACATGGGTGCAAGACCAGCACGTACTCTTTAACTGCTGAGCCATTTCTCCAGGCCCTTCTGCCCCCACTCCACATTTCTTTAAGAAAGATTTCAGGAATCTGGAGAGATGGTTGGTGGTTAAGAGCTCTTGTAGATCTAGTTTTGGTTCCCAGCATCCGAATGGTGGTTTACAAGATGATTCATATCCTCTTCTGACCTCTGTGCGCACCAGACATGAGCACATACGTGCCTGCAGGAAAAACACTCATGCACATAAAATAAATAAATCTAAAACAGAAAGAAAGAAAGAACAAAGGAAGGAAGGAAGAAAGAAAGAAAGAAAGAAAAAGAAAAAAGGAAAGAAAGATAGATTGAGTTCAGGAGCTGGAGAGATGGCTCAAAAATTTAAGGGCAATTAATGTTCTTACTGAAGACCCAGGTTCAGTTCTCAGTACCCATGTCAAACAGCTTATAACTGCTTGTAACTCCAGCTCCAGGGGTCTGACACACTCTTCTGGTCTCCAGGGTCACTCACAAGTACAGGAAGCATGTAAACTCATGCAGGCACATGTATACATAAATGAAAAAAATAATACATTTCGAAGTATTTCTAACCTCAAACAAAACTTTCTCTTCCTATTTTAAAAGTACATTTTTGTTTCTTTGTTTTTGTATCCTGTCCACAGTTTCCTCTCCCTCCTTTCCTCCAGTCCTCCCTTCCCATCCACTTCTCCTCTTCTGTTTCTCTTCTGAAAAGGGCAGACTTCCCATAGATGTCAACCAGCCATGGCTTATCAAGTTGCAGTGGGAACCGGCACCTCTTCTCCTATTAAGACTTGATGAGGCATCCCGGTGGGAGGAACGGGTCCTGAAAGCAGGCAATGGAGTCAGAGTCACCCACTGCTTCCACTGTTAGGAGTCCCACAGGAAGACCAAGCTACACAACTGTCACATACACGCAGAGTGCCTATGTCAGTCCCAATCTGGCTCTCTGGTTGTTGGTTCAGTCTTTGTGAGCTCCTATGGGCCCAGGTTAGTTGAATCTGCGGGTTTTCTTGTTGTGTCCTTGACCACTCTGGCTCCTATAAACTTTCCACCCCCTCTTCCATAGGATTCCTCAAACTCCGCCTAATGTTCGACTGTGGGTTTCCATCAGGTCCTGGGTGACGCCTCTCCGATGAGCACTGGGCTAGGTGTCAATTTATGAGTATAGCAGGATGACATTAGGAATCATTTCATTGACTTTTGCCCTGCCAATAGTGTTTAATTCTATTCTAGGACTCTGGGTGATCCTGCCTATCCTGGCCCTCTAGGTTGAGCCATGGTGAGCTCCCTGTCATGGTACGGGTCTCCAGCTGGACCAGTCATTGATTGGCCACTCCCAGAATTTCTGCATCACCTTTATTCCACATATCTTGTAGGCAGGACTAACTGTAGGTCGAAGATTTTGTGGTTCGGCTGATGTTCTAATCCCTCCACTGGAAGGCTTGTCTGGTTAAGGAAATGGCTGGCTCAGGCTCTGTATCCCCCATTCCTCAGAGTCTTAACTAGGGTCACCCTCAAAGATTCCTGAGAGTTTCAACCACTAGGTCTCTAGCTCTTCCCAGAGACACCCGCCCCCATTCAGGTTGTCTCTCCCAGTACTCTTTTTTTTTTTTGTTTTGTTTTGTTTTTCGAGACAGGGTTTCGCTGTGGTTTTGGAGCCTATCCTGGAACTAGCTCTTGTAGACCAGGCTGGTCTCGAACTCACGGAGATCCGCCTGCCTCTGCCTCCCAAGTGCTGGGATTAAAGGCGTGCGCCACCACCGCCCGGCTTCTCCCAGTACTCTTGAGAGCATATTTTAAATATATTACCCTTTCCTCCCAGTGTGAAGGCATAAAAATAAGACTACAGGTTGATACTTTGTATGAGAACGTCTCTTAGAGGACTGCATAGGTGCCTAACTCTGTAAAATGTAAACTTGAAGTTTTCAGATTTCCAGAAGCCAGGTTAGCTCTGACACTTCTTGGTAAAGACAGCCACCTAGTGGACATAGCTCTGCCAATGTTTGAGGATTCACAAATAAAATGAATAGGGGCGCTCAAACCAAAGGCAAACTGCAACGTTGATTTAAGGCTTTTGAAGAGACATGACTGGGAGGGTATGGTGGCCCGGAATGATAGCATGTACCTCTACCCAGCACTTGGGAAACAGAGAAAGGAGGATCTCTGTGAGTTCAGGGCCAGCCTGGCCTAGGTAGTGAGTGCTAGGCTAGAGAGCGCTAGACTATTGGTTTGTTTTGTGGAGACAAGGCACAAAACAAAGGAATTTTAAAAAAAAGGGCTTGGAGATGTAGCTCAGAAGAAAAATATTGCTTGTGAAAGGCTCTTGGTCTGCAGTATTAAACAGTAAACACTAAACCCCAAGTCAGGAAGCAAAACAAAAACAAGCAAACCCTAAATCCAAAACAACAAAACCAAACCCATAGACGGATACCGCTTCTGTCTAACTCTGAAAGCTACAGGGGTGGGTGTGGGGGAGCGGAGGGCAGGTGGGGGAGGGAGTGGTCTTTGTACCCTGGTTCAGGGAGCAGAGTGCCGTTCGATTAGAGGGCAGCACACTCATCTGCTTTGTTCTGAGTCTGCAAGGACTGCTCTCTAAAGTGGCAGGAAGAGGCTGGCTTTGTCTGAGGGAGTATTAGTTACTGTTCTTATTTCTGTGGCAGATTCTTTGACGGAGGTCATTTGAGGAAGGAAAAGTTAGTTTGGTGCCTGGTTCCAGGGAATAACAGCCCATCACGCAGGGAACGGTGCCACTGAGGTCGCTGGGTCTGTGGTGGTGCGCTCTTATGAACAGCTTGTTTGCATCATGTGTAGCGGTTGAGATGGGACCCAGGGCTCTGCGCATGCTAGGCAGACGCTCTGCCAGCAGAGTGAACTCCCAGCCACCATTGCCGCTTAACTCTTGAGGTTCATTCATCACTCATGGGGTTTTTAGAACATATGCAATTCTTCGAATTTAGGCTTAAAACTTTACTGACATTTTTATAATAAAGGCTATATAAGGGCTGGTAATGTGACAGGTTTGGTGACGGGGGCTTAAACGAGGTAAGATTTTATATGCAGGGTTTTGCTTTCTTCTGAATTAGAAAGCGCTAACTCACAACTATGAGTCATGAGACGTTGGAGGAAGGTTGTTGCACTCCGTGTAGAATGCTCACCCAGCGTGCACGACGTTCTGGGTTTTGTCCCTAATATTAAAAAAAGGTGGCACAAATTTTGGCAAACATTGATAGTTTTAGAGTTTTGGATTGAATGTGAATCCAGAAATTCGGGTGAGATTTTCCCCTGAGCAGCGCACCTGACTCTTTCTTAGGTCAGGTGCTAGTACTTCAAAAGTCTGGTTGTGTGTAGCTCTAAGAAAGATTTTTTATATTATTTTGAAGAATTTGGTTGTTTTATTAACTTATTAGTATCATTGTTGTTGCTACATATAATGTGTCCACACTGGCATGTGCCATTCGGCCCCTGTGTGGAGCCGGAGGGTAACTGTGTGGAGGCCTTCTGCCTTTGCAGAGGTTCCAGAGAGTGAACTCGGTACAGCAGGCCTACGAGACAAGCTCCTCACACACTGAACCATCTCCCTGGCCCTGGTTGCAGTTCTTTTTAAAAAGGATTTATATATCTATTTATTTAATGTGCTATGTCTGCACATATGCCTTTATACTAGAGGAGGGCATCAGATCCTGCTATAGATGGTTGTGAGCCACTGTGTGGTCGGTGGAAATGGACCTCAGGAAGAGCAGCCAGTGCTCTTAACTACTGGGTCATCTCTCCAGCCCCCACTGGTAGTAGTTTTAAAATGGGCCGCGTGTACTGTGGATTTCTTTAGCAGAATGAAGCACTTGTCTCTTGGTAATTTTGTGAAATCTTAACCCTTTAAGTCATTACAATAATTATCTTTTTAACCTTAAAATAAGATGTTCTGGCTAGTCACTGTTAGATATAGTGAAGAAACAGGTAACTTAAGGCAGTCAGTTAAGATTTTGAAAATGTCCTTTCCCGGTGTTACCAGAGTCTAGAACAAAATTTTATTCTTCTTCTTAAAAATGTGCGTGATTAAGCGATTGACCAAACAGCATTGCAAATAATATAGTTTCTGTGTGATTATTTCAAGTCAGAGCGGCCGGGAATGAACAAGCAGCCTTCTCCAACAGTCAACAGACATACTCTTATTTTAACTCCTCTTTGGAGATGGCTTTTGCTCATGTCACAGGCTGGCTTCCATCTCCCGGCCTGAAGAGATTCTCCTGCCTTATCTTCAAGTAGCTGGTAGTGCAGACACTTCCATGCCCAGCTTGGTTTGAACCTTTTGAAAGATGGCTTCTCATCCTAAGTCTGATGCACTTATTAGAAGTGTCAATCATTGTCACAGTTTTTTTTTCTCTTCCTGTTTCTCCTGAGGCAATATGTCACTCGCCAGCTACATTTGTTCAATGTGCGTGAACAAAATCCTTATATTATTTTTTTCCTCTGAAAAAATTGCTAAACTTCATCTAGGTTTCAGGGATATGAGTTTGAGAATGCTTTGGTGAGTCTGAGCTTGTTAATAACAAGACTTGGATAGCAAGAATTGGATGTCCGGCTTCTGTTTCTCCAGTGCCCTTCTTTGTGTTCCACCAGACGGCAGTTCACCACCTCTGGCAGGCCACATGTCTTTACAAACCATCCCCATGGCTAAGTTGCTGGCCCCTGAGCTCTTGGTGGATAGAGGTTGTCCTACTTAGGTTTCTATTGCTGTGATAAAATAGCCTGACCAAAAGCAACTTGGGAAAGAAATTATTTATTTAGAAGAAAGAGGGGGGAGGGAGGTGGGAGAGAGGCAAAGGAGGGAGAGAGAGAGAGAGAGAGAGGGAGGGAGGGAGGGAAGGAGAGAGAGAGAGAGAGAGAGAGAGAGAGAGAGAGAGAGAGAGAGAGAGAGAGAGAATGGTTTTAGTGGCATGTGCTTGTAATTCCAATACTAAAGAGCCTAAGTCACGGAGATTTGAGGTCAATCCCAGCTACATAGGAATACTCTGACCTCTCAAAAAACCAAACCAAACCAAACCAAATGAGAACATAGGAGAAAATAAATGACATCCATTTTTGAAGATAGCAAGAGAACATGGTGAATGAGACTCGGTGATACCAAATGTAGGGGTTCGGGTAAAAGCAATTCAATTTCCCCCCCTGAAAACAGATTAGACAACCCAGGTGATACTTGGAAGCCCAGGTGCTACTTTCACTTTTAAATGAAAAATTGAGAATGATTTTCAAAACTCACACCAATCCTTAAAAAGGCATTCCCAAGAATGGATATGCGTGTGTGTGTATCTGTGCACGTGTAACTATATATGGTTGGAATGACTGAGCTTTCTTTCTGTTTTCATTGATGTGCACTCTGTACACCTTAAAATAGCACCAAGGATGGGGCTCAATGGTAGAGCACTTGTCTAGTTTGTTCAAGACTTTGAATCAATCCCTAGCGACACACACACAATTTACATACAGTAAAACCCATGAATCTTGGGGCCTGGAGAGATGGCTCAGTGGTTAAGAGAACTGCTGTTCTTGCAGAGGACCCCAAGTTCCACTCCCCAAATTCCACTCCCAACACTGACACTGGGCAAGTTTATAACTACCTGTATTTATTTCCAGGGGATCTGACATCCTTCATGTAGCCTTCATGGTTACTATATGCATGTGGGGCACATACAGACAAGCGGGCATATATGTGTTTTGGTAGTTTGAAAGAAAGTGGCTCCCAAAGGGAGTGTACTGTTGGGAGGTATGGCCTTGTTGGAGGAAGTGTGTCATTGTGGAGGTGGGCTTTGAGGTTCCATATATGATTAAGCCACGCCCAGTGAGAAAGATCACTTCCTTTTGTCTGTACAAGATGTAGAACTCTCAGCTACCGCTCCAGCATCATGGCTGCTTGCACACCGTATGTCCCACCATGATGATAGCAGGCTGAATTTCTGAACTGTACATCCCCAAATTAAATGCTTTGTTTTCTAAGAGTGGCCGTGGTCATGGTATCTCATCACAGCAAAAGAAACCCTAAGACAAATTGTACACAAAAACAAAAGTAGGGAATGTCCAGATTGCATGGCAGGTAAAGGTACTTGCTGCCATGTCTGTTGGCCTGAGTTTGATCCTCAGAACCCAGGTGGAGGAAAGAGCACACCCCTTTCTCAGTTAACCTTTGCATAAGGTAATCACCACAGGCTAGTCCAGCTACTTCTCATATTAGGATACAGCATGTGCTTTTTGTGTCTCGCTGATTTTGTCTGTAAGTTCATTAATGTTATTATGAACATCTGCATTTTATGTCTTTTTTAAAAAATAACTGTCGAGTGTCATCCCATTATGCAAAATCACAAGATGGGTTCTATCTATCTATCTATCTATCTATCTATCTATCTATCTATCTATCATCTATCTATCTATCTATCTATCTATCTATCTATCTATCTATCTA
>NC_022015.1:64916083-64921968 GCF_000317375.1 Microtus ochrogaster | reverse complement strand
ATCTATCTATCTATCTATCTATCTATCTATCTATCATCTATCTATCTATCTATCTATCTATCTATCTATCTATCTATCTATCTATCTTTCTCTCTCTCTTTGCAAGAGTGACTGAGCCACCTCTCCTGTCTCTAGTTTTAAATAGAAAGGGAAACCTTTCAGGCTACAAACCTCTCCCCGAATCTCAGTCCATATTTTAAAAAATTATCTGTTCTAGCCAGGCGTGGTGGCCTATACCTTTAGTCCAGCACCTGGGAGCTTAGACAGGTAGATCTCTGTGAGTTCCAGACCAGCCTGGTTTACACAGTGAATTCCAGGATAATCAGAGCTGTGTGGAGAGAACTTGTTTCAAAAACTAAAACAAAGCAATTGCTTTTCCTAAGTGGGCCAATGCAGTGAATGTTCCCGTTGACTAGTTGTGTCTAATTCCTGTTGTGTTAATTTAGATCCTGAAGACAAAACAAAACATATAGATTGTGATCTGTAAGTCCTTTCTCTAACCTGATTCCATATCTAGAATCTCTAGGTCTGTTCATGGCAGTCAGGAGCAGCCATCTCAGGTCAAGGGGCTGTGTGCTTATATATTTCCTCATAGCTTTGGTTGCTCATGTGAAAGTTTACATAAGAATATTCATTTTAGAATTATTTATGGTGGTCAGTGTTTGCACGGTGTCTTAAGTGTCCTTCTCTTGGAAAGTGGCTAGGTAAAATGTGGAGATTGGTTACCATGGGAACAGGCCAAGAATTAGAAAGTAGCTAAGTGGATTTATACACGGGCTATAAATGAACATACAAGCATCGCGTGGGATGAAAAAAATATCTTTATGCAAAAAAATACATTTTGCAAGAACACACACAAGCAAGTATTCCTTTTGCTCAGTGGCACAGTTTGCCCGTAGGAGGATGAAAGGGGGAGGAAGGAGGAAGAAGTAGGAGATAAGAATTAAAGGGTGAATACATAAAACATGAGTGAATAAATGAAATACGGCTTAGGCTTTGCTCAGGCGAATGATGATGGTGCGGCTTGGAATGGAGAACATGATTAACCTAGGCCTGTGGGGGGAGCTGGAGCAGCCGCCCCTCCACCCCTGAGGCTGTCACAGAAGCCTGCTCCGGTCCTCATTCCTCATTGTTTGCTTGGCTTTTATATCTAATCTCCTTCGATAAAGGTGTTTCAAATAAGTTTGGGAATATTCCTCTTACGAAATCTCACTTTTGGTTTTGCCTTGTGAAGGAGCTGCAAAAAAAAAAAAATCAGTTTATAGCTGACGTTGGGGGACTGAGGTAAGAGGGTCAGGAGTTCAAGATTGTTCTCATTATATACTCAGTTTGAGGCTAGCCTGGGCTACATGATACCCTGCCTCTTAAAAACAAAATAAAACAAAACCAGACTATAAAGTCCAATGAGATACTTATACAGCCCGTAAAACACCATATTTCACGAGACCATGCGTCAGTAAAATTATACTCAGCTCAATGCGGTTGAGGTGAGGGAGGGATAGTCACAAGCCGCCCTGCAGGACTGTGCAACAGCAAGAACACAAATACAGATCTGACATGTCATAAATAAATGCGAGAGAAATGCAGCAGGCTTTACGCAGTGGACGAAATGTTGCATACATATTCGGGGAAGGTTAAAAAAAAAATGTCCTGAGTGTGCTTGACACCGATTGTCTGAGTCCTCAATGCCAAATGCCAAATTCTAGCCTTGTGGGTCAGTAACTCAGCGTTTCACTGAATCCTCTGCAGCTCTTAGGAGAAAATTCAGACCCAGATGATGAAAGTAAGGTGGCCTGGAACTAAAACTTCTTTTGTGTAATTCTCCCGGCGATGTGGTACTTTTCCACGGCCTTGAAAAATCATATTGGTTACTTTTTAACCGTGTTCAAAGGAGAAGCCCTGGCGGTCTGGTGGGTCCCTATCATGCCGCAATCCAGGTCAGATCTTTCTCTTCTGCTGGTTACCCATTAAGTGGAACATGCGAGGACAGTTGACACCGGGGTTGGTTGGCACTGGAGCTGGAGCTCTGGATTGCCTGGTGCTCTTGCCACTGACTCTGGAGCCAAGGTTTACAGCAGTTCACTTTTATTAGCTTACTAAAGCACGAGTGTGACAGAATGCGGTCGCTTTTAAAGCAGGTTTCCTAAGGAAAAGGCTGAATTTCTTCTTAAAACTCACTGTACAGTGAACATGAGACACATCTGTATTCAGATTTGTAAGAAATAAATTATCTAATGAATTCATTTTAGTTATTTTTATACATTTAAGTTAATGTTCAATTTTAGATTAACCACAATTTAGATTAGCTTTTTGTTTGCTTATTTATTTTTCGAAACAGGGTTTTTTTTTTTTTTCTGTGTAGCTCAGACCAGCCTGGAACTCACGGAGATCTGCTTGCCTCTGCCTCCTGAGTGCTGGGATTAAAGGCGTGCGCCACCATTCCTGCTACCGTCACCACCGCCACCACTACCACCTGACTAGATTAGTTTTTAAAAGTTTCTTATTTAGATAGAGAGCAGGAAAATGGAACTGAGAAAAAACAGTGGTGTGGGTAATAAAAATTCTTTTAATTAAGCAGAAGGGAAAGAAAATATGCAAGAGAGAAAAGTAAAAATAGGCTAACTTGCTATTGGGCAAACCAGAAGGGGTGGACATTTGACCCTTTACATGGTTTCAGCGAGGTGACTCGGGGTACATAGGGGTGCAAATTGAGAAACAATCACAACTTGGCCTTCCGTTTTGGTTAATGCTTCTCTAAGGCTACAAGCCCATCTTATGAAAGGTTATGGTACATATTCTCTGCCAAAAAAAAAAATCAGCTAATAAAAAAAAAAAAAGGAAACAGTCACTGTCCATGTGAGAAGGGAAACATGGTTTCTTCATGACCTCCACTCTCCGTAGGCATGCTGCAGGCTGCAGGCTGCATGCTGACTTCTCGTGGGGAGGGAGCAGCAATGCAGCAATGTTCACCGACACCGAAAGAGAAAGGATTATCCTGGCTCCCCAGCTTTGTCACCAAGACAGGGAGCTGCAGAGGGGAAAATGCACGCAACTCAGTTTGGCACATAAAAATTGCTCTCTTTTGACTGGCAGACTATATCCTGATTTACGTCACACAGTTTTGGTTTGGCAGAGGGATGGTAATGGTGCTGGGTGTAGGAAAGGGTAGGAAAGGGTAGGAAAGGGTAGGAGATTGGGCCAGGGATTGGTGTCTTCTCTTGCTCACCTTCTTTGCTAGGGAAGACTTCACAAATAACAGCTGCTCCCAGGGCTTCCCCAAGGAGGATCTGGGGCTTTTGTTTGTGGTGTCACACCTGATAAAATGTTTCTTGTGCATGGGGGCAGGGGAGGGGCATGGTCTGGACCTAATTTAGGCTCAAGGGATAGAACAGGATTTAGATAGGAGGAAAGAAAACATCTATTCAATAAAAAATGTGATCCGAGCAGTGGTGGTGCACACCTTTAACCCCAGCACTCAGGAGGCAGAGGCAGTCGGATCTCTGTGAGTTCCAGGACAACTGAATCTACAGAGTGAGTTCCAGGACAGCCAGGGCTGTTGTACAGAAAAATCCTGTCTTGAAAAGAAAAAAAAAAGAAGAAAAGAAAACATCTATAGCCAAGAGGAAGGACAGCATGACTGCAAAACTCGTGTTATTTCTAGGATTTTGTCTTTTTCTGAGAATGGACCATTTTTATTAAGCTGTCCCTTCTTTTCTTTTACAGAATGAAATCATGTACCTGTTGCATGATAATGCATGGGAAAATAGAATAATACTCTCATGGCTGGGTGAGATTCATCCTTGGGGCTGAGGAGCTCAATGGCTCTCCTCTCACACAGGCAAATAGGATTTTATTATTGTAAAAATAAGAGAAGAGGCTCAAGGAATGTGTGTGGACAGGTACAGGTACTGTAGCTGTCAGCTTAGATGAGCTAGAGGAAGCAGTAAAGAATGGTGAGGTAGCGTGACTCCGGCTTAGGATGGGCATACAGGAAGCTCATGAATCCCACAAATACAATTATTAAGCTCATACTTCATGTCAGACGTTTTGAAAAGATACCAGGGAAGTAGAGATAAATAAAACCATGTGTGCTCTTGGTGTTTGTGTTAGAGAGGACAATAAAAACAATTTAGCGCGGGCACAGCTAATGTCCAGTCTAATTTGAAGTGTGCAGTGAAGGGACGGTAAGAGGCACTGCATGGTAGGAGCCTTCTGTTTTAAGGAAAGTGTTCAGCGCAGTCTTCCCCAGCAGGGTGGTGATGGAACAGAGGCCCAGTGAAGCAAGGGAAATGTGTCTGGAGGAAAGAGAGCAACACATAAGAGAGGCTCTGTAATAGCAATTTTTGGTTGTCAACTTGACTATATCTGGAAGGAGCTACAGTGGAGGGCACACTCTGGAAGACACAGATTTGTGATCTGGATCTTGAGGCGGGAAGGGCCTCACCTTCTGCTGGAAGCCTGCATAAGGACGTGGAAGAAAGAAAGGTTTGGTTCATTCTTTGCCTGCTGGCCCTTGCCTTGTCAGCTCATCCATCCCTTCACTGGCCTTGGAGCTTACCTACCTCTTTGGGGCTTCAGCATATACAGAAGACCAGCTGAGACACCCAGCCGCATGGGACTGAGCAACTACTAGATTCTTGGACCTTCCATTACCTAGCCATTGTTGAACTGCATCTTGTAAGTCATTCCAATAAATTCCTGCCCTGCCTCCCTTTCTCTCTCTCTCTCTCTCTCTCTCTCTCTCTCTCTCTCTCTCTCTCTCGATTCATTCTGTAAATTCTGCGACTCTAGAGCACCCTGATGAACACAGACCCTGGTGTACAAGTGTTTGCCTGCTTGAGTGGGGAGCAATGAAGAGGGGGAGGTGAAGAGGGGGAGGTGAAAGATGCGTGGTGGATGCCAACGTGGATGAGGCCAGACCGTGCGACAGCTTTCCAAGTTGCTAAGGCGTTTGTATTTAATTACACTAAAAACCATTGGTGGGGCTGGAGAGATGGCTCTGTGGTTAAGAGCACTCTCTGCTCTTGCAGAGGACCAGGGCTAGGCTCCCAGCACCCACACAGCTGATCCCAATTGCTTGTAACTCCAATGCCCTCTTCTATCCTCCTTGGGTGCCAACCACACATGTGGTGCACATACATACATACAGGCAAAACACACACACATACACACACACAAAAATTAAGCCCCTTCACCCCTTAATCCTCCCCCAAAAGACATTGGTGGCTTGCACCTGCAAACCTAGCACTCAAGACACTGGGGCAGAAAGACTGGGTTTGAAGCCAGTCTGGGCTGTGTAGAGAGTTCCAGGTCAACCTGGGTTATATACCAAGACCCAGTCTCAAAACAAAACCAAAACAAACAGCACTGGAAGATTTCAGAACCAGAGAGATATGACAAGTTTCCCGTTTTAAAAAGGATCATTCCAGCTGCTCCTTGAAAACCAGACCATAGGAGGGCAAAGGGGAAAGCAGGCAGGAAGCTATTGCTGAGGCTTAGCTCATAATTCTGGCTGAGACCAAGCTAGGAGAGCTGAGAAATAATTGGATTTGGAAAATATTAAGATGTTGGAGCAAACAGCATTTGCTAATGAATTAAATGCGGCATTGTGGGAGAAAAGAAGCAGTCAAGAATAGCTCCAAGTTTTTGAAAGGCATAAACAATTAGGAAAATGGAAATGTCATTAATTAAAATGAACACCAGGAACAAACAGTTTGGGGTAGAAAAATCAAGTGTTTGATTTTGTATTTTTAAATTTTTGAAAAGCATCCTGGAAACATGATAATGCCCACAGTGTTCTTTAAATCACATTTGTATTCTCTTTCTCTCTCTCTCTCTCTCTCTCTCTCTCTCTCTCTCTCTCTCTCTCTCTCTCTCTCTCTCTC
>NC_022015.1:64887464-64915983 GCF_000317375.1 Microtus ochrogaster | reverse complement strand
CTCTCTCTGTCTCTGTCTCTCTCTCTCTGTCTCTCTCTGTCTCTCTCTCTCTCTGTCTCTGTCTCTGTCTCTCTCTCTCTCTCTCTCTCTCTCTCTCTCTCTCTCTGTGAGTACGTATGTGCCAGGGTACACATGTGGAGGTCAGAGAACAGCTTGTCTCTCCTTCTACTATGGGGGCTTTGGGGATCCAGCTCCAGTCATCAGGGTTGGTGTCAGGCTCCTTCACAGACTGAGACTGTCACTGGTGTCACAATTTTCTTTCTAGCCCTCTGTTTCATCAACCATATTTCATACACATGTAAGATGTCTTTTTTGAGTTTTGGTAGCTTGGACAAGCAAAATATGGGAAAGTAAGAAGGTTCAAGGAGTATCCAAGAAATGAAGTGATAAAAACTGAAAGAGACAGGAATGATGGGAGGCAGCAACTAGAACCTGGTCAGTATGGGCAGCAGGTGGAGGCTGAAAAAACTCATATCTCACATGTCCAGCAACTCCCAGTGATGCCAGGACCCTGTTTCTGGCTTTGAACAGTATTTTGGTGCCCCTTCTGCAGATACAGTGTCAGTGCAGAAAGATTTCTGCTGTAAGAATAGTGGTTTGCTCAGAGAAGATTTAGTTTTCTTATGCAACAGAAAGATCTGGGAGTAAGCAGTCTAGGTAGGATGTTATCTATTGATCCAGGAGGCCAATATCTACACATCCTCCTTATTGACTTGTTCCTTATAGCTGCAAGATGACTGTTACTGATCCAGACATTATATACACAGTGCTGCCTGAAAGACTGCTTGTTTAATCACCGGCTTTGTCAGGAAACTCTTTGCAAGTTTTCTTATCTAGCCCAAACTGCTCAGTTAGCTCCTAGCTGCAGGAGGGCTGAGGCTGGACTATTTAGCTTCTTTGCTTGTATAGTAAAGCATGACAAGAAAGAAGGGCTATCTGGTTGTGAAACAGCGGTGCTTGCCATACTGCTGGTGACAGTTCTGCCAGCACCATGTCGAGCCTCTCCCAGAGAGTGAACTTTGTTCTCTGTCTATTTGAACAGTGCCCACAAAGTCCTCTCTGAGTTTTTTTCTCTTGGTGATTTAAACGCATTGCCAACTTTGGGGTTACTGAGTATGCAATGCTTAAATCAATTGACTTCTGGATGCTCTTGAAGCTGCCCTTTTGAGAAGGCCGGTTGGCTGTGTGGGAAGCTGGCATGGTCTTTAAACCATCTCTCCTCCTTGCTGGGAGAAGGAATTAAATTAGTGATGCCTTCAGCAGCAAAGTGTGGCCCTAAGACCAGTAAATGGTCATTTTAGAACTTCTAGCTGTGTTTGCTGCAGGGAACGGTGTCGGCTTGTAGACTGTAGTGGCTTGCTAAGGGGAAGAAGATATGCGGACTCCTTGAAGTGGGAGGAATTTGATACTTTTGAAGATTTTAAAGAATAGCTGGAGTGAAACGGGAAGTCAATGAAAGAGAGATAGTGAGGTTGAGAGGGGGTGAAAGGCTCGATCCTGTGCCATAGTGGTAAAGGTTCTGGATTTCTATTCTCATTTTATTTTGCAGAATTAGAAAGCACTGGTGCTGTTAGATCTGGGAGCCAGGAAGTAGGCATCCGTGTTTGTTTCCAGGTTCCTGGTTTGAGTTACCCATCTGATGGAGGTGCCATTTCCTGAGTTTTATAAGATGGTGGCAGGCTTGGATGGACCAGGGTGGAACACATAGAGTTTTTTTTTTCTTTAATCGTTTGTACTTTTGTCCTTGATTAACATACTTAAGGAATCTTTTGAAAAACTCATCAAAGGGCTGGAGAGATGACCCCACAGTTTAGAACTCTAGCTGCTCTTGCAGAGGCCCTGGGTTCAATTCCTAGCACCCACCCAATGGCTCACAATCATCTCTAACTTCAGATCCAGGGGTTCTGATGCCCTTTTCTTGCCTCTAGGGTTCTGCATAATGCATAGACCTACAAGCAGGCAAAACGCCCACACCTGTAAAACAAAAATGAGTCAATCTTTTTTTTTTTTTCTTTTGAGGCAGGGTTTCTCCGTGTAACAGCTCTGGCTGTCCCGGAACTCACTCTGTGGCCTCCAACTCACAGAGATCCGATTGCCTCTACCTCCTCAATGCTGGAATTAAAAGTGTGCACCACCATGCCCAGCTTAAAATAAATCAATCTTAAACATTTATTAAAGTTCTATATAGCACATTCCAATCTCAAACTTACCATATAGCCAAAATTGTCCTCAAATGTAGTAATCTGTCTTCCTTAGTCTCTCTAGTGCTGGAGTTACAGCTGTGTACCACATCTGGCCTTTCAACTCTATGTTCTTGTTCTTATACTTTTTTATCTTGGGCAAGCTAACCCTGTTAAAATCCCATTGTGAAGAGTAAACAAGGTGACAGTGGGGACCTTGGGAGAAGGTTAAAGGGGAAGGGAGAGGCAGGGAGGGGAGCAGAGAAAAATGTAGAGCGCAATAAAAATCAATTTAAAAAAAAACACAAAGTAACAGAAAATGTCATCCAGTGTCTGGAACATGATGGTAGATCCTTGCTAAGTTTCAGATTTGCCATTATCATCTGAATTTAAGCCTATTGCTTATACCTTCTTCATGAGCCTGTGTGTCCCTCCAAAAGAGGGACTCTGCCTTCTCCATTTTTGTATTTTCCAAAGTCATGCATAATTCATTATTCCCCCAGCACAGTACACTTCTGGATTTGAGGAGGCAAATGCATCTTATTCACATGCCTCCCCTACTTCCCCAACTGCCCTGATAAGCAAGAGGAGATGCTGTTCTAAACCATTTGCAGCGTATTCAAAAGCCCTGCACTTTTTCTAGAGCTCAGCCGTTCAAAATTAGATCTGGGGCCACCTAAACAGCTGCAAATGTTTATTTTCCACCAAGCAGGAGGGAAGGCTACATAGTTTAATTCTCTGTTTAATTCCTTCACCAAACTAATACTTGCCCTTGGTCTTACACTGATGTACTTTTAAAAGAATCAAGTAACAGCAGCTGTGTGGGGATGTTGTTCCCTGTGGGTAGCATTTAGCCTTTAGTGGTGCCTAGCATCACCACCGCAGCACCTTGTGACTGTGGCGGCTATAATGGTCTCACAGCATGGATGTTTTTTCTTTGTTCCCACATTTTGTTTTCTATAGGGAATGATTGGCCCCAAGATTAGATGGGTTAATGGGATTGAAGAGAGATTCTCTGAGAGACAAAGACATTACTGGTTTCTCCTCATGCTTACTTTGGCTAATGATTTAGAACAGATTCCTACCCCCTCTTCATTCAAGAAGGCCAAAGTGTCTTGTGGTCTGGTTACAGTCCTGGTCTGCTCAGCAGCAGTGACAGTCTAAAGCCAAAGGGATCTAGAAACCTTGTAACAGTTCAAGTAACTGTGTCATCACTTCTGCAAGACGTAGTTTAAAAATCCACACTGGGAAGGAAGTGAAAATATGTCAAATTATAATAAGTGTCAGGTAATAGAATTATTCAAAGGGAAATAATTTGAAAAGTCACAGCTGTCAACTTTAGCTAATGTTAACTTAAATAATGTGTGTTTAAAAAAATCCCCCAAAAGGGGCACCTATTGCTATATATATTAGAATCCTTAAAAAGTCCACATCGCCTTTCTTGACGGGAGTAGAAAGGTCACAGTCAAGTGGAACGTCACTGTATATTTTTGGCTGGGGAAAGCAGGAAGGAAAAATTTTGCCATACCATTGCCAAGAACTATCTCAATTATCCTCTCAGAGTAATTTGAAAGCTCAGGCTGAAGAGCTTGTCAGAATTTGGTGTACAACTTTTATCATCTGGAAGCTGATGTCGAAGAGCACACATAAAGCAAAAAGTGAACTTGAAGGGCATGTATAACCTTTTTCCTTTTGTTTTCAAGACATCGTCTCACAATCTGACCAACGCTGGCCTTGAACTCTTTATGCAGCTCTTCAGGTTGGCCTCAAGTTCTCCATCTTCCTGAGTACTGGGACTGCATACATGTGCAAATTTATAAATGTTTAAACATTTATACAATAGACATTATTTTTAATATTTTATTATGAAGGCTTTAAAATTATGCACAAACACTAAAGGAATTGGTTAAAGGCTCTTAATAAATTTCAACTCTGCTTCAAAAAAATGCCAAAAGTAATATATAATGAACGTTTATATTCTGACCATTTACTTCAGATGTTGGAAACTACAGTATGGGGGCCAAATCTAACTGCCGGGTCTATTTTTTAAATAAGATTTTATTTGGACACACCCATGTCATAGTGTAAGCATTGCATCTCAGATGTACAGGTATCCTGGCAGTCGGGAGCCAAGGAAGACCATAAAGTCACTGAAAGTGCAGCTCTCTGCTCTGTTCCAGTGAAAGGTCCCCAATGCGGGTGTACCGACTGTGCTCCTGCAGGGGAGGGCTTCCCCAGCAACGTTGTTGCAACTCTGCTCCAGAGAAGTGTTACAGCTCTGCTTAGGTCCCCTGGAGTGAAATGATAGGGGAGATCTTCCCCAGTAAAAATGTTACTGTTTTGCTCGCTCTGGCTCCCACAAAAGTTGTTACAGCTGGGCTTTGAATGTCACACTGCACAACAAACCTCACTCAGGAGATTTATTGGGAAGGAAGACTCCAGGGGCATGGGTACTCTAGGGTGAGAAGCAGCAGCAAACCGAAGAGGGTACAGAGCTTATACACGGTTTCTTGGGGGGTGGGGGGTGGTGTGTGACCCTAAGCCACAGTCATGGCAATGAAAGAAGCAGAATGACACACCACAGTTTCCTAGGTCCGTGGTAGTGATAGTAGCGAGACTGTGTGGTTTGCAGGACGCTAGGACAGATAGGAGGTAGAAGGCTAACTGGGTTTGAACTTCTTGGTGGTGTAGTTACCCAAAGTTGTCCAGAAGACTTGCCAGTGGTACAGCTGTCTGTGAGCAGCCTATGTTCCTCTAAATCCCCCAACATTGATCTGACTATTCTTGCAATACAATAACAAATCTGAGCAGTTCAAACAGAAAATGTAAAGTTCATATTATGTGATTCTTCATTACACCTCAGCCATCATCAGTCCACTATACTCTTGTGAGTGGAGCTCAGCTTCGTGTTTACCCACATAATTCCCTAGTGCTCATTCTCAGAGAGAACACTGAAACAAGTAACCACGCAGTTAATAACAAACTCTCTGTAGTGGCTCCTCTGTGGCATAGGGCATGTGAGTGATGGTCTCATAGCTACCCTGGCATCCATGCTCACTGTAAAAAGGACAAACCAGTAAGGGAGGGGGTGGGCAGTACTTCTTGAGGGAGAGTTAGCAGACCAGATGAGGAATCATTAATCCACAAATTCGAGGTCAGCAAGCTGAAAGATTCTAAAGTATGTTTACCATGATAAAGCAGATAACAGGGAGCCCTGTGGCCACTCAAGCTGAACATAAAAGCAAGCATCACGGTGTGGTGCCTTCCTCTGTATTCCCCATTTGACTTGAGTCACTTATTCAAAAGGAGTGTGGGGGGGGTTCAGTCAAGCAGAACTGAAGGTGAAGGAGAAGCTAGATTTGGTGCTGCTAGTGCCCCAGACTCCTCACAAGGGATAACTTGTCTTTGCAAAACAAAGTGCATTCTGACTACAATTTAAGGCCATTAGAAAGCCATCTTTATCTAATAGACAGCAATATCATCTAACTCACAATTTCTCAGTGTTTTAGACTCAACATTTGAAATTTTTAGGCAAATCCCAATACTCATAATGTCCTTCCCCAGTGGAGTTTGACTGATTGCCTTTGGAAGGTTCTTTTTTGGGGTATCACCATGAGAAACCTTATCCTCAGGGGTTGGGACTATCTTTCTGTGGAGACTTTGTCTTTGTGTCTAATGACATCAGTTCCTTGAACTTGGTGAGTCTTACACTTTTCCAGGTGGAATTCAAGGAACTCTCTGAAGGAGCACACAAAATAAATCCACTTGGAAAACTTGAGGCATAGTTAGTACTACAAGAACTAATTCAGCATGAAACAGAACAAAATAACAAGCCAGGAAAAGAGGTAAATTTTTCAAAAACATTTGTCAGTCATTAAAGCATTTTTCACCCAGTAACACATGTGATTTGTTCATGGAGTCCGTCAACTATGCCCTTCGTGGTCCAGATTCTAGAAACTGATAGGTAAATAAAGCAAAGCTCCAGCTTTTGTGGAGATTATACTGTTAGTAGCCAGACAGAAAGGAAGAATTGTGAATAAGAAACACACATAAGTAGTGACAGTGTGAGTGGTATGGTGGAGATGAAGAAGAAAAGGTTGGGCAGTTGATGTTTTAATTAGGATGCCCGGGGGAGTCCCCATAGAGGTGTCATGTGGAAAAGATCTGAAGGGGGTGAAGGAATGAGCCAGCGAGTGTCTGAGCAAAGCATATTCCAGGCAGAGAACACCAGAGATAAGATCTGAGTGCAGAAATCTCTGGGGGCTTAAATCATACTAGAGAAGGCAGAAGAATTCTACCCTCCCCTCCTGCAGCCCACTGCCCAAGGCAACAGTCCTATTTCATCCCAGTCATTCCTGTTTTCATTTCTGGTGGTTCCTTCAAGTCTCTGGCAGGCTCATCCAGCTCCATCTTGATTGATCTCCTTCCCATGGAACCTGTCAATCTTCTGCGTCAGATGAGGATTTAGCTCACACCATTGTGCCTCCCTGCCTTATTCCTCCTGGTGTTTGTTACACGTGCGTTTTTTGTTACAGCATTAGCTAGCAGTATCTATTTATCACAGCGAGACTTCTGTTTCTGGTTCTATCAGTTTTGTGGAGAAAGAGTTGCTGGGACAGGGAAGTGCAGACAGATCATGGGGCTGGGCAAAGATCAGAAGTCTGGATATGGCACGAAGTCCAAAGGTTTTCAAAGGTGCACAGAGTTGAAAGCTGATTTGCCTAGGTCAGCCTCCATGGGCAGAGATGATGAAATGCCGGTTCTGCTGCCCGAAGTGTAAACACAGATTAAGATGCTAGTGCATGTGGGTCCAGCCTGGTGTGGTGGAACTGCTCTGTCCTTAAACTAGAGTATAGGGCAATAAACTTGACCAGTTAGAGGGACTGAGGTGCCAGGTTCTTCCCCATGGACGGAGAAAGAATGAGCTCTCTTTCTCAGGCACTATTCTAGCTTTATCTGGGGTACTGTGTCGTACATTTCCTCGTGTGCCCTGAGACCCTATACCTATTTCCTCCTCTTCAGCTGTCAAGGGGACTGCCACAGACCTGTTTCCCAAGCTTCTTTGGCACCATCTAGCTTCTAGTCACATTTCACCTCTGGGGTGTCTGTGAGGCAGGCCGATATTTTGTCTCCCATTTCTCTGCTATAGGTGGGGTCTTGAGTTTCCAGTCCTCCTCTGATGCCCCAGCTTCTGGTTTTTATTAAGGTGGCTGGAGCTAGCAGCTTGTCACTGTGCTGACTCTGCAGATCATTTCAGTATCCAGTGTTTGGCCTCCCAGCTTTCGCAACACTTAAGACTGGTCCCCCTACAGGAACTCCTAGGCATTTGGCTATTGGGCAGACACTACATTTTCTCTAGTGAACAGTGGCTGGTATGGGCTTTGATAGTGAAGAATTTTCCTGGTAAGGAAATAAACCCATTGGTTCTTAATGAGTGGATGAAAATAGTACTGAATTTCAGACAGATTCCATATTATTGTATTTTTTGATCCTAAAACTTGGCTTTGCTTCCTTTTGTCATAAGATCTCTTTATGCATCTAGAATATTCCCACCAATCTGATCATGAGAATTCTTCAATGATGGCCAATTTCTTGAGTTCTTTGTATATTTTGGAGATCAGACCTCTGTCTGATGTGGTGTTAGTGAAGATCTTTTCCCATTCTGTAGGCTGTCGTTTTGTCTTGTTGACCGTGTCCTTTGCTTTACAGAAGCTTTTCAGTTTCAGGAGGTCCCATTTATTAATTGTTTCTCTCAGTGTCTCTGAGGCTGGAGTTATATTTAGGAAGTGGTCTCCTGTGCCAATGCGTTCAAGTGTACTTCCTACTTTCTCTTCTATAACATTCAGTGTGGCTGGTAGCCAGTACTTTTAATTGCCGAGCCATCTCTCCAGCCCTCCTGCACAGTTTTAAAGACTGGCCCAGCCACTTTTCTCTTAGAAGGCTTTCCTACCCCATCCTTCTCACACACTCAGTCTTTTTGAGTCAAGCACTTCTGTCTAGCTCTGTCATAACAGATGAGATCACACTCTCAGACAATGGGAAACTGTATTTTGTATACACACAAAGTAGCCTTTGAAAGCAACAGTAAGAAGCAGGCACCTCTGAACTGGAAGGGCTGGGATTGTTTTTAAGTAATTTGACCAAAAAAATCAGGCCTTAAACATTTTTTAAAATAAAAAAATATTTATTTTTATTTCAAGGGCATTGGTATTTTGCCTGCATGCATGTCTGTGTGAGGGTATTGGATCCCCTGGAACTGGAGTTATAGACAGTTGTAGCTATCATGTGGTGCTGGGAATTGAACTTGGGTTCACTGGAAGACTGGCCAGTGTTCTTAATCTCTAAGCCATCTCTCCAGACTTTTTTTTTTAAAGATTTTATTTTTATTTATTAAGTGTATACAGTGTTCTGCCAGAAGAGGGCACCAGATACCATTACAGATGGTTGTGAACCACCATGTGGTTGCTGGGAATTGAACTCAGGATCTCTGGAAGAGCAGCCAGAGTGCTCTTAGCTTCTGAGCCATCTCTCCATCCCCTCCAGACTCTTAAATTAAAAAAAAATTTTTTTAAAGCATGGTTTCACTCTTGCCCTGCCTGGTTTAGGACTTGTTATGTAGATCAGGCTGGCCTCAAATTCACAGAGTACTGTGATTAAAGGCATGTACTATCATGTCCAATTGGTTTTAACTGTTTAAAATTACATCTATCTATCTATCTACTATCTATCTATCTATCTATCTATCTATCTATCTATCTATCTATCTATCTATCTATCTATCTATCTTGTGTGTTTGTGTGTGTGTCCTTGCCCCACATTATATTTGTGGAGATCAGAGGAAAACTTAAGAGTTGGTCCCATGGATTGACCTCAGGCTTGATGACAAGCGACTTTATATGCTAACCCATGTCATTGACCCAGACACTGGGTCTTAAAGGCTATCCTAGTGGGGTTTAGTGGCATGCAAATGTTGTCCTATCTCCTCAAGGAAGCTGAGATGGAGGATTGCTTGAGCCCATGAGTTTGAACCTAGTGTATTAGCAGCAACAGGGGCAGGGCTCACAGAGTATAGACTGCATGAGTCACAGGGCAAGGGAAGACGGTGAGTCAGAAAACCACCAGACTGAGGACAAGTTGATTTTCCTCTTTAATAATTTGTCAAACATGAAACACTATCATGTTTAGTGCTCGGCAGAACGTGGAGTTAGGCTGAGAGGGTACTAGTCCGTGGAGGAGCAGGGGGGCAGAAATGGCTCAGCGCACTGGGAATCCAGGAACCTGGGGAAGAAGAAGGTCAACCATGCAGGCGTGAGTCACGTCGACTATGGAGGACACGGTCTTTACTCTGAGTTCAAGAGGAGGAGGTGGCTTTGGCTCCGAGTCAGCTAGCAGGGATGGAGTGTGTAGCTTTAGATGGGGGTGGATGAGACCAGTCTAACTCAGGAGCCAGAGTTCAGCTCCCTCACTTGTCATTAACAGTTTATGACACTGTGATTGATTAATTGCATTGGTTAAACTGAATCTCTGCTTCCCGGAACACAGGATGCCAGAATCTGCCTGCCTATCTCTCAAGAGTGTATCAGCTGAGAAAAACCTCTTTGGAAGAGGTTGGAAAACTATGAGGGCTAAGCATAAGAAAGCATTGATGAGGAGGGTCCACCCTGCAGGGGCAGACACTGTGGATGTGGCCTTCTTGGGCCTAGAGTGGAAGACAGGGAAGGGTTGCTCTCAGAAAGAGGGAGGATGTGGGCAGATTTGGTTGAAGATAGTCTCAAAATGATCTAAGGAGGCTGGAACAGTCCAGGGGCACAAAGGGGATAAGGGCAGGGAGCCACCAAAGGGGGGTGCTCCCTTGTGAGACGTGAGTTCAGAGACGCCGTTATTTAAGCCAACAAATGACAGAGCAGAGTGAAGTAGTAAGTTCAAGGACATAGATGATTTTTATGTACATATTTGTGAGCAGGTCCATGTGTCCAGGGATGTGCATGCATGTGGGGACCAGAAGACACTACTTTACAATGTTTCTCACTGTCTTGGACTACATTACACAGTCTAGGCTTGGTGGCCAGGAAGCCCCAGGGATCCTGTCATTGCCTGTTTGGTGTGAGGTTTACTAGAATGCATCTACCTAGTTTTTTCACATGAGTTCTGGGGATTGAACTTGGGTCCTTGTGCTTCCAAAGCAGGTGATTTACCAACTTAGCAATCACTCCACCCTGCAATGAATTACTGAGCAGCTTTGAGGATATTTGGAGTAAACGACCACCACAGGTCACCATTGTGAAGTGCTCCCGCGTTCTTCTGAAACATTCTCCTCGGGAGAATGCCTCCGTCTGGTTCCGATCTAGACTCTCTTCCTAAGAGAACTGAGTGGGGAAGCAGGAGAAACCTTTCTTTTCTTTACAGACAGGCCTCTTACGTAACGTCCATTCGGCGTATCCTTGGTCTCCACTGCAGTGCCTTGCTGTGTGAGGACAGAGATTAATTGGTTTTATTGGTAGCTGGACCCCAGCGTCTGGCATAGCTCTGGGAGACCCTAGGACTGTCTAAACTGAAAGTTGATGCTATTTGCCTAAGAGTAGCTGATGGGAAGGGGTCCTTCTTGCCCAGTGGTTCTCACATAGAGGAAGAAAATGAATATTCTGGGCTCTTTCCTGTGAGAGCACTAATTTCATCACGGGACACCCATCTTCACGACACCCTCTAACTGTAATGACCCCCAAAAGGCTTCATCTCCCAATATTTCATGGGGATTAAAGCTTCAAACATACATTTAGGGTTCATAGCAGCATAGTCCCTGAAGTTGGTGACCTGCTTCCTTAGACCTGCTTCCTTAGAATTCTTTTTTTTTTTTTCTCATTGTATGTCTCATGCCTAGTCAGATATCTCCTTTGGGAAGTCCCATGAGTCAAGCACCAAGCCCAGGTCTGGATATCTTGTTTTCCTTCTGGCCCTGGGTAGCAAAAGGGTTGGGGAGAGCTGGACATTATCCTTAGTACTTATGATCCCAGGGGTGCATGAGTAGCAAGGAAGGGAGAATGAGCAGATCCCAAATTAGTTTGATTCCTTTGCCTGAAGAAAAGAGCTGCCTTGAGAGACAGACTACTCCCTTGAGGCAGTGGAGGCTTCTAGAATCGACACTTGTCCTGGGTCAAGCTGCCCCTGTTACCCAGCTACTACAAGAGGCCTTCTAGAACTAGAAATCACTGTAGGCTTTTAGGCCACCACTGTCCTGAGAGCAGAAGTTTTTAGCATCTTCATCTATGGAGCCAGGAGGTTGGTCACTCATTCCTCTCCTGCAGGGACCCCATAGAGGTGAAAGCCGTGAGGGACACTCAGCAGATGTGTCTTTCACATTGAGTGCAGCTGGGGTTGGTCTAGCCTAACCAAATTGTGCCCAGGTAGCTGAGTCTAGCTCATGGCATAAGACTTGGTTTGAGCAAAGTTATCCCCCTTTAAGTTCCGGGAACAGTTGAGATGAGCTGCCCTGGGTCATGTAGTTTCTTGTAGGCAGCAAAGTTGGCAGCTATATATTTCCTTACTGGCTCTCACTCAAATGCTGAGCTTTCTGGCTCTAACCATCCTGCAGACATGGTTTGGGTCCTGGGTTGCTCACTTGGGTTCATTTCTGAGGCATTAGTTAACTTCATGGCCTGAGGCTTCATTTCTGAGGTTCTGAATGGAGGAGACCCTGCCAGAGAACACCCACAGCAACCCGGAAGTGCCTTTGACCTTTGCGTGCACCCACATGGTGGTGCCTGGGTATGAACATTTTTAGTGGTCTTGTTAGGTCTCACCTGGTTTTCTACCAACAACAGTTCTGTCTTCTCGCCAGTGACACGAGAGTACTTCTCTTATTAAGTACTTTACCAGGACACAACGTGTGGGGACCTCTGCAGACACCAGGGATAGCAGAATATCAGTCCACATGAGGCAAGATGGAAATCTAGTTCAACAGGGCTCTGTAGCCAGTGTTGGTTCCAACTTCTGGAATCTGACCCTGGTCAGTTTATTTAAAGATATATCTAAGTACTTTGGAAAAGCACTTTGGAAAAGAAGTTTCCTGGTGACAATTATACCAATAAAGTTTAAGGCATGAGTACATTAAAACTCTTTTGCAAAGTACATGCGACCTCTTCTATAAGAATGGGTTCTGCTAGGCAGTGGTGGTGCATGCCTATAATCCCAGCACTCAGGAGGCAGAAGTAGGAGGACCTCCTTTAGTTTGAATCCAGCCTGATCTACAGAGTGAGTTCCAGGACAGCCAGGGCTACACAGAAACGCTGTGTTGAAAAATAAAAACAAGGGGGCTGGAGAGATGGCTCAGGGATTAAGAGTGCTAGCTGCTCTTCCAGAGGTCCTGAGTTCAATTCCCAGAAACCACATGGTGACTCACAGCCATCTATAATGAGATCTTCTGGCAGGCAGGGATATATGTAGACAGAACACTGTATAAATAAATAAATCTTAAAAAAATTTCTTAAATCTTAAAAAATAAAAATTAAAACCAAACCAAACCAAAACAACAACAAAAAATGGGTTCTGTAGTTTTAGGGCCTAGGGGAGGATTTGGACATGTGACACTCCCCCTAAGGATGGGTTCTATTGACTGAGAAACAATACCCAAGATAGAGGTCTAGGAAGGAAGAGTCTGGGAGGAACATAATTTGGGTGTGGCCTGGCCCCACAGACAGCACAGATCACCATGCTGTAAATTACGTCCACTCCCTGTTTTCTGGGCAGAAATAGGTATGCATCTCTTCCACTGTAGAGACAACCTTGCGTGTTTAGCATTCCTTGTTTCCCTAGTGCTTCTCTGTGAGCACAGGACCTAGTGCCCTCTACAAAGATATTAAAGTTTTAACGTTAGCAAATACAATTTGATTTACATCTCATTATTAGTGGGGCTAAGCACTTCTTACACTTATTCATAACTTGTCTCTTTCTGCACTGACTATGATATTTACATTATAGGCACCTTTCTTACTGTCTTAAAGGTTTTACATATTAAGAATATTGTTGCAAATATTTTTCCAGTTTGTTACTTAGCTCTTTTAATGATGACATTTTGAAATATAAAAATATAAAGAATACATCTTTAAGTTGTTTCTATTGTTATATTTATAAACATAATAAAATGTATCCATTTTAAGTCGTTTTTCAATATTAATCATAAACACATACAGTTTATCTGTGCATGAACTAAGGTTCTAAGTCAGTTTTTACTCTAATGGGTTTTTGACCCTCATGTATTTATTATTAGTTATTTTTAATTGAAATTATGTGTATCTGTGTGTCATGTGTGGGTGTGTGCAGTTGTGAGTGAAGGTGCCTGTAGAGTCCAGAAAGAGGGTATCAGATGACATGACATTGAAATTATACACGTTTATGAACCACCTTCTGTGGGTGCTTGGAACCAAACTCAGATCCTCTGGGACAGCAGCAAATGCTTTTAACTGCTGATCCATCTTTCCAGCCCCTTGTCATGTATTTAAATAAAATTTTCTTCCTACTTGTTTGTGATGATTTCTTTTGTATCTGGCAAATCAGATACTGGTGTACATAACATATATAATGACATATTTTGTCTGTTTAGTTGAACTGTGATAATTCTTATGGTGGGACCATGTTGACGTGATTATGTCAGCTTCCTAATATGTTTGCATGGCTAGTAAGGCAAGACCTTCTACAAATACGTCTATCTTTTTTTTTTTTGATTTTTTGAGACAGGGTTTCTCTGAAATACGTCTATCTTAAAATTAAAACATTGCATTTATTTTTATGTGTATGGGTATTTTGTTTGCATGTATGTCTGTGTACCATGTGTGTGCCTGGTGCCCACAGAGTCCAGAAGAGAGTATCAGATACCCCAAGACTGGAGTTACAGAGAGTAGGGAGTCCTCTTCTGGGTTCTGGGAACAAACCCAGGTCCTTTAGATGAGCAGCTAGCTCTCTTAACTGCTGAGTTATCTCTTGAGCCCACCTTACAAGTTTTGATGCTTATTTTGCCGGTGTGTTCTTCTATGTCTGCCTTAAATATACAGGTACTGAATAAAATAAATTTTGATTGAAAATAGGAGAGGAACTGGCATCTTGATAGTAACCAGGAATAGTGTACATTTCAAAGATCAGCTGTTTCACACGACAGTTAACGTTTTTTCCTTTACGGATTTGTGCATGAGTTTACAGTGATGATTTGGCTTCCTGAATTCTAAATGGCATTGGAGACAAATGTTTCATTGACTGTAATAAACTGCTTGGAGAATGCAGTTCTAGGTTGCATCTCATGCTCTTCTTTAAGCACTTAACTTTTCCAGAATTTACTGATTGACCCGTACCTTTCTGTTTGTTTATGACTCCCAAGATTACCATTCGTTTTTTAAAATATGAATCTCTTTTCTCTGATATTCAAACTTTTTTCTCTTCTTCCTCCTTTCTTCCTCTATACTTTTCTTTATTTATTTTGTGTATATGTATGTGCCTACAGTGCTTGTGTGGCGCCCAGAAGACAACATGTAGGAGTTGGTTCTCTCCTTCTATTATGTGGGCCCCAGGGATTGAACACAAACTGTCTGTCTGGATGGCAAACACCTTTACTCACTGAACCAACTTGACAGCTCTTGTTTTTATTTTATTTTTTTTAAAGATTGATTTATTTATTATAGATACAGTGTTCTGTCTTAATGTATACTTGTACGCCAGAAGAGGGAGCTAGATCTCATTACAGATGGTGGTGAGCCACCATGTTGTTGTGGGATTTGAACTCAGGACCTCTGGAAGAGCAGTCAGTGTTCTCAACCCCCGATCCATCTCTCCAGCCCCCAAGATCACCATTCTGCAGCTCATTTCCATCATTTTACACTTTTCTCAGACCCCAGTTCCCTGAATGTTCCTGGCTCTCTCAATCGGAGTATAAAATACTCCCCTGACTGTGTTTGTAGCTCTCAAATTTGTTTATACATTCATGAACTTTCTTGGGTAATATTGTTTTGGGCTTAACCAGGCATTGAAGCCATCCATGAGCATTTTATTATGTGGACACTTAGTCACCGTGGTTTGTATACATGAACAGAGTTACCCAAATACAGAATGGAAGTTGTGGCTCTAACCTTTTGGAGTAGATGTTTCAGTGAGTGCCTGCATTTCTAGTTTCTTCCAGTAGGAGGTGCTGATGCCTTCTATTTGTGACCTTAGTGTATCACTTGCTCAGGGCAGAATTAATATTTCTGCCATAAATCTGAGATAAAACAGTAGCCCCTCCAACAAATATAAAACAAAACAAAACAACAACAAAAACCAAACTTATGGTCCTGATTTAGATCATTACTATCTACCCTGTTAACCGTGGCATCCAAAAGAGATAATAGTTACCTGTTGTTCACAGCATGTGTTTAATTCTAAATTCAAGACAGCTCACAAGTGAGAAAATTTATTCATTTAGCCAATCAAGCCATATATTATGAGAAACAGAGATGCAGAGGACACGGGTCTTACATGCAGATAACTTACTGTTGATACAGGAGACAGGGAGCTTTGTAGGTACCCTAAGATAGGTGGTGTGTCAGGCACTTTGCATCACTATAACAAACCACCTGAGATAAGCTCACCATTTTGGAGGTCTTAGTTTTTGCTTTAAACATCTGCCATTGCATAGAAGAATTTTCTTTGTCCAACAGTTCTTAGAAGGTCAGAGCAGGGCGTCATGTCTGGATTGTGCTTGAGCTGCCAGGAGAACTGCATGAACCACAATGAATGACAAACACCAGATACATCGTCTTAGCTACTTGCAAACAAAAAGCAAAGAGCAGTTAAGATCTTTCTGCAAACCCAGAAAATGGATGAAAAGAATGCCAAAGGAACAACGACAAGCGTAGTGATCTGTGATTTGTGCTTTAGACTGGGATACCCCAGTTGTGGGCAACTTGGATGGCATGAGGATAGAGACCAGAGCCATCCATAAACCACAGTCTTCCTAATTGAATAGTATATTGAAAGCAGTTTGGTTAATGGCAGTTCATTATGGTGGCTTTGTGCACATAGTTTATATAATCAGTCCATTCTGGAGAGTTACATGACATATTTTTAAGTTTCTGCTTTCAGTAATCTTAAATTCTCTGGCATTGGTAGTAAGGGTAAGCAAAAATAATGAAAAAAAAAATGCTGAGGTTGGCCATAATGGAAGTGGAGAAGCTGAGTTGGACTTGGTGAGTAGGTGAGGCTGTTCATCTAGCTGCTGAGTCAAATGATTGATCAGGTCAGCTGAGAAATGCTAGAAACACAGGAAGAGATGAAAGATTATTGTAATTACTCAAGTCATGTTAAAACACAGATACATGAGATAACCATCCCTTCTATTATCAGACAAAGTGCTCCAGGGCGACTGATGAACAGGCCTTACACTTTGTCACTTATTACTCTGTGTCTTCTTGGGAACTTTAAAAGGGAGCTAATCTTATATATTCTTGTCACTTGCTCTTTTTTTTTTTCTGTGACTAGATGAAAAATCCTAGAATATAATGGCAGATCATATTTGGTTTATTTATTTATTAGTTGGTGCATTTAATTATTAATTGAATGCACTATTGTTGTGTACTGACATTAATTCAGGTGCTGGGTATGAAATGTAGGTTTACATGGCTGAAAAAAGCTGGAGGGTGCATATCCTCCAGTAAAGGTAAGAAGATAAGTGAATATGTAAGTCACAAATCATGTTATGTCATGAAGAATGGGTTGCTCTGTCTGAAGCATGAGCAAATTCCTTCCAGGAGACATCAGAAAAGGAATGAAGGTCCATGGTGGTAGAACTGGCAACTTATGGCTTTATCGTGCATTGTCTGCTTTAACAGAGACTTCTGTTCTTCGGCAGTCTGTAAGGATGGATATAGGATGATTTCGTGGTTGATTTCAGGTAGGAGGAGTTTTCTGGCTGGAGGTGTGCTATGTGCTAGGGTCTCAGAAAAGCAGAGAACATTGGGATGCAATAACCTCACCCTGGAGAAGATCTGTACTGTGGCATCGCCTTTAGCAATAGACCATGTATGTGTGTGTAGAAGGAAAGATGGGCTGGTGACTTTTTTCTGCTTCCTGCTTGGAAGCTCTGTGAGAGCCCCTTTGATCTCCTGGTTTAGACTGGGCTTTTTGTCAGCCTTGAAGACAGGGCAAAAGTAAATGAAGTTCAAGGAAATATTATGACTAAAAGGACTAGACTATTGAGAAATTTTTCAGCCCTGTACGGTTTTGTACAGGAAGAATGAAACTGTGTTCTCTAACAGTGGGAGCTTCTACTAATGCACACAGCAATTTTGTAAAAGATGGTTTTAAAAACAGTGGCTGAATCGAGCTCTTCTTGGTTTCCAGCCTCAAGCACATGATAGACAAAAGTGCTTCCTTTTTTAAGTCTGTGCTGATTTCCCCCTTAAGAAACGGCCACAATGCTCTTTGCTTTAGACTGTAGCCCTAGCATTCCATAAAAACATATTCTTTTTTTCCTTTTTAAACATTTAAACATTTTTGTTGTTTAATTTATTCATTTGTGTATTTTGTTGAAAAAATATTCTTGTTTTTAAAAGACACAAGCACTGTATTGAATACTACAACAGAAAATTTTCTTGCCTGGCTGTGGAGATATATAGGCGAGATCTTTGTTTTTCTGCCCTTTCTCTGTCCTTGTGCACACATTTGGCCAGGTCTGACTGCAGCTAATAAACCACAGATGAACTAGAATTACCTTTAAATGACACACAGCTCTTTTTGTTAGGCAATCTATTATTTAGGTGACTTTTTAAGTGCTTGAACAACTGTAGGCGTGGCTGAAGTTCAAGTGGGATTCCAAACTCATCAATTAAAACATAACACAGATGAACATATATCAGATTTTAAAACATTTTTTAGGATAACCAGTAGCAATTATTTTTCTAAGGAAGGCAACAGAAATCTGCTTCTGAGCAAGATGTCAGATAAATAATGGGGTATCTGGTCTCTAGATATGTCTGACCCTTTCTAGAAAAGATTGATCTGCCCATTTTGTGCAAGTGGAACCAGTGTCTTGAGTTAGTAAAAATTAGACTTACGGGCCTTTCAGGGATTCCAGCACGTCCTCTGAGAAGAATAAGCAAGTTTGAGCAGGGCACCAGACATGTGAAGCACTCGCTACATTTGGTCAGCTGGGTTATTTCTGACTTCCTCTCCATGCCTTGATTAGCTCCCTATTTTATTATACCACCACATGCTCTGTCATGTGGCATTGTCCACATTGTAAGAGAGTGTATTCCTGCTCCACTGATGCTGGCTTTGGCCATATGACTTGTCTTGGCTGGTGGCATGTTAATTGATATTGTAGAGACAGAAGATCAAAAATTCAAGCAAAATTTCTCTACTTTAGCAACTAGGTCATGACTTATTATATACAAACATTTGGAGCATAGCTCCTAATGACCCATGGTACCCTGACTAAATGGCCAGTCTCAAGAAAGACAACCTACAATGTTTAAATCTACTACTGAAGGTGCTAGTGAGGTGGCCTGCCTACCGATCTAGATATGGATCCTTGAGCAAATGGCCTGGAAGAGACGGTCAAGACTTCTTCTGTCTTTGATGGTCCTGCTTCCTCTCAGTCATGCCATCCCTCTCTGGACACTTGCCTTTTGCAAAGGATTCCTCTCTTTGTCATTTCATGCCCTTGTTACCATCTCCATGTCTCTGTCCACACCTTTATTCAGGGACATAAGAACCTAGAGATCCCAGAGGTGTCCTTCTTACTAACACTTATACCTAGTAGACAAAAGGATAAAGATAAAGGGATGGATGACAAGCGATGTTTAAAGGCAGTAAAGGCCCACCAAGGTAATATTGGCTCTGGGCCCCACCAACTCAACACTCCAACTCTCCAGTTAATGCCAACTTAACACTCTAGCTCTCCACAGTTAATGCCAGCTCAGCATTCCAACTCCCCACAGTTAGGAAGTTCTAGGTTTTTATGGAAGCTTCATTTCGTAGGGTTGGGTAGCTAATTAGAAATTAGCATACTTGCAGGCCATTGAGGATGGACTCCTCCCTCACGATCAGCTTCCGCCCCTCCCTCTTGTGTTCCTGTTAACACATTATTTTAAGGAAGGGGAAAATATCACTGTTGCCCCTCCTTCGATTTGAAGTACTTCATGAGAGGAGGGAGAAGGTACCCCAATTGCACCTGCTCGAGATTCAAATACCATATGACATGGAGGAGATTAGAGATGGCAGGGCTTTGTTGAGGCCTGTTAAGGGACAACCACTTCCTGAGAAGTAAACATGCCTTTTTTAAAGATTATTATTTATTTTCATCTCATTGTTTTCCTTCTCCAAGACAGGGCCTTATTCTGCAACCCCAGCTGGCCTGGAACTTGCTATGTAGAACTGGCTTACCTTGAACCCACTGACATCCACCTGCCTCTGTGTACTGGGATTAAAGGCATGTACTACTATGCCCAACTCTTTTATTCTTCTTAATCTGCTGGTTCAAGGTTTTTAGTCAAGGATGGCATCTGGATTATATCTCTGGCCCTGGATGATGCATGACTGAACTGCTGGAGAGTTACATAGCATGATGTAGCAGGAGCATGTCTGGTAAGTAACAAAGGCATATTGTGTCCCTCTGGTGTGGTCCACCCTCATGCCTTGAGAGTGTTTCTGTTTCTCTGAAATGAAACGTACCTGTCTGGTACACTGTGTATCTAGTCTAAGTTCATCTGATGAAGATGTCTGGGAGCCAGAGCAAGATTGCAATAACAGTGCTCACCATGTACCACTGAGCATCAAGTAAGAGGAATCTGAGATCTTAGCTGGATGGGCAAAGACAGTCTAGCATAACAGATATCTACAGAGAATGCACAAGGGCCACACAGCATGCCCAGAGGGACTTGTAGACAGTGACACATGCATTTGCATCTGGTCTTCAAGGATGCATAGGACTGAATCAGCAAAGAAGGCACGAAGGGTGTTCCTGGGCAAAGGAATGGTACAGGTCAGGGTTGTGGAATGTTAATGACATGAGGGCGGTTAAGTGAGACCAGAGAAGGGAGGAAGTAGCAGGAAATAAGACCAGAAAGTTTGGCTGTAGCTTCTTTGGGACAGAAGTATGGACGTCCCCAAGGAGTCCAGACTAAGGAGTGTGGATTTCATCTGTAATCTGTGATCTCTGGTTTCACCCATTTTCCTGCAAGCCACCAAATTTCATTTCCCTTTATAGCTGAATAATTCTCCACAGTGTGTACATACTCTGTTTTTTATCTGTCTGTTGATGGACACTTAAGGTGATTCCATGGCTGACTAATGAGAACATAGCTACAGCCCACATGGGTGTATAGTTACTTCTGTGGTAGCTGCCTTCAATGCGCTTGGGTATATAACCAGGAGTGATATAGCTGGATTGTATAGTAATTACAGTTTTAGTTTTTTGATGAACCTCCGCACTAGTTTCTACAGTGGCTAGACTAATTTACATTCCCATAGTAAGTTTGTTTTGAGTAAAAGATTCTGTCTATATATCTAACACTAATTCTGCACAGTGTTCCTCTCTGGCATACTTGGGATCTTATTTCTAATAGATTTTCCAATTCGGTTGCCAGCTCTTAAGAGCCATCTTTTCATTTTGTAAGTCAATTAGTGCTGACATTGGGTAACATCTCCCAGTGCCTTGGTGGGTGCCTGACTCTGCCCTGTGCCACCTCTCCACTGGCAGGTCTTGATGTCATCAGCCATTAGGAAGCTTGCTGGCTCCCTGACTTGAGGACAGGACATGGTCAGTGAGGAGCATTTCCACAGCCTTGAGTAGACTCATTCACAATGTTCGAAAGTCCTCATCCAGAGACGTCACCTTCCCTGGGAGAGCAGTCCTTGTGAAGATGAAAGGCAGGTGCTAACTTCTGCCAAGGCCCTGTAGAGATTCTGAGAATACTAAAGAAAGGTATTGGTCCTGCTTTAGCTTGTAAAGTTGCAGTGGGATTGGGTTATTATTAATTTATTTTACAAAAACAATTACTTCGTAGCATGTAGCTGAGTCTGGGCCCAGACACTCGAGTTCAAACCCTGGTCCAGGCTTAGTCAGTTGTGTGATCTTGAATGGGCTACATGGTTTTCTGTGCTTCCGTTTCTAATCAATACGACAGGCACTGTGGTACTTCCTCATCAGGTTGTGAAGATGAAGCATATCACAGAAAAGTACATTTCCTAGAGCATCGCACACCTTGTAAGAATCACTGCATCTACCACTGTTACGCTTTCAATGGGCTCCAGCTGTTGCCCTAGGTGATACTGTGGAGGTCATTTAGGTTTTTATTGTGAGTGTCTTACTCCTGTCAGGGCATCTTGGGAGCTAATCACAAGGTTTCTTCTGCAGATAATTAAAAAATTCTAAATTAAAGGACCTGTCAACTCATGCCCAGGCCAGACGGTGCCTGAGGAAACCTTCTGCCCACAGGAGAGGTTCTTCCTAGCACTCAGCTTCAGGACTGGGTCTGTGCCTGAGCTTCCATGTTGACAATTGAGTGACTGAGTGCAAGAGCTTTGGCTGGTCACAGGGTTAGCTCCTTTCCCTTTAAATCTCAGATTCCGTTTTCCAGTGTGACTGTGTTTCCAGTTGGCCTGGCACATGTTCACCATGGCTAATAGTCTCCCTCTCCCTGGCACAATGCAATGAGCCCGTGTGCCAGTACTTGCTGTACCCATGGAGGATTGTGCTAATCTTGATCCCTAAATATAGTTGTGACTGTCACCACCCAACCTGTGGGTGGTATGCGCTTGCCATCTGCATACCTCACCAACTTCACGTGTCACTAATACCTTCCTGGTGCTGCCCTAACAGGAGCTTGGTATTTAGGAAGAGTGGCATGAAAGTGCCATGGGAGCTGGGAGGATGGGGTCAGGGTGCAGGCAGGCAGGATGTCCTCTTCTGATGTCTCAGTGAGCTTTGTGGTGACCTTAGCTGCTACCTTTGGTCAGAACTAGAACAATGACACCAATGCCTTGATATTAAAGACATTTTGTATTATGCCCAATCTTGGCCACATTCTGGGACCACCAATTGTCTCTAGCCTGGTGGTGGTATGGTGGCAGACACAACATGCAGGCTTGGGCACAGTCATCCTGTGCTTTGGGCTTGTGCTGCTGTGTAGCGTGATTGCAAAATCTCTCTTCACCTAACAGCAGGGGCAGCACCTTTGGTGGCTCAGAGGCAAGCTGCGTGCAAACAAGAGGAAGAGGCTTGTTTCCAGCAAAGCATTTCCAATCATTATGAGGACTACGAGGAGACTTTTACCCAAACTTTCTGGGCCGCCAGTGTGTATCACCGAGTTCTGGGAAGCACACTGTTTATACTTTGTGGGGTATATATATAGGATGACCATTGATTGAGTTATTACTAGGGCAATTATTTTCCTAATTTTTCTTCCTGCAGGAAGATATTACTCATGCCAGTGGCTTATTTGAGCACTCTGTGTATCTAGTTTGTGCGTGCACGAGCACACGCGCGCATGTGTGCATGCATGTATGCATGCATATGGATGTATGGAGGTGTGGGGTGGGAGGTGCATGCATATGTGTGCTTGTGAAATCTGAAAGACAACCTTGAATGTTATTCCTCAGAAACTGTTCACCTTGTTGTTTTGTTTGTTATCTTTCCTTTTTTTTGAAATAGCATCTCACGTTGTGGTTCTGCGTGACTTGGAACTCCTTATGTAGACAGGCTGGCGTCAGACTCACAGAGATTGTCTTGCCTCTGTCTGCTGAGTGCTGGGACTAGAAATGTGCATTAGCATTTCCACTTAGTTTCTTGAGACAGAGTCTCTCCAATGGAGTTTGTCAAGTATACTAGGCTGGCTGCCCAGTGAATCCTGGGATTCAGTTGTTTTTGCCTCCTAAGTGCTGGGATTACAGGGGTAGACCACAATGCCTGTTTTTCATTTGGTTTCTGGGGATCAAAATAAGGTCCTCTGCTTTCCGGGAAAACACTTCTGTTGGCTGAGTTACCTCTTGAGTCAGTGTCTTGTTTTATTTTGTTTTAGTTTTTGACTTTTTAAAACAGTGTTTCACAGTGAGGCCCTGCTTGGCCTCAGACTCCTGTGTAGACCAGGTTAGCCTCAAACTTGTGGTGACTTCAGTATGCTAGATTTCTTGGGTTTTAGCGAGACTAGACAACAAACTGAACTTTCTACTGGGAAAGAATGGATGGACAGAGGGATGAATATACTCAAGTCTGGGTATATACTGGGTATATCCAGGCCAGTAGACACAGGCCTTTGGCTTTGATGTTATCAAACTTTTACCAGCAAGAGACAATATTTAACATTTTCATTGTGAATATTGGGAAAGACCTGATCAAATTATCATCATATTTATTAATTTGTGTGAATGTTTGCATGTGTGAGCAAACCTTTGGAGGCCAGAGGATAATCTGTAGGAGTCAGTTCTATCTTTCCCCCAGGTGGGTCCTGGGGATCTCACTCAGGTTGATGGCAGGTGCCTTTCTATACCAGCTGAGTCTTCTTGTCTTCTTTAAAATTTAATTTTTTTTGTGTGTATAGTTGTTGTACCAGTTTGTATATCTGTGTGCTACTCGCATGATTGATGCCAATGAAGGCCAGAAGAGGGTGTTAGATCCCTTGGAACTGGAATTATAGTTGGTTGTGAGCTACCACATGGGTGCAGGGAATTAAATCCGGGCCCTCTAGAAGAGTAGCAGCCAGTGCCCTTAACCACTGAGCTGTCTCTCCAGTCCCCTAAATTATTTTTTATCGCATACTTCCAATCCATGCATAATTATAAAAAAATCTGAAACATGATTTCCAAGCAATAGTTTTTAAACAATGGACCCCACCCCATAGGAAATCTTATGCTGGACATCAGTGGGTAAATCTGGAACGACAGCACCTCGCTTCATGACATCGCTGTGGTTTAGTGAGCTACCTATCCTACTATCCCATTTTAAGATTGCTCTTAGTGTTCCTATGAGCATTTCCAAGCAGCAAGACTTGGGCTGTTAGACTTAGACTTAGGAAGCCAAGCCACCTGCCCTGGAGGAGTGAGATGCTCGAACATCCATTTAAAACACTGCAACATTTAAGACAAAGACATTCATTTGTTCCTACGAGTCTGTGCACTCCAAGCTCTCAACCCACCCAGTGTCCCCGTCTAGAGCAAAGGTCCCCAGAAAATGGGCTGGGGACCCAGGATCAGCTGGAGCTTGTACAAGTTCAGACTCTTCAGCTCTAGGCATAAGGGAGTCCACCCAGTGCCCTAATGGCCTCTAGATCATTCTGCTGTAAGTGAAAGTTTGAGAACTGTGGGTTTCTACTCTAATTTCCTGGCCAAATAGATCTTCATTCTGTAACTGAGTGTGATGCCACATTTCTTACTAGTTTTTCTTTAAAAGAAAATATATGTGTATGCATGTGTGCTTGAGTGTATGTATATGCACCACATGAGAGCAGGTGCCCATGGAAGCCAGAAGAAGGCGTCAGATCCCCTTAAGCTGGAATTACAGGAGGTTGTGAGTCACCAAATGTGGTTGCTGAACTGAGTCCTCTGTAAGAGCAAGCATCCTTACCCTCTGTACCATCTCTCCAGGCTCTTGCTGGCTTTTAGGTGACATTTAGTAAGAAAAGGAGAGTTTTGAAAAATATTAAAATATATGGGGTTGGAGTTTGTTCTTTGGTCATTATTATTATTAATTATTGACAGGATCTAGAGTATCTGAGACTGGACTGTATACCAGGCTTTTACTTTTGAGCCACCAATCAGCTCCCTAACCATGACACGGAGACATTATTAGTTATGAGTGCTTAGCCTAGCGTAGGCTCATTTCTGGCTAGCTCTTTTCAGTCAACCTGTTTCTCTTTATGTGTATTTTGCCTCAGGGCTTTTTACTTTTCTTTCCTTCTGTGTATCTTGCTTTCACAGCTTTTTGTGTTTGGCTGGCTGGCAGCTGCCAGGCTTCTTGCCCTGGCTGTGTTCCTCCCTCATTCTCTTCTCCTTCTTTCATTCTTTTGAGCCTGGATTTCTCCTTCTATTTTTTCTCTCTGGTCACTGGTCCTGCCTATCCTTTCTCTACCTAGCTATTGGCCATTCAGCTTTTTATTAGACCAACCAGGGACCTTAGGCAGGCAAGGTGAAACAGTAACACATCTTTCTATAATTAAACAAATGCAGCATAAACAAATGTAACAGTAACACTTCTTTGCATAGTTAAATAGTCCACAACAGGCCTGGAACTCACTGCGTAGCAAAGGATGACCTTCAACTCCACATCCTCCTGCCCTCTCTCCATAATACCAGGATTACAGTCACGTGTGTGGTTTATACAGTGCTGCGGATCAAACCCAGGGCTCCATGCGTGCTTGGTGAGCACTCTAGCACCTGCCCTAGTTTTCCTGGCTCACTGGCTGCTGAGCTCCATCTCATGGTTTCCTGAAATCCTCTTGGAAGTAGCTTTCCTGGAATCAGCCATCAGCCACATTGTGCTTGCTAACTGCTAATTGCCCGGCTCTCCTGCTTGCCTTTGGCCGTTTCCGCTCCCTGTCCTCTGCACTAACATCTGAGTGGTATGTTTTATTGACCCAGACAGCTGTTCCCCAGTTTGAGTCTGTGCTGCATGGCCTCTCCACACCCCAATCCCTTAAATGTGCATTCCACACTACAGATAGCCAAGCTCAATTTTCTCCCCTAGGAACAAACACCACAGTCCCACTCCTGAAATGCATGCATGACAACACAGTCAATTAGCAGCAGCAGCAGCAGCAGCAGCAGCAGCAGCAGCAGCAGCAGCAGCACCAGCAGAGAAATGTTTGACTCTATCCATCACTAGATGTAGGCTTAGAAGCTTTGAAAGATACCAGGCACACCCACAGTGGGCCAGCTTCCTTGCTTGTTAGCCAGCATTTCTCAACTCCACTTCGGGCACTGCAGAACTCTGAGTATCTTTGAGGGTCTTTTTATTTTCTGGATAAAACAGTAGGAATATATTTTCTTTCAGTTCTGGAGTCTGGAAGTCCCAGTGTTCACTTGCCACTGGGTGTTTGTTTCTGGGGAGACCTTTTTTTCAGTCTTCCTGATACATTGCTGTCTCCTTGCTGAGTCTCACAGCCTCTTCTCTGTGCACACTTGTGGGGGAAACTGGCATTCTGGGATCTTTTCCTTATCATTATTTATTTTAACTGTTGGTTTTTAATTGAGAACTAAAAATTGCATTGTTAGATATCTATCCTGCACAACATGATGTTTTGAAATATTTGTATACTACGCAATGGCTAAGTTGACCTTGTTCAAGTGTGTGTTACCTCCTGTACTTAAACTTGCTGAGAGCACTCCTTTCTGGATTTGTTTTTATCCCATGATCCACTGTTGCACCGTTCACTCAAGTTTCTGCTGAGGGAAAGTCATGGCCCCCATCCTCCTCTTCTGTCAGCAGGACTTTTATCGTTTGGGGCAGGAATGAGACATCATGGGTTGGGTGGGGGTGATGTATTAGTGGTTCTGAAAACTGACTCCTGCCCCATCCAGTGCCTGTGTGGCCTGGCATCGATGTGTATGGCCTGGCATCGATGTGTATGGCCTGGCATCGATGTGTAAGGCCTGGCATCAATGTGTGTGGTATCATATAGAGTTTCTAAAACACCTTTGGATTTCATCATTACAGAGCACTTCAACCAGTCAGAGCGCAGAGCGGGGAGTTCTCATCACCGCTGTTTTACTGGTAAAATAATAGATCTGGAAGATGTCCATCTTCCCACAGGCTGGAATAATAAAAGGCAAAGCAGGGCTTGTCCAGGTTCACGGTAACTTGACCTTTACCAAGTCTCCTTGGCTAAGTGGATATAATCTTATACCGATACAAACCAAACAATAGTTCAGCAGCCTTGTTCAGTGAAGATTTGACTTAATGAGTTTATGGAAATCACATTTATATTGACTTTACAAATAGAAGTTCCATTACTTTTGTAGAAACTTACTATTCTTGTTTTATACATGAGAAAACACAGTTTGGATAGAGTGAGTAGCTTGATCGAGGTTACGTGGGCGTTACAGTTGGTTGCCACTGGGTTCTCTGGTGGAACCCCTGTTTCCTCTCCATAGCGCCTCTCCTCTGAGAGAAAAGATGTGAACCAAGTTAGGTGGGGCTTTCCAAGCCTCTCCCACTGAGAAATACAGACACCTGGGTTTCTCTCATCAGGTCTGTGGACTCTGCCAGACTGTAGCGATGGGAGCAAGGGTTCTGGCAATGTTTCAAGTGGCTGAGGCTGGGAATGGCTACATCATCGTAAAGATGAGTGAAAACATTAGTTATTTTAGTTTTTAAAAATATAGTGCAATATTGTTACTTGGGGTTCATTTCCTTTTAATGGGTGTTTTGGGTGAGTTTTTGATTAGGAGGCCACTGTAAGAACTCTGATCACTAGGTTTATTTAATAAGTAGTTAATTTATTTTGGTGTGTGTGTGTGTGTTTGTTGGGAATTCAACCCAGGTCCTTGAGCATCCTAGGCAAATATTTTGCCATGCAGCTATACTTCCGGCCCTTCATTCTTTACGCATGATTTCCTATGGGAGGTTTGACTTTCTGTATAACAACATCGATTAAATTTCACTGAGTGAAATGCTGACCTAGACAGGGCAAGCTTAGATTCAGAGTTTACCCTCTAAGGGCTAGCCATGTCTTCCTTCCTGCAAGTTTACATTTTCCACATCACGACTCTTCTGAAAATGGATATCAGTTATTAAATCGCTTCTCAAATAGTCTCTGTCTAGAACTGCAGTTGTCAGGGGCCTGGAGGACTTCGGGTCAGCAGCACCTGGGAGCTTGCTAGAAACACAGGCCTCAGGCAGCCGGAAGCAGAATCTGCATTTGGTGAAATTCCCAGGTGACATCTGTGGGCTAATGTTTGGAAGCACTGACAAGGGCAGTGTATTTTACTAACACCCACAGCCTTTTGTGCATAGATGTAACCAACCGCCACAAAAATACTTAATTTTTACCTGTACCAAATATGTCCAGACCCTCCCCCTTGTTATCTCTCCCTAAAGAAGGCAGTAAAGCAGCCACTTCCGTAGCATTTCGATTGTCTAGGCCCAGATATGTGCATGGCTTACTCTTTACATAGCATTTTGATTGCATATGTGTGCAAGGCTCACGCTTTACACAGTGTTTAGATTGATAGGCCCATATCTGTGCACGGCTCGCTCTTCACCTATGTCAGCACTTTTTTGGTAGCATTTAATTTTATTTTTAAATTTTTTTTTTTTTTGATTTTCGAGACAGAGTTTGTCTGTAGTTTTTGGTGCCTGTCCTGGAACTAGCTCTTGTAGACCAGGCTGG
>NC_022015.1:64879988-64887364 GCF_000317375.1 Microtus ochrogaster | reverse complement strand
CCTGCCTCTGCCTCCCGAGTGCTGGGATTAAAGGCGTGTGCCACCACTGCCCGGCTATTTTTTAATTTTCTAAAAATTAAGTCATTTATTTTTTAATACATACCAATCCCAGTTCCCCCTCCTCTCCTCCCGCTAACTCCTTTCCTCCACCGCACCTGCTATCTGCTCAGCTCTTTCTAAACGTCACGTCTTTAGAGAAATCTTCACTTGCTCCTCATAGAACTGGCAAAGAGAAACTGTCTTCCGAAGTCCTCACAGCTCCTTCATCTCCTTCGTGCTCGAGCCATCTTCGCCGTCACCCAGAAGCCATGACAGAGCTGTCACCCTTCTCTTCCCTCTGCCCCACTGTTCTCCTTGAGGACAAAGACTCTGTCCCCTTGAGTCCCTGCCTTGCCTTCAGTACCTAGAAAGGCAGCCAATTTTTACATTATAGATAGTCTTTAGATATTTGCTGAGTAAACGGGTCATAAAAAGCTGCATCTTAATATCATTCAGGCCAAGAATTTCACTACTCTGGGTGTGTGGGGTGGCTATGGGCACAAGCATTGACGATGGAGGAGCATGGTTTAGACAACTCCTTGCTACCTGGGAGACAGTCTCAACTCTCAGCTGCCAGGTAACCACTGCTAGTTTGCAATTAAAATTATTGAAGCATGCTTTGTAAACAAGAGGCAGGACCACACCTGACCATATGTTTAGTGCTTATTGGTCAATAGAGCTGAGGTCAAAAACAGAGGTTCAGCCAACGTCCTTTTGCTATCAAAAAAAGTATCACAAGTTCTCTGCTACCAGCAAGAGTACCACAGTGGCAATTCCCTGCTTGGAAAGCACCGAGCAGGCAAAGAACTTCCATTGTTGCTTCCTTTTTTTTTTTTTAATATTTCAAGAAAAACAAAACAGTAGTATAGAAAAAAATACTCAACAACCTCCATACCAACTGCTACTTCTATGAAAAAGTGTGTCTGAGATGGAAAGTCACTAACCGGAGCTCACCAGCTAAACACTGAAGACAGCCAGAAAACAGTGCATTGTGAAGTTTCCTTTCCTTCCTTCCTTCCTTCCTTCCTTCCTTCCTTCCTTCCTTCCTTCCTTCCTTCCTTCCTTCCTCCCTCCCTCCCTCCCTCCCTCCCTCCTCTCTCTCTCTCTCTCTTTTCCTTTTCTCCCCCCTCTCCCCATCCAGACAGGGCTTCTCTGTGTAACAGCTATGGCTATCCTGGAACTCACGCTGTAGACCAGGCTGGTCTCAAGCTCACAAAGATCTGCTTGCCTCCGATTCTGAGTGCTGGGATTAAAGGTGTGTGGAGTTTATAGGCAAATGTAAATGGAGACTGCTCATTTTTTTCCTGACCACCCAGACCCAAATAATCACACAGAACTATATTAATTACAACACTGTTTAGACAATAGTTTAGGCGTATTCCTAGCTAGCTCTTACATCTTAAATTAACCTATTTCTATTAATCTATGCATCACCATGAGGTTGTGATCTACCAGTAAGGTTCCTGCAGTGTCTTTCTCCTTTGGCAGTTACATGGCATCTCCTTGACTCTGCCGATTTCTCTATATATCTCTGTTTAGATTTCCCACCTGGTTTTATTCTGCTAAGTCATTGGCCAAAACAGGTTTATTCATTATCCAATAAAAGCAACACATATACAGAAGGACATCCCACATCAGGCAAAAGTGAAAATAATCTATGTAGCAGACAACTATAGCATGAAGACCAGAGAAGAGAAGTAGTAACACCTTGCTGAAGCATTCTTATGTGCCATGTGGTTAATGTTACTTAAAAATATATTATAGTTAGGGAAAGATACACACTACAAACTCCAGGGCAACTTCTAAAATATAAAAAATAAACTTTTAATGAAACTCATTACAGTAGTTAGTTGATTATAGAAAGACTTAAACACAGTAGAAAGAAAACAGCAAGAAGGTAGACTTAAATCCAACCAATTTGGTAATTGCGTTAATGAAAATGATCTAACCAGTCCAATTAGAAGAAGAGGCTGTCAGATGTGATACAAAACCCAAACAAAAGAAAGCAAACCACCCAAAGTACACATTCTCTACATTTAAAAAGGAGGGGTAATACATTGTTGGACAACTGAGCTCCAAAGAGCTTGAATGGGCTGGAGGTGGCTCAGTAGTGGAGTATGTGCTATCATCTGTTAGTATGTATTAGCATGAAGACTCAGTTTCAACCCTCAGTATTCCAAAACAACAGGTAAAATAAAATAGAATAAAGTAAAACCTCTCTAGTAGCTATATTAGTATCCAACAAAGCAGACTTCTGATAAGAACATAGTGTCTACAAAACACAATAAATGTACCCAGTGGTGTGTGGGAATGCCTATACCTGCCTGCTTTTGTTTCTCTACATATAAATAAGGACACCTGCTTTTGACCTTCCTTCTCTTTCTAAAGGTGTTGCTATGGCTTCCATGTGTTCACACTTAGAGTCAACATGATGGATTAACAGTGAGACCTTTACAAGATGACTGGACAGTGAAGGGAATGCCATGAAGGGAACTGGGCCCTTTGTAATAGAGGCTTCATGCAGCATTTGGTGGCGTTTTCTGTCACATGGAGCTATACCACTCTTCCCCTCAAGGAGGTGTGACAGGGACATGTTACTGTAGAAGATAGTCTTTCTTTGTATTTAAATAACATTTTTTTCATTTATTTTACCCACCAACCACAGTTTCCCCTCCCCCCTCTCCTCCCATTCTCCCTCTCTTCCACCTCACTCCCCACTCCTCCTCCATCTTCATTCAGAAGGGGGCAGGCCTCCCATGGGCTTGCACAAAGCATGGCCCATCAGGTTGAGGAAGAAGATGGTCTTCCTGGAGCATTGGTCTTGTTCTTTTCAGCTTTTAGAACTGCGGGGAAGTGAACTTCCACTTAGCTATAGTGTTAGAGAAAGAGGCAATGAAGACCCGGGAATCACAGGGTACCTTACGGCATCTATAGGGACAGCTCATCGGCTCGCATCATAATGAGCTTCACAAATCCTGCCTTCACCTGTGGTTTGCCCTTGATTTTACCTGCTCCATGCCCTCCGGGGGCCGCTGTCCCACTTGTCTACTCCTTGCTACCTCTACAGCTACCCCTGGTACCTACTCTGCCCACTTTACCTCCCCTGTTCTCTGGCTCAGGGCGCATGCTCGCCTTTTCACTCAAAGGTGACTGGACTGAGAAGTAACTTCTCTGGACTTCGACTCTACTGAAGAGGCTCTTGGAAGGCAGTTCGGGGTCACAGCTCTTTCACGTTACACACTTCCTAGGGTAGGGTGCTGAGCAGGGATGGTTCGGTACGACAACTTCTATGCTGCCAGTGAAACTGTTTCTCCCCTCTCTCCGGTTGCCAGTGGACCTTGTAAGAAGCAAGACTTCTTACCTAATGGCAGATTCTACCCACAACCCCTCACTCCCTTTTGACTGGTTATTGTGACTCTCTCTATGCTGTTGACCACCATACTGCGCTGTCCACACCAACAATCACCGGCATTCTTCTTGTTCCCACGGTTGGATACCATTTTTCTAAAGGCCCTCTGACTTCCACTGAAGAAGCGATCCACACACCTGTCTTCACTTGGCTTTAAGAACCTATTTTAGTCGTTGAGCTAAGCAAGTACCCACCATGGGCTGTGCACGATGTAGTTTACACACGCGTTTTCGAGAACCGGGAGAGAAGATCCATAGAGATAAACTACAAAACAAGAAATGTAAAAAATTAGGTAACATCTCTCTTATTGCTTCATTTAAAATTAGAAACTCTCAAAATGGAAAATCGGAGTGTAAAATGCCCTCCATGAGTTTGAGTTTCTTAAAAAAGGTGTGGTTGTGAAAACTCCTTCTGACCAGTTCTGATGCCAAGCTGCCTTTTGATCCCGTAGGTAAAGTGACAGAGGTCCTTTGAGGGCTAAGTTGGGCCCCCGATGCTCTGACATGGCCAGCCTTCAGTGAGGACATCCCAAAGCTCGCCATGCAGAGCCCGTGGCCTCCTTTTCACAGACGCTAACCTTATTGCTTACTGAGTGAGACAGTATGCCTACTCCCTTCCTACATCTCAAAGAAACAGGCAGGGATTATTCTCTGTAGAACAGCTCTGTTTCATTTGGGAGTGGCTTATTGTTGTTGATGTGTCTTGTCGCTGCGTCACTGCAGGATTATAGCAATGGCTGCCCGCAGGACTATGGGAAGGATGCGGTGAGCTAATGTACACATGTTTAATGCTCCCAGTTCATGGCCTTCAAAGGCTGCTGTCATCCAAAGCAGAAACGGCAGAGATGACTTGCAAAGGTCCTTGGTGATCGGGCTTCACCTGCCGCTCCTCACTTCTCCTTCACTGAATGAGCTAATGCGAGTACTTCCCGTGGCGCCACTGGTGTTCCTTGATGTGCTCTGCGCCCTTGCTGAAGATCCAAGTTTCCTCTCTGCCCAGTCCTACCCGTCCTGCATGGCTTGGTGCACACACTTTGGGAGGGCTTTTCCACTGCCTGGGCCAAGGAGACCAGTTTCTCTTGGCATGTTTGTATCACTCTGTCTGGACCTTATAGAAACCCTAATTTTTCCTTTTGTTTTTACGTGTGTGTTATATCTCCTTGTGTTCTAAAGGACAAGCCGGAGGTTATTTCACCTTGAACATCCAGTCACCCTGGCATTTTGCTTTACCCAGAATATTTTATAAACAAATGGATTAAAACTGAGAGTTTCTATTTGGTGAAGTTGAGGGGCTTGTGGGAGTTACCGTCTGGTACTTATCTACACCATACAGAATTAGCCTTCTTTGAGTACTGACTAAAGAGGGTACAGTTGCTCTCCTAATTACAGGTATTCGATTAGAACACCTTCTGGGGCTCACCTAGCTTTAGAAAATGGTGAGGTCATTATCTGGAGAGAAGTCAAGATGACAGCCCTGATCTTCTCCGTAGGGTGTCAGGGCTGGGTGTCTACCTGGATGTGGGTTAAACTGAGTCACTATGGCCGATGGATTAGTTTACACTCTAGAATTAATGACCTGGTGTCCAGAATCCTCGGATCCTTTGTTATCCGTGTTTCCGATGTGTGTTAGGGTGCAGAGTCCTGGCGTGGAACAAGGCCTTCTCATCTCTGAGGCGGGCTCCTCAGGAAGTCTTTTCATTTCGGCCACAGCTCCCAGGCTTTGCCTGAGCAAGTCTCCGTCAATCACTCTGCATTGCTCTGATTAAACTGCTGACTGAGATAAGAGGAAAGGTTTGTTTTGATTTCACCATTTTGGAGAGTTTCCATCCATCACGATGGGGACGGCAGAGCACAGGGCTCTGTCGCAGCAGGAATGTGAGGGTGAAGGCCGGTCACAGTGTGTAGTCTGGAAAGTAGAGCAGGGTTGGGGCTAGGGGCCAAGTGTAACCTTGAAAGGTGCACCCCCAGTGACCCACTCTCTGAGCTAGGCCACATCTCCTGAAGCCTCCACAGATAAAGCTACTGGCTGGGGAGCAAGGCTTTAAGCCTCTGAGGGTGTTTCAGATTCAGACTGTAACTGGGTCTAATGAGCAAATTCTTCCTGGCTTGGTAGCTCATAGTTGGACAGTTGGGTTGTCAGCAAGGTTTCTCTTATAGCGAATCAAAATGTTTGTCTTAAGTTGGTGAGAAAAGGCAGTTGCCATCAAGCCTCACGACCTGAATTTGATGCTTGGAATTACACGGTGGAAGGAGAAAATGGATTCCCACAGTTATCCTCTGACCTCTACACACAAGATATGGTACACGGATGTGTGCATGCGCGCGCGCGCGCGCACACACACACACACACACACACACACACACACAACCTCCCCACACCCACACACACCCACCCACCCATACCCTCTCACACCCACACACGTACACCAACCCCCACAAAAAACCCTCACATGCATACACATAAAAATTATCTTTATCATTTTTTTCCCCTCATTGATCCTATTTAAGCTTTGGAGCCAAGGAGAAGTTTGCGCTCTAATCCATACCTGAACTCTACATATTCATAAATGTAGACCTTGGGGTTTCGCAGGCTACGCTCCTCCAGCTCCTTTGACGGTGTGTGTAGCAATCCTTTTGGCCTGGGGGGATTTCCTGTTTTCATCTGATGGACTCAGGACTGTACAGCAGTAGGAATAAATGGATATGTGGTGATTTTTCGAAAGTTCACAACTCCCCATCCATGATTACACTTATTATTTAACAACTTCATTGCAATAAACCTAATCCTTTAATTCAGTCTCTAGGTTTGAATCAAATGTGACGCAGAAAGCCCAGTGACTGAGAGATTGCTCCACCCTGGCCAGTGGGCTCAGCAGTGTGGTCCTGAACAAATGCCGAGTGACACTCTGTCCTTCCTCATTGCTAAGTGACTGCCTTGATGGCATGCTGTAGGCTCTCGGTGTTCATTCACCAATTCACTTCAAGTGCTTCCTTGAAGCAAGTAACTATTACTGAATGGCTGGGAGGGAAGAGCAGGCAGGCAGGTGATTTCCTCAGACGGATGGATGGTAAGTTAGACCAGGTTGGCTTCCTTGTCTGTTATAAAAAGACAACACAGGCTAGCCAGACCGAGGTGAAGCAAAGGGCAGTGAGGCAACTAGACATGCCCTGCATGCCCTTAAGAGGAGGGAGGAGTTCTTTTTAAACATGTGGGAAACCTAGCAAAGCGTTATGGAGGAGGTGGCATTGGAACAGATTCCTTGTTTTTATTTCATCTAGTATTTCAATTGGTCTGTTTCATATAAGAGTTTTATGAAAATCAAGTAAAGCAATTCTAGGGAGTTTAGTATAAAGTCTTCATTCAGTGAGTCAGTCCTCAAGTTAACGATTTAATGTAATGCAGAAGCAGCAATTAATTAGATCAGGATCAACTACATCATTCTGAAGTCATCCAGGCCTGGGTTCAAATCCAACCTGGGGTAATTATGATCACTTAATTTCTCTGAGCCTCAGATCACCAACTAGAATGGAGAGGATGACACCACTACTTAAGTAGGCAGATTCTGTGAGTTGGTGTAGGTGTTACACAATCATGTCTGTTCTGTAAGTTGATGTAGGTGTCACACAATCATGTCTGTTCTGTGAGTTGATGTAGGTGTCACACAATCGTATGTCTGTTCTGTGAGTTGATGTAGGTGTCACACAATCGTATGTCTGTTCTGTGAGTTGATGTAGGTGTCACACAATCGTATGTCTGTTCTGTAAGTTGGTGTAGGTGTCACACAATTGTATGTCTGTTCTGTGAGTTGGTGTAGGTGTCACACAATCATATGTCTGTTCTGTGAGTTGGTGTAGGTGTCACACACTCGTATGTCTGTTCTGTGAGTTGATGTAGGTGTCACACAATCATATGTCTATTCTGTGAGTTG
>NC_022015.1:64870152-64879690 GCF_000317375.1 Microtus ochrogaster | reverse complement strand
TGTAGGTGTCACACACTCATATGTCTGTTCTGTGAGTTGGTGTAGGTGTCACACAATCGTATGTCTGTTCTGTGAGTTGGTGTAGGTGTCACACAATCATATGTCTGTTCTGTGAGTTGGTGTAGATGTCACACAATCGTATGTCTGTTCTGTGAGTTGATGTAGGTGTCACACACTCGTATATCTGGGAGACAGTTTGCATCGTATCTTTTTTGTTTGTCTGATAAGAGGCAGAACATGCTGGATAGAGGACACCAGGCATGAAGCGCAGTGTGCTCAGTAAAGAGGTCGCTTCACTGGGCCATCTAAACTGCAGGAGGGATTCAGCAACAACAACTGGTACACTGGGTTACCTTTTGACTTATGTATGCAAATTTCATATTAATTAACTGTGTAACTATTCATGTCATAGTTTCTTTTAGAATCCACAATAAATAATAAGAATAGAGGATACATGTGTGCCTATTCCCATTTGTGCATGTTCCTGAGGAGGTCAGAGGGAAACCTTGGGTCGCATTCTCTAGGTGAACTTGCTAAGGAGGATAGACCGGTTGGCTAATGAGCTCCAGGGATGTACCTGATGTTCCCCTAGTTCTGGCATTTTCTGTGTATGCTACTAGGGCTGGCCTTTCCTGGTGACTGAATTTAGGTCTTCATGGTTACAAGGCAAGCACTTTACCAACTGAGCTATTTCTTAGCCCTCCTCTTTCCTCTCCTCCTACCTCCTTCTTCTTCTCTTCTGAGGCAGGGTCTCCCTCTGTATTCCAGATTGGCTTAGACCTCACTATGGTCTCAGACTCACAGCAATTCTCTTGCTTCAGTCTTCCAAGTGCTGGGATGGCAATCATGGGCCACTGTGCTTGGCTTAGAATACAGGCTACATAAACAAATTTCTTTTGAGTGTCTATGATGCTGAGGAATTGTGAAGTCTCAGGGATATGGAAATGGTTGATATTTGGTCTCTGTCCTCAAGAGTTCATAGTTTACCAGAGGAGGCAGTTAAGCAAACAAAATAAAGACATTGAGTGCTACAAAAGCTATTTTAGTTGTCTAAGCAAATTTATCTCTGAAGTTCAGGGAAGAGAACAGGGCATTCTGTCTCTGTTACCATGGATTGGGAACATTTAGCAGAGGACATTTGAGCTGGACCAGGGATGGATAAGGTGAAGGACTTCCCAGGAGAGGGAACAGCAGAGACAAACAGGAGTCCATAGCACACCAAGGCGAGCACTCATATGACTTGTGTACTTTCTAGAATTAGAGGTATCATTATGCAGCAGAAATGTCCAGCAGGCTTGAAAGGCACTGCTGTTCTTACACAAGCATAAGATGAAGGAGGAAATGGAGACATTGGGAGATGGAGGAAGAGAGAGAGATTAGGATGAACTGGAGAAGCTGGGCAATAGACAGAAGCAGCCAAGGACAGTCAGAGGATGAGAAAGGCTTTTAGCTCCACTAAGAGAATTCTGATGAGCTACTGCTCTAAAGAAACCCAAGTCTCCACTGGTCCTGGTCCTGGGAACTGGCTTGTGGCCTGACAACGGACCTGCCATGTCCTAGGACACCTTGTACTTTTGCCGGGGCTCCCAAGCCTGGTTCACTGGCTGGTTTGATTGGCACTGCTTTGTGGTACTTTTGAAATACCCTTTCCTCTCGCCAGCTAACCTTGTGTGGTTCACAATCTTTATTTAGGATTTCTTTTATTTTGGGGGTGGTCAACATTACTCTGTAGCTTGTTTCTCAAAGCGAGCGTCTTTGGACAATTCATGCTCTTTCCACCTCTCAGTTCAATGCCATTTTCTCAGTTACCTGGGAGGCACTGGGAAGCCAGTACCTATTTAATAGTTAATGCGTCCAGTTCACCTGGTGGGCATGTGCGCCAGGTAGACATGGTCTCAGGTGTTGGAGATACGCAGATGAATAAGGCATTGTCCTTGCTCTCAAGGAACCTACAGTCTATCAGGGGAGACAAACACAAGGCAGATCGTTATCAAAGTCAATGCTACATGAAATGATAAATCCTCTGGGATCTTATGGAAAACACAGAGAAGGTCGTTGAGGCGGGGGAGGGTAAGGATGGCTTACTGTGGAAATAGCTTCTGAGATAAACCTCAGAAAAGGGAATGGAGAAAGGACCCTGCAGGTGAGGGACTGTATTTGAGCACAGGTATTAAGTGATTGCTTGTCTATTTTTGACAGATTTAGATTGGGGTGGCTACTGTTGGATTTTGTGGTTAGAGTTGTATATTGATTGTGACACATTTAAATGAATTATGAGACAAACTAGCAAGAAGGCTTTTCAATTCAAGTGAGAGACAGGGAAGACCGAGGCAGTGAAGTCAGGCAGGCTTAGAGACAGAATGAACACGGGGAGACATGTGGCCAACAGACTGCTCATGCTCCATCCTGGTGTGATATCTGTGAATGACCCTGATGAGATACACATGACGGTCTTGACTTCAAAAGTTGATTCTGTCCACTTACTTCCTGTGACTCTTTTCCCAGAAATTCAGTTTTACCATTTCTCATTTTCCCCATGGACAGAACGGAATCATGAGCAGTGTGGTTTGAAAGAAAATGACCCCCAGTGGCACTATTAGGAGTTTTGGCCTTACAGGAGTAAGTGTCGTCTTGTTGGAGAAAGTGTGTCACTGTGGAGGCGGGCTTTGAGATCTCCTATATACTTGAGACACTGCTCAGTGTCTCAGACACTTCCTGTTGCCTATGAGACAAGATGTAAGAACTCTCAGCTCCTTCTCCAGCACCATGAAGGCCACCACCACAATGAAATGCTTTCCTTTATAAGAGCTGTGGTCATGGTGTCTCTCCACAGCAATAGAAAGGGTTTTAGTGGAGAGCAAATGGAATAACGGTGAGAAGGACACTGAAAGAGTTAACCGCACATCAAGTGTTATTGCCTAAGCTCTGACTCTGCTTGAGTGCTGACTCTGGCTACTACAAATTGAGCATTGCATTTTTGTTTGGACTTTGCAAAATAACAACCTCTTCCAATATAAACCACGGAGAAGATGTGTTCAGTAAATAGCACCCAAACTTTGAATTTGGGGGTGGGGTGAAGTGGAAGCAAGATAAGAGAACGTGATAGCTAGTCATCTTTTGTTCTGAGTTAAGCAAAAGTCTCTTGCTCTTTTTTTTAACTTAATGCTGTTTATTTTATTACTTTCTTTTCTCCAGTCTGACTTATTTCTTTTTTAAAATTATCTTTTAGTTACCATGCAAAATATTGTCAGAAATAAAATCTGTTAGTCCATTTTCAAAGGTGCCTTGAGATATCTTAGGCCGGGCTACAAACGAATAGGAAATGCTAGGCCTTTGCTGACTTCTACCCACAAATAGGAAGCTGAGCATAGGTAGAGAGTTACTAATGCTACTAACAGCCAAGCTTGCCTAAAAGGGCATGTGTCTGACAGAGGTGAACCCACACATGATTTGCTCAGAAAAAGGTAATGTAAGAGGAAAGGATATGATGAAGATGGCATGTAGGCTTGCACTTTCCTGATTACTTAGCAGGGAGAAAAGAGGAAGGGACTTGCTGCTTAGGGTTTAAGATCTGTTCCCTGCAGCACACAATTAGCTGTGCCTGCATGCTGGGCTGAGCCCCTACTTTGCAAGGCTGGCACACTGACTGCTTCAGTGGTACTCTTATTATGAAGGGAGGGTCATGGTTTCTCACAATCACATTTTATACATAAGTGTCATTACATTTTTTTTCGCTCCCTCCCCTCCCCCGCTCTTCTCCCACACCACCCACTTCTTTTCTTTTTTCTAGCGAGTAGCCCCTTCTGTGTTCCGGTTATGGATTCGATTGCCCTCTCCAATTCTCACCTCCCTTAAGGTCTACTCCTTAATTCTCAGAATCCCCTTTCTAGTGTCACGACCCATAAATGTGCATACATACATGCATGCATACGGATACACGTTTGTAATTTAAAACTCAGGTTCTGCCTCTGAAGAGAAATCGGCACTGTTTGCCTTTCTGAGTCTAGCTCATTTTGCTTAACACAATGGCCCCCAGTTCCATTCATTTTCCTGCAGATGTCATGATTTTCTTTTCCTTTGTGACTACATAAAATTCTGCTGTGTATGCGTACTGGATTTTCTTTTATCTATCTGTTTACGGACTTCTAGCTGGCTTCGTTTCCTGGGTGTTGTGAATAGTGTAACTATAAACACGAATGTCCAATGGCTCTGCGATATCTTGACTTAGAGACTTTTGGATAAATACCCAGGAATTTTGGGTAAATACCCATTTAATCTGAAATGAGCATTAGAGCTTGGTAGGGTGCTGTGTGACTGTAATGCCAGCACTTGGGAGGAGAAGACAGGAGGGATCAGGAGTTCGAGGTCATCTTCAGCGGTATGACAAATTCTAGGCCAACCTGGGCTCTTGAGACCCTGTTTCAGAAAGCCAAATAAATAAATAAGGTCAACATAAAAGAAAAATGAACATTATATTGTAATCATATTATATTATAGCTAGCAGTGCTGTGGAACAAACTTTGAACACTGTAACTATGCATTGCTCTCATTGGTTAATAAAAAAAGCTGACTGGCCAATAGCTGGACAGGTAGAGATTAGACAGAAGAGCCAAACTGAGAGGATGCTGGGAAGAAGGAGGGTGGAGTCTCAGGAGGCTGGGCCAGACGAAGAGGAAGCCACATGGGAAGTTCATAGATGAGATAAACTAGCCTTGGGGCATCACAGAAATGAATGGAAACAGGTTAATTTAAGTTGTAAGAGCTGGCTGGGGAGACAAGCTTAAGCTATTGGCCAAGCATTTATCATTAATATTAAGTCTCTGTGTGGTTATCTGGGAGCAGCTGCCTGGACACAGAGAAAAGTCTGCCTACAAAGCAGCAATGTCCTTAGATGTGTAAAAGAACCTCACATGCTGGCTACATAATTTGTTCTTAGTATTGTGAATTTTCTTCTGACTGTTCTTTTTCAGGATGAAAACCTTTTTCAATCACCAATTGTTTGAGCTCTCAGGACTCAACAATGCACACAGGAAAGCCAGCCCAGATGCTGGTTTGCTCAGCAGTGTGGCTTTGACTACAGGAGGGAACCTGTTTTGGTTGGGGAAGCATTTGGAAGCACTTATCTTTCTCTTGGTGGCTCTCCAAACACTCCGAACTTTAAGGTGATTTAAAAGTTTACCAGTTGCAGCAGGGTGTGGTGGGCCATACCTTTAATTCCAGTACTTGGGAGAAAGAGGCTTGTGGGCTTCTATAAGTTCGAGGCCAGCCTAGTCTACACAGTGTGTTCCAGGACAGCTAAAGCTACATAGAGAGAGGCCCTGTCTCGGAAAAACAAACAAAAACAAAACAGAATAAAATAAATGCTTAACAGTTGCTCATTAAAAAAGGCCATTACTTAGCTATGGAGAAGGTTGGCTTTGAGGGGTATTTTTTTTTTAACGTTTTGGGTGACATTCTAGAAGATTTACTACACTTTAAACAAAATATTAAAGTCCTAGTACAAATAGTTGACTCTGTGGGATCTGGAAAACTGCCTTCCCCAGGCTCCCAAGCTGGAACTTTCCATCACATCCTTGGCATGCTACAGCTAGGCAGAAACAGTTTTCTGACACAAGACTCTGGCCTACATTAGATCTACACTTTCTCCCTCAGGTTTAGGGAGGCAACACCCGATTCTAGTCACAAAGAAAGGAATATGGAGCTCTGAACACCGCTTGGAGCCAGTAATTATCAGCCGCTCTGTTTGAGCTTGGGAGTAGGGTGACGTGAACCATTTGTGAGCACAAGGGGGCAGCTCGTTAGGGGAGGAGGTCAGTTTCGTCATGATTAAAGGAAGTGTTGTGGTATCTTACCAGTGAGTGGGCTTGCGACTCTTGAAGGTGCTTTGAAACCTTTCCTATAGCCGAAGTTCAGAGCTGAGGCCAGACAGACATCGGGCTATAAAACAGGAAGCCTGTACAGTGGATGATATGAGCCTGGTAAACAGTGGCCTGGTTACACAGACAGCTGCTGCGGCTCATGGGCCACTCATATTTAAAGCAAAGTAACAGAATTTGATGTCACAGGGCATGAAGACTTAATGAAATGTGTGACCAAACCAGAGGTGTGACTAGCTGCCTAGACACAGCAAGAACAATGTAGACAGCATCAGCCCACATAGCACAGAGAAAGCCGAGCAACCATAAAGGGGCTTGTCCGACTCAGAGGGGAGAAGGATTCCCCACTGTCCTCTGGTTTGTCCAACTCAGAGAGGAGGGACTGGTGATACCCTGTTGCTCCCCTTGTACCAAGCAGATTCAGTCTTCGCTTTAATACCTTTTTTTTAAGCTTTAAAAAAGGTTATTGGCTTTGTAAATAAGTTTCATTCAAGTATATCATGTCCTTTGACCATATTGACCCCCACACTCTTTCCTTTCTATCTATCCCCTCAGAGACTACTTATTTTTAATTATTTTTTTTCATTCAATATATTTTGATCATGTTTTCCACTTCCTCCCATTCTTCCTAGGTCCACCCCATCTCCTCACTCACCCAACTTTATGCTCTTTATCTCTCTCTTTCAAAACAAAACAAAACAAAACACCACATAAAAACAAAAATCAAAATAAGCAAAAACCACCAATAAGACAAAAAAATGCCCAAAATCCTAAGAAAAAACATACAGCTTCTTTTGTGTTGGCCAACTACTCCTGGGCATGCGTGGTCTGCCCTGAAGTATGGTTGATAAACTCTGACACTCCATCCGAGAAAACAAATTTTCCTTTTGTGATGGAAGAAGGTCATTGGTTAAAAAAAATAAAGAAACTGCTAGGCTGGCCCTCATAGGTTAAAACATAGGTGGGAGGAGTAAACAGTACAGAATGCTGGGAGGGGGAGGAAGAGGAAGTGAGCTCAGAGACGCCATGCTCCCCTCTCCCGGGCAGACGCAATAGCTCTGCTCTCTGAGGCAGATGCAATGAAGCAAGCCGCCAGGTCAGACATGCTGAATCTTTCCCGGTAAGACTGATGCTACTCAGATTATTAGAGATGGGTTGATCGGGATATCAGAATTAGCCAGTAAGGGCTAGAGCTAATGGGCCAAGCAGTGTTTAAAAGAATACAGTGTCCGTGTAATTATTTCTGGGCATAAGCTAGCAGGTGGCTGGGGTGCTGGGGACACAGCCCCGCCGCTCCTACTACTACACTTTTGCCAATGGGTATCAATTGCAAATAACTTCTTGGCTAGGGTGTATGTGATGGTTTGAATGTAAACGAGAACAGGCTCATAAATGTGAAAGTCTGGTTCCCAGTTGCTGGACTATTTAGGAAGGATTAGGAGGTGTGGCCTTGTTGGAGGAGGTGTGTCATGGGTGGGCTTGAAGGTTTCAGAAGCCCAGGTCAGGCTCAGCCTTGAACTCTCTCTCTGCAGCTTGTGGATCAGATATGAGCTCTCAGCCCTGCTTCAGCACCGTACCTGCCTGCCACCATGCTTCCTGTCACAATCATGGACTGACCCTCTGCAACTGTAAGTCAGCCCCCAGTTAAATGCTTTCTTTTATAAGTTGCCTTGGTCATGATGTCTCCTCATGGCAATAGGGAGAGGGTCTCACGCTCTTGCTCCCACGGTCTTGGATGGTTGGAGTGGAGCAAGTGGCTTGCTCTTCACCTGGACAGAATGACTGGACAGAAACAGCTGGATCAGCAGCATTTAAACTGTTCTGTATCAGTGAGTGTTTATCACTATTTTATCCCTAAATAAATTCTTGAGAACCTTTCATGTACTCTTGTGGCATCTGTCTACAGAGGCCCTATATTTACTAGATCACAAGCAACTTAGCGGTGGCTACATCACTGAAGAAAACAAACCCTACTCCCATTCAATACTTTCCCCCTTGTCCCAAAGTCATGAATTAAAGTAGAAATTCTCCGAATCACCAACACTGCAGTGCCTAGGGTGGGTGGAGCCAGGCTAACAGTGCCAAACTCACACTGAAGCTTGTTCCCCACTTAATGTATTGAATGTGTCAGGACCTTACAGAGGTTAAACCCGATGGAAAGTGTCTGGGGACAACTGCTCTCTGCAAGGACTGAGGCTGAGCTGGTCTCTAGAAATAGGTAGATTTCTCAAGAGTGGATTAGTTCTTGCCAGAGCCGGTTATAAAAGGGAGGAGGTGATCCCGCTGTCTCGTGTCCTCCCTTGCAGTGTGTCCTATTGCCCCTGCTTTCTGATCTCAGCTGTGCTCCTCCACAGGACGCCCTCTGCTGTGTTGCAATGCAGTCAGTTGGTCCCTTGCCATGCTATCTGAGCTTGATGGCCACTAGAAGTAAAAGCCAAGTAAATCTCTTTTTCTTTACATGTTGCCCATCATCTGGCAATTGTTATAGCAACACAGAACAGACTAGGACTTTCCTACTGACATGCCTTCTTCACACACGTTGTTATGCCATCAACCCACTTTAGGCTCCTCTCCACAGAGAGCAAAAGCACTTTATTGGGCACAGCTTTCTAATCCCCAGTACAAGGCTAGTGGTTGCCCATTTTTTGAGCGATCCATTTCCCTCTCTTCTTATTAGACATGCCCTCCTGAAGCATTTAGTAAATTCTGATATGTAAGCATGTCTATTTCTGGATTCTTTCCTTTTTCTGATAATTCTGTATTCATGTACCGATTTATTTATTTATTTTGTAAAACTCTATAGTACAATTTAAGCAGATAGAGCTAAAATGCCTTCTTCTTATTCTTTTTCAGAATATTATTTGTTCTCATTTTGATTTTTTTTGATGTTTTCTATAATTTTGGTAACATTTTGGCTAATTTCTGTCCCTTCTCTTACACGGCCCTTCCTCTCGCTCATCTTCCAGGTAGTTTCAGTAAAGCCTTTAAAGGGCTGATGGCTCGGTGAGTAAAAGCACTTGCTTCCAGGCCTGACGACCTGAGGTTGGTGCCTGGATCCCACATAGCAGAAGGAGAGAACCTACTCCTGCAGGGTATCCTCTGATCTCCACCCAGGTGCCATTGTGTGCATGCGCGCATACACACACACACACACACACACACATACACACACACACACACGTAATGGCGTTTAAAGGTCTTGTAAAATGCCCTTCAGCACGATTCAGTGGTTACTTTTTAGAGTCTTTGTAGCTCAACACCTTCATCCAGCTTCACCCTTCAGTACAGACAGAGACAGCACAGCTACTTGGAGTTGTCACCATCAAGAAGAGCGAATGCCCCTTCCCAGAGTCAGATTTTATTTATCCATTGCTCATCTCATTTTGTAGCACCCAGATGTCTAATTTTGTTCAAGAGTATTCTGGAGACTTAAAAAAAATCATGTTATCTTGTTGGTTGTCTTCGTTATCTGGGAAACTGAGGAAGATGACTGATGGTACAGGAGTTTTGAGTTCTAGTGTCTATGTCTATGTGTCTAGTGTACTATGTCTATGTGTCTTGTGTCTTTGTCTATGTGTCTAGTGTACTATGTCTATGTGTCTAGTGTCTTTGTCTATGTGTCTAGTGTCTATGTCTATGTGTCTAGTGTCTATGTCTATGTG
>NC_022015.1:64859135-64869747 GCF_000317375.1 Microtus ochrogaster | reverse complement strand
TGTCTATGTGTCTAGTGTCTATGTCTATGTGTCTAGTGTACTATGTCTATGTGTCTAGTGTCTTTGTCTATGTGTCTCTAGTGTCTATGTCTATGTGTCTAGTGTCTATGTCTATGTGTCTAGTGTCTATGTCTTCAGGGCTTGTTGGTCATCAGTCAACTCCAGGTTTAGGAAGAGAAAATAAGGCAATGGTGGGGACCGAGGAAGACACTCAACATATGCACACACACGTTTCTACACATGAGCACAGACATGAACATGTACACACACATACAACACACACGCACATGAAGAAAGAAGGAAAAATGAGTTGGTAACTGGGGGACCCCAGGGTGAGTTTCCCACAGAGGCAGCTCAGATATATTGAGCAAACACTGGGGCAGCCCCTCTTGTGTAACTCAGTCTGTCAGCGGCTCCTCAGGCCCGGGCTACCTGCCGAGTTTAAAATCAAATAAAGTCTGGACTATTCTCAAGGTCAAAGGGCTGTGGCTTCTGACTCCTGGTAACCCCTAGCGTGGTGCTGGACACACTGCACCAATTAAAGAGCCCCAGTTGGTAGATTTACTATGTGAAGATGAGCAAGACAAAGCAGCGTTTGAATGCTGCCAAACCGCACTTGGAGAAAGCCCACAAATAATAAAATTCTTCATAACTCCTGGTTCAGTCATCTTCATTGACGCAATACCCAACTAAAAAACATTGACTCCTTTCCAGTTTCTCTAATCCTAGCATGAAAGGCATCAAAAACCAGCTAGGAACCTGAAGGAGAGGCTTGGATCATCAAGCTTACAGGTTACCGTGACTTCTCTTCGGAAAGAGTCCTGTTTTCCCTAAAAATTTCTCTTGAAGTTGAAACAGAAAGCTGTTTTGACAGCGTTAATCAATGCCAGGGGGCAGAGGAGAAGGCAGCTTGAGTAGAATTTCAGAGGAACAGTGGGAGGAAACCGGCTAGGTACATGAAAAACCTTCCAACATGGCTCTTGGCACCCAGCACGGCTCTCCACATTACTTGAGTCTGAAACTTTGAAAAAATCTTTTCAAATGTATTTCCTAATTACAGAAGTCTTCTGTGTTCATTGTAAAAAAAAAATCCAAAAGCTATAGAGAAGCAAAACAAAACCATTTTACCACGCATACTGTTGTCATCCCCAAACACTGTTCTGGTAGACATAAATTCTAGCTCCTATTCAGGCACATGATTCCCTCCTATGTAGAGTCATAACACATTCCCCTTATTGTGTGCTGTTCTGTAGCTTTAGCTGGTATTATTCACTCTTTACCTCAACATATGGTTTGTGTAGAGAAAAAGTCTGCCCAAGATTCTATCTAGTTTTGGCTCTGATCACGACTCGACTTGGAAAGTCCTGGGAAGGATTACTGAGCTCCCATTGGGTTTCCTATCTCTAAGATGGCATTTGTGACAGGCAATGCCACCTAATATGCTGTGAATATTAAGCAGATACCACAAGACAACCAAATTGTGTTTGGTACATGAGAAGGCTCAATGAGCAACAGTCATGGTCACCGTTTTCCTCAGGTATTAACTCTGCTGAGGGGAGAGGAGAAACAAGGGGGGAAGAGGCAAGCCCTCACTTGAGATCTAATATGGGCTGAACACCTGAATCGGGTATGGTGCTGAGATGCACAACTTAACTTATTCCTCAAAACAAATTTATCATCTCCACGCGGCACACCAGAAATCTGGGGTTAGAACTTGCCTGGATTCAGGTAAGGATCAAACCCCAAACATTGTCTTTCAGATGGTTTGGGCCGCCTTGATGTGCCAAGGGCTAGCGAGATGGTCCAGTGGTTAAGAGCACGTGCTGCTCTTGCGGAAGATGGGGATTTGGTTCCCAGCACCCACATGGTGGTGTACAACCATCAGTAACTCCAGTGCCAGGGAATCCAATGCCCACTTCTGACCTCTGAAGGCACTGTGTGCATGTGGTATGCATACATATGCACATACAGGCGAAACCATTCCTATGTATGAAATAAAACTTAATCTTTTAAAAAGTCCAGTCATTATTTTCCTCTGTGATGTTCAGTGTGAACTTCTTTTCTTTCTTTTTTGCTTTTTAAAAAAAGATTTATTTTTACTTACTTTTGTGTGTCTTTGGGTTTGTAGGTGCATGTGTGAGGGTCTAGCAGAAGCCAGAAGAGGGCGTGGGTCCCCTGGAGCTGGAATGACGGGGGTGTGAGCCGCCTGACCTTGGTGTTGGAAAGTGACCTCTGGTCCTCCAAAAGAGCAGCAAAGCATTCTACCAGCTGAGGGGTCTCCAGACCAGCAGCACCGTCTTTGGTTCTTCATCCCAGCTCCATTTTAACAAGGAGGGATTTATAGAAGTGTTTGGAGGGAGGAAAGGGAAGGGAGAAAATGATGTAATTTTATTAAAATCTCAGAAAAACAAAAGAAAACCATCTGTACTTGACTAACATTTAATTTTATAGTTTTTAATTGTACAACCGATTTGGTCCCTCAAGCTCCAAAATAAAATAAGGAAACCTCAGGGAACGCAGCTGGCTTGGGAGGGTCGTAACATGTAGTGTGACTTTTACCTCACTGCCTAAGGGTGTCAGAACCTCGGCTAGGGATCTGGGCTGCTTGCTGCATCCGGTGACAATGAGCAAGGACAGTAGTAACTTCATGTTGCCTATAGTTTTCTCTTCCAAGGAGAAAACTGAATAGATTAGCATACGAAGTGATGTCTGCTTGATTATTCAGGGGTAGAGGCTGTCCAGGCTGGCCCCCTGCCTCCACCTTCAGAGGGAAGAGATCACAGAACCGCCTCCTTTCATGGGCTCACAAGTTTGCTTAACATTTGTTAGGAGAAAATGGTAAGTCCAGGCATCCCTTGCCTACTCTGAGTGGCTGCATGGCGTTATTTGTGGAGAAAGGAAAACTAGCCAACTTGTTTTGTGTGGGCCAAGGACGCACAAATCAAGGAGCACAAGGATTTCAAATAGCACAGAAACCGGGTGGAGACACAACTTTCTGAGCTCAGATTCAACTCTGCACAGACCCACGCATAACACATAAGACCCCGCCAGGCTCGCACAGGCAGGGAAGAGGTCAGCTGAGTGTCTGCGGCCGTGCGCTACGTGCTGCACGCGGGGTTCCGGGAACGCGGCTGGGTCCCGCTGGCCCAGGGCTCCCCAACACCGGGCCCGCCTTCCAGCACACTCCGGGCACATCCAGCCCCGCGGTGGTCACGTTCTGGGGACAAGGGCTGGAGCCCCACAGCTACGCTCTGGTTGGCCCCGTCTTCCGGCCGCTGATTGGTCAGAGGGAGCAGCTCACGTGGTCGGGCTCTGATAAACTGCCTCCCGGGCCCGGACGGTCAGTCGGCGGGCTGGACCGCGGCGCTGCATCCGCTAAGTGCTGGGTGCGAAGTTGCGCTGGGTGGGGCTGTCGTGGTCGCCGCTGCCTCTCGGTCCAATGAGCTGCACCAGGTAGGTTCGGTGCAACTCTGTGCAGGGAAACCTGCAGCTGCGGGGACGTTGGGGGTTTCTGTGTTTTGCTTTTTCTGCAGATGGAGACCGCCAAATTGATGGCTGAATTGAAACGCCCAGGAGGCCCGAAGAGGTGGAATTGAGTTGTATTTCTTTGCGTTTGTTTTTGGAAGTCAGCATCCCAAAGCAGAAACTATAGCTGGGATTCTCTTGCTGAGGTGACTCTGTTGCCTTTGAGCTCAAAAACCCAAGCACTTGCGGGTAGCTTCGTTTGCACCCTGGCACTGCTGGGGAGGTAGTTTAGGCTGTGACAAAAGTTACAGGACGATTTTACATTCATTCGTTCCTCCCACTTGCCTTAACCTGGTCTGTCGTAGAAAACTCAGTCTCAGAGTTTGAGCAAGCTATCATTTTTAACTCCTGGCCGGGACTTAGAATTTCAGTAGCCCAATTCTAAAATTTTCTATAAATGCAGAGGTAAAGAAACAAATAACAGCTCAACAAAACAAAAACGAGTAACAGCTCATTCGACCAAGCAACAAGAACACCCGATGACATTTAGTTGCGTCTCTAGTAGTGACTTAGTCAAAGAATTCTCCCTTCCCAAATCCTGCCTGTTAAGGGTTGTTAGACAAATATAGTTTGAGCTTTTGTTCGCTGGGAGTAATCTTGTCAGAAAAACCCCTAGAGCTATTAAAGTGAGTTCTGAGTACATTCTTTACTGTTCACTTTGTGATGATAACCATTTGCCAGCGCGCTGTGCTTAGCATGGCTGTGAAGAGACTCCTTCAAGCTAGACTACAAATATAGTACATATATATTCGAACAAAATATGTTATATACACGCATAAACTGTTAAAGAATAAATAATTAAAAATTAAAGCCAGAGGGGAAAATGGCAACAACTATATTTCATGTGTCTCTTAACTATAAGGCTGAGATTGGAAAATCTTAATTCCATAAGGGTGACAACATAGTGTGAAGGCAAGGGAAAGGCCAGAAAAAAAATCTTGATGAATGAGTCTTGGTTTTATATCAGCTATTGTGATTTCTACTTGTAAATACTACTTTCTCAAACAATAGTAACACCAAAGAAGCACAAAACTAGTAGATTGTAATTCTGTCATGCAAAGATAATTAACATTTTAATGTTTTTCTCTGTCAAGTTTTTCAGTATTTATAAATTCATATACCTATTATGTGTTTTTAAATGGTTCAATTCTCAGGCTATCAGTTCTTAAAAATGTATTTTATTTTGTATATATAATGTGTACAGCAGGTTATAGGACGGAGATATAGTAAAGAAGTTATTGGACAGGATGAGGATGTCTGTTATCTTGACAGCCAGCTTTTCCATTTTCACATGGATTTGTCATGGATATCTTTCTATACAAAATATAGGTTATTAAAGTTTTTTTTCCCTTTAGTACATGAGATGTTAGCTGGTGTTGCAATTGGTCATTTGTGAAAAATTTGTGCAAACTTAATAAAATCCAAAAGTCATTCTGACTTCACCTAAGAACTACACAACATTTTAAAGATTGCTTCATTTATCTCTTTTCAAGTGGATTACTTCTCCAAAGAAGTAAAACCAATTTAAAAGCCAAAATAAGAAATAGCAGCCAAAAAGAGCAAGAGGGTTGGTCTGTCTGGACTATGATTATGGAAGAAACTGTCTGGTCAATAGACTCTCCGGGGAAGCTCTAGTACAGATTTGCCTTGTTGGCGCCATGCCATGAAACGCTATAGTGGTTCTAAGTCCCAGGAATCCGATTTTTTTTTCCCTAGAGGAGAGAAACTCCTTAAGTCATGTTGACCTGGCAGGTTTAAGAACCACTGACCTAGAACAGATTAAATAATCCTCAGAGCTGTGTCATACATCACCAGACCCAACCTCTGATTTTTCAGATGGGGGAGTGAACCCACTCTGCGTGTTTCAGGTGGTTCACACACGTCCAGGAGCCTGCCAAGCACAGAGCTGGACTACACACACATATGTTCACTGCACACATGCTCACCGTATACACAGGCTCCCCCAAGTGTTCTGTCTCCATGTGTCAGCCCCTCCCTGATTCCTGCTGTAACTAGTAACTAGCGCACATACATGTGGGACCAGCACAAGACTGCTCCAGCTCTTGCTGATCACCCCTCTTCCTTTTCCATTCCAGAATGATCCATGTGCTGGATCCACGTCCTCTGACAAGTCCAGTCATGCCGATGGACGTGGCCATGAGGATTTGCTTGGCTCATTCACCACCCCTGAAGAGTTTCCTGGGTCCTTACAGTGACTTTCAGCGAAGAAGTTTTGTGAATAAATTGAAGCCTTTGAAACCATGTCTCAACGTCAAGCAGGAAGCCAAATCACAGAATGAATGGAAGCCCCCGCATGACCAAGCCAAGAAGCGGGTCGTGTTTGCCGACTCCAAGGGGTTGTCACTCACTGCTATCCACGTCTTTTCTGACCTCCCAGAAGAACCTGCCTGGGACCTGCAGTTCGACCTCCTGGACCTTAACGATATCTCCTCCAGCTTAAAGCTTCATGAGGAGAAAAACCTGGTTTTCGATTTCCCCCAGCCTTCATCTGATTACTTAAGTTTCCGGGACCGCTTTCAGAAGAACTTTGTCTGCCTCGAGAACTGCTCTTTGCAGGAGCGGACAGTGACAGGGACAGTCAAAGTGAAAAATGTGAGCTTTGAGAAGAAGGTTCGGGTCCGGATCACCTTTGACACCTGGAAAACCTACACAGATGTGGACTGTGTCTACATGAAGAACGTTTACGGCAGCTCCGACAGCGACACCTTCTCCTTTGCCGTCGACTTACCCCGTGTCATTCCAACTGAGGAGAAAATCGAGTTTTGCATTTCCTACCACGCTAATGGGAGGGTCTTCTGGGACAACAATGAGGGTCAGAATTATAAAATCGTCCATGTACAGTGGAAACCTGATGGGGTGCAGACACAGATGGCACCCCGAGACTGTGCATTCCAACAGGTGCTGCCTAAGGCGGAAGTAGAACCCACCGTCTTTGGCAGTCCGAGGCTTGCTAGTGGCCTCTTCCCAGAGTGGCAGAGCTGGGGAGGGATGGCTAACTTGGCCTCCTATCGATGAGTTAGACAGCCCACGGGCTGGCTTTGTCTGATTACAATCCTCAAGCTATTCTAGGTCTGTATTGCTCATTATTAGGAAGTCTTAGTCACTTTCCATGAGTAGGTGTAGGTGTGAGCTCTGGGGGCCTGGCTATAGATAATACAGCCTCTTGAGAATTTAGTGTTGGGGTCTGTGCAGGTGATGCCGCTCCGTCTTGTTTTGGAGGATCCAGTAACAGCCTGGGAACTAGTTTTATCAAAGTAACACCTGTTTTTTGGGGGGTGCGTTTTCCCACCTCCTTCCCAGTTCACCAGCTTTCACTTTGGACAAGGGAAGGTTTAAGGACAGTTGACGGTGACAGGATGCTGTGCGGAGGGTGTGAGGGATGTGATGTGAAGTGTAGACGCTAAGGGTCCGAGGCTCAAGTCAGACGAGGAGCAGGGGAACCGATATTTAACCGTTGGTGGGAAAACATAAACTTATCTTATGTTTCAAAGTGGGTTTTACAGGTTTCTCCTGAGGAAATAACTCAGCGAGGGGAAAGAGAGCCATTTTCTGTCTTCTTGCAGAGAAAAATAAGGGGTGTTGGGTGGTACTGGGGGAAGATGAACTGTCGCCCTGAAGAATCAAGATCTTGAGGGGTAGAGAGGTTGCTTAGTTGGTAGGGCGCTTGCCTCGCATGCATGAAGCCCTGGGTTCCAGGCCCAGCATCATAAAACTGGGGATGACAACATATGTCTCTATTCCCATATGTTAGGGTGAAGGCAGGAGGATCAGAAATTCAAGGTCATCCTTGGCACACAAAAAGTTGGAGGCCAGCCTGGGCTACACATGACCCTGTCTCAAAGGAAACGGTGGCAACAAAGAGATCTTAAGTGAACCCTTTCTGTTTAAACGTGGTTTTCAGTAGTGTTTAAGCAAATCCAGCTTTGCAGTCTTAACTTGATCAGTGTCTTTGTGACCAAGGCATCATTCTCGGGTTCTTGGTACAGAATGCTGCCGGACATCAGGCATGCTGTCACCAATGGCTAGCAGTATGTAGAGACTCCACGTCATGTCAGAGACAGCTCTTTCAGTGCCTTGATTAAACCAGAACACTGTAGCTGATTAAACCGGTGACCTGAATGGCCGTCTAATAAGTCATGATTTTTTTTTTGGCCTCATTTGAAGGTCCGTTCGCTGGTGTTCTCCTAAGATACTGTCATATTTTCAGGAGTGCCGTCAGTGCACACAGCTCACGTCCTTCATATTGAAGGTGACTCATCTTTCTGCCACACTTTTTGATGTGATGTTTGAAGTGGGGACTGACACTGCAGTCTCAGTACAAGAATCCAGTCTCTCGCGGTCAGAGGAGCCGTCTGTCTCAAGCCCACTTTTGTCTTATTGTTTTAGTTCCAAGTCAAATGCTTTTTACAAAGTAGATAGGAATGATTTCGAATGTGAACTATTTTGTGTGTACGTAAATCCGTTTTGTGAGCTCTTGAGGGCTGGTGTCCTGGGGTGTTTGCTGCTATTGTGCATGCCCTTTGAGGGGCATTAAGAGAGTGCGGTGAATTGTCGCATATGGGATCTGCCATGGGAAAACACTATTGCAATAACTCCACGCCAACAATGCTGGAGGTTTGGCGAGCACCCATAAGTTCTGTAAACACCTACATTGTCCCTTATGAGCCACTCACTTTAAGAATAAATGTGCTTGGTAGAAGACCTGGAATGGAATGCTTTCTTCCTCCAAACTAGAACCAGTCAAAGTGGATGCTGGACTGGGAGAGGGATCCACCTGCGGACAGTCACATGCTGCAGTCTCATTAGTGACCATAGGTCCTATCTCCTGACGGCTGGGGCTTGGGTCCAGCAGTAGCTGAGCTGCTGAAACTGTCCCCATCTGTGCTTATGTCTCCTCTCCCATCCTCTCTGATGTGAGGCTTATAGCGGATGTCACCTGTCACTTTTACAGCGGGGAGGGGATGATGTAGGAAGTGTTGGACTAGCTCTTACATTTTGAGCTCTGGTCCCTTCCTGGGGGGGCAGAGCCTGGAACTGCAGAGAGGTCCCCGGGAAGGCTCATGGGTGTCAGTCTTGGGCTGAAGGAGAGGCACAGCTCTTCAGGGTGAGTCAATAGATTCACGGACCTAAGCTGCTTTTCCAATTTTGCCTAAAATTTTCATAAAAGTTTTCACACAGTATCTTAAAAAATCTTTTTTATTGAAAAAATTTCATACAATATATTTTGATTATGTTTTCCCCTCCCCAAATTCCTCCCAGCTCCTCTCCATCTCCCTACCTATTCAACTTTGTTTTATCTTTTTAAAACAAACAACAGAAACACCCCTCCCACACAAAATGGAAATCAAAATAAACAAGCCAAAGACCAATAAGACACACACACACACACACACACACACACACACACACACACACACACACACAAAATTCCCAAGCAAAGCAAAATGAGACCAAAAGTCTACAAAAAAGTTTGTTTTATGTTGGCCTAGGAATGGGGCCTCCCCTTAAGTATGGTTAGTAACCCAGAGACATTTCATAGAGATAACCCAGTTCTCCTGCTGCAGTGGGATTGGCGGCAGAGAGCTTCTTGGTTAGGGGTGGCGGCCCATGTCTACTTCCTCTCTCAGTGCTGGGACCCATCTGGCTTGAACCCGAGCAGGCCTTGTGTGTGCCACCACAACTAACTCACACATGCACCAGCCCTGCCGTGTCTGGAAGACTTGTTGCCTGGTGTCCTCCATCCCCTCTGGCTCTCACAAGCTTTCTGCCTCCTTTTCTGCAGAGTTCCCTGAGCCCTGAGGGAAGGGCTTTGATGAAGACATCTCAGTTAGGATGGAGGGCTCCAAAGTCTCCCACTCTCACGATCGAGTTGTGGGTCTCTGCTTAGACAGTATCTCAAGTCGACGGGGTAATCAATGTCTAGCCTACTTGAGATGCTGAATTAAAAAGAATAAACTTTTATAGCATAGCATCATCTGCCAGTTTAGGGGACTATAAACTGTAAGTCTGACCACAGATGTATTTTCTTTGGTACACAGATTTTTTTGTTTTTCTGTTTTTGACAGGGACTGACTTTATAGTCCTGGATAGTCTGAAATTCTCTACGTAGACCAAACTCGACTCAAACTTGAAGCATTCTGCCTGCTTCTGCTTCCCAAGTGCTGGAGTTACAAGTCTTTGACAGCCCAGCTGACATGGATATTTTAACAAAAAATTATTGTCAAGGCATAACAATGAGCAGACTTACATAAAACACATAAATGCCATTTTTTTTCTTTAAAAACTGCAAACTCTGTCCTTCTGGCAACAACTGTGTGGAGCTGACTAGCAGCCACCCCCTTAAGATAGGGCATGCTGCCCTTAATAGGGCGAGCATGGAAAGTTTGCCAAAAGCCTCTCCCCATGGCTGTATTCCGGTACGCTGTTGGCCCGTCTCTGAAGGCTGTAGTGAGTGTTTTGTTCCTCCTCCTGGGCCTATTCATGGTAACGACTGTATGAGGAACACTCTTCCAAGGGATGGAAAGAACTCAAATTGAGGTTTGAAAACCAAGACTCAAATGTAAACTTTATAAAAGAAGAAAATAAGATTGAGAGAGGGGAATGGCCCAACCTGTGCCAGGCTGGCCAGTGGCTTTTGGCCTCATGTTCCTTTCTGCTCTTGACACTTCTTGAAGTCTCCCATGGGACTCTATTTCTTAATATCTGGGGAGCTGAAAGAAGGAGCCGTTGTTTCTAGGCAGGCATTATTCTGGCAGCTCTTCTTAACGCTTGTGTCAGCTTCATTTGGTGTTGGCACATTTGAGGGCTGCCTGAGGAAGGATCTAGTCAGAGGAGGGTGCTCCTGAGGAATATAGTTGTTCCCATTTCACATTTTGTTAGGGATTCTGCCTGCTAGGAGAAACAAGACTCTCTTTAAGATTAACACAAGAGAGTGGTTAGATGGCTCAGTGGTTAAGAGCTATTCTTGCAGAAGACCTGAGTTCCATTCCAAGCACCTATGCTGGTTGACTCATAGCTGCCTGTAACTTCAGCTCCTGGGGATCTGACACTCTCTTCTGGCTTCTGT
>NC_022015.1:64850608-64859014 GCF_000317375.1 Microtus ochrogaster | reverse complement strand
GAGAGAGAAATAAAAATTCTTATAAAAAAGATTTAACTTGAGGAGGTGCTGGGGAGATCATTCAGTTGAAGTGCTTGCTGATCTAGAATGAGGACCTGAGTTCAGATTCCCAATAGCCATGAAAACAAAAGGTGGGCACGGTAGTGCAGTGTCTGTAATCCCAGCGCTGGGGAAGTGGAGTCAAAGGATCCTTGGAGCACCTCAGCTACTCAGTGAGCTCCAGGTTCAGCTAGAAACCCGGTCTCAATAAACAAGGTGGACAGCAATGGAAAAGATACCTGATGCCGACTTCTGACTTCCACATGTACATGCTCACATATGTTTATACACACACAGAACACACAGAGACATACACCATGCACAAACACACACAGACACCCTTCCACACTACAACCCCCATGACACACAGACACCCCCCCCCCACTCACACACACATGACACACAGACACACCACACACACACACCCATGACACACCACACACACACACACACACACACACACACACACACACACAAGATTTAACATGGAGGAATGGCTCCAGCATTTTTGTTTGCTTGCTTTGACTTTTGAGATAGGGTCTCACGTAGCCCAGGACGTCTTCAAACTCACTATGTGGCCAAGGATAACACTGAACACTTCATCTTCCTCCTTCCAAATGCTGAGATTGCAGGCATGGGCTACCATGCCTGGCTCCTTCGTGTTTTTTTTTTTTTTTTTTTGTGTGTGTGTGTTTGTTTGTTTGCTTGATTGTTTTCCCAAATAGGTGATAAATGGAGGCCCAGACATTAAAACATGCTTGAAATAAAAAAATGTTCTCACTATTCTGTTCTGAAAAAAGAAGTTTAATTTACTAAGGGAAGGGTTCCATTGCGTTCTAAATTTATGAACCTTTCTTATTTTGAAATAATTTTTTCATTCAATATATTCTTTCCGACCAGTTTCCTCTCCTTCGTCTCCTTTCAATTCCTCCCTACTTCCCCACCCATCCAACCCAAGCCTCCCTTTTCTCTCTCTTTTTTTTTTAAACAGAAACACACCAATAAAAGCAAAACAGAGCAGAATAGAGCAAGAAACAAACAGAAAAAGAAAAGAACAAATAAAGAAGCAAAAGACAAAGCGTGAAAAGCACATACACAGGCAGAGACATGTGCCCACACAGAAAATCCATAAAAACACGAAAGCAGAAACCATAGTATATAAGCAAAATACCAGCACGGTTCAAAAAAATGCCTAGGCAAAGCAACATGAGACAAAAATTCCCCTATAATACCAGTGAGTTCCTTTTGTGTTGGCCACCTACACCTATAGCCCTTGAGTGTCAACTGTATACCCACAGTCTACCCATTTGGTGTGACTCCATTGGAGAAACTAATTTTTCCTTTGCAAGTGGCTGTCAATTGGAGGTCGTTTCCTGTTTAGGGATGGAAGATGATGTCTACTTCCCCCTTCACTGCTGGGACCCTGTCTCAGACCAGTGCGAGACCAGAGCATGCTGCCACCGTCTCTATGAGCACACATGTGCGCCAGTCCTGCTGTGTCTGGAAGGTTCCTTTTCCTCGGTATCTTCCCTCCCCACTTGTTCTTAGGATTTTTCTGTCTCCTTTTCCGCAGGATTCGCTGAGATTTGGAGGCATTCCATTTAGGACTGAGTGCTCCAAGGTCTCTCATTCTCTGCACTGCCCAGTTGTGGGTCTCTTAGCTCCCATCTATTTCAGGAGAAAGCTTCTCTGATGACGGTTGAACAAGACACTGATCACATTTGCCTTTTAAATTCATCTTACTTCATCGCCAAGCAAAAATGCTGTAAAATGGGAACAAACCATATACCTTCCTGAGAGTTCCAAAGTTCTGTGAAAAGTCAGTCCTTCAGCAAGAGAAAGGAGACTGTTCCTCGGCAATAAGTCCCAAGTTCTTCAATTTTTCCAGAAGCTGTTGGGAGTTGTGTTCTGAACAAATCCTGCCATTAGTGGACAGGGATTGATCCCAAACTCAGAACAGTTCTCACATATAAGGTTCTGTTGTCTCCAGGCCTTCTGACCACACCCCCTTTTGCCTAGTGAGAGGTTGCCCACTACCAGGTGGGCATCACTCCCGCCACCAGAAGAGAAGTACATCCATTTTAATAACAAATTATTAAAATGAACCTAATTGTATACTAAAAGATAATGTATTATTATCAGGTTGAATGAATTCTAAGTGTTGTCAGACTTGAGGGTCACAACCTGTGCTCCAAGTCAGGCCTGCCCACCCCTCTTTAATAAGTCGATTGAAAGAGCCAAAAATTAAAAGTGAAAAGGAGAAATAGGAGGTTTAGTCAACTGGCCACATTGGGATGAGGAACAAAGAGATCCAGAAAAGCCCTCAAGTCAATTTATTTTTGGTTTTTTTCGAGACAGTGTTTCTCCGTAGCTTTTGTTGGTTCCTGTCCTGGAACTAGCTCTTCTAGACCAGGCTGGCCTCGAACTCACGGAGATTCGCCTGCCTCTGCCTCCTGAGTGCTAGGATTAAAGGCGTGTGCCACCACGGCCCGGATCAAGTCAACTTTTAAAGTCCTGAAGTGAGAGCAAAGTTAAAATAGAAGACCAAGGATGTGCAGATCCAAGGAGTTCTGGCCAAGGTGTGTCCCACACACCAGTGACCCAGTTAGGTAAGGTGGCCTGAAAGGTTGGAACTGTGTGAGATCTCTTTGGGGAACACAGGTTCCCCCTCTGGCTGGAGTCCTCTACTTCTCAGTGTGAGGGTGCTAGGGAAATCCCCATTACTTTGGGGTCCACTATTTCCCTAGTTTGCTAGTCAGGCTAGGGATTACTTCATTTCTGACAAACCGGTTATGCAAGCATTTTAGGAATGAGTTTGACATTAGAACTTTGATCACCGCAATTTACCTTCCCAGCAGACCGAAGGAATAAATAAATAAAGTAGTCAATTAGGACCTCTGGGTAAGATGGTGGCCTGTACACTGCTTCCCTGTGAAAGGCTAAGAAAAAGAATCTTCCAAAGATGGAGAGAAGGAGTTTGGAAATCCACAGAGGGAGTGGCACGGAGGTGGAGGGCAGAGAAACCGAAGGGCACAGAAAGAAGAAAAGCCAAGAACCGCTCCTGTCACTTGGTTCCCTGGAGTCATGAAGGGAAGAAGAAGCCTCCATCCAAAAGAGAAGTCAGTGGTCCTGATGAGAAGAGACTGGAGGTCCTACTTACAAGCCCACAACTCTCATGAGCCACAGATCCAGTTGTGGATTGTGCTGAGAAAGCAACTTCTCACTCCTCGGATGAAATGACCAACAGTGAAGAATTCTCTCAGTTTAGACGCTATGTCTGACCATCTTGGAAGGAAACCCACGTCTAAAATGGAACTACTCCTGGAGTAAGATAGCAAGGGACAACCACAGGTCAGAGAGCTTGGATTCAATGTGCCAAAGCCCCAGGATGAGAGATAGTCTATAGATGGTACTGTGGGAGACAGTAAGGGCCAGACACTGACAAGGCTTGATTTAGGCACTGAACAGGCTTCACTATGGAGTGGGATAGCCCTGAGCCTGAGGTCAGTGGATAGTTCAACCTGTGGAGCCATCTAGATGCCATAAAGCTCACTGTTGTTTTCAAAAAGTCTGGTCAGCTGAAACAAACAATACTGTGTATATATCAAATAATTACATAAATACCTTCCATGTAAATGTCTTCGGCTCACTAGTATAAAGGTTTAGACTAGTTGATTGTGCTGAGGCTCTAGAACCATTAGAGGAAGAGCAAATGCTTTCAGATGCAGGCACAGGCAGACATTCTGAGCAGAACTCCAGTGATTCCGGAAGTAATGCCAACCATTGGCGAACATGAACTTAAAAAATCTTCTGCATAGCAAAGGAAACAACTGAGTGAAGAGACAGCCTGAGGAATGGGAGGAAATCATCTGTACATCTGGTAGAGGATTAATCCACAACACATGAAGCCTTAAAAAAAGAAACTAAGCAAACCAAGCAACCCAATCAAGGAATGGAATGACAGAATGAAGAAATAGTTTTCAAAAGACAAGACCCAAGTGATTAAGAAACACGAAAGTGTGTTCAAGCTCACTAGTAATCAAAGAAATGCATGGTAAACCACCCCGAGTGTCCATCTTTCCCTAGTCAGAATGGCGGTCATCGAGAGAGCGGACAACAAATGCTGGCGAGGGTGCACACGAAGGGAACTCTTGCACACTGGTGCACTAGCACAGCCACCGGAAAAACCAGTGTGGCGGTTCGCCCCGCCCCCACCAAATCCCTAAAAGTCAATCTTCTGTACGGCACAGGTGTATCACTTCTGGGTAGTTACCCAAAGGGCTTCAGGCCAACATATCACACAGGTGATTAACGTCCACCACAGCACTATTCCAGATAGGCAAGTTATGGAACAAACCTAGGTGTCAAAATAGAGGAGCAGATAAAGGAAATGTGGGTATATACACAATGGAACGCTTGCCAGCCACAAAGAAGAACATGTATTATTTACAGGGAAATGGATGCAGTTGGGGATAACTATATTAAGTGAACTAAGCCAGTCTCAGAATGACAGGTATCATGTGCCCTCTGATATGTGGTTCCTAGAATTCATATAGAAATGCAGAATAATGTCCACATACATTACACAGACGTGAAAGCAAAGCTGTCTAGGGGAGGAAAGGAGAGTGTCGGGAGTGAAGACGTGAGAGACAAGAAGGTGAGATGCCTATGGAGAAGCCGCTCAAGGTATGATATATAGTTGTATAAATACGTCCTTATGTAACAGTACCAGGTACAGTGGATGTACAATGTGGGAATTTAAATACAAATCCAGCTATCTGTTGTCTCCAGAAACAACCCTGACAGTAAAAAGACACCCAGAGACTGAGAGGCAAAAGATAGGAGTCAACGTATTGAGCAAGCAGAAGCCCCAAAGAAGCTGATACAGCTGTTCTGATATCTCAAGCCAGTCAGAGGAGATAAGGAAGGGTCACCACATAGCAATAAAGAGGACAATTCACCAAGAAGCTAGATATTTCCCCGACTTCATAAGACATACGCTATGTTTAGCTTCTGTACTCCAGTCTCATCTTTAGGTCTCCCAAACTAAAAATCAACAAAGAAGTGGCAGAATTAAACTGTATCACAGACCAAATGGACTTAACAGATGTGTACATAATACTCCATCCAACAGATACAGAATACATAACATATTCTTTTTAGAAGACCATAGCAGCCTTTCAACGATAGGTCACATTTTAGATGATTAAGCCACTCTTTAAAGATTGATTTTATTTTTTATGTATAGGAATGTTTTGCTTGTATGTATGTATTTATGCCACATGTATGTATGGTGTCCATGGATCCAAAGAGGGCATTGCAGGCTCCTAAAAGAGTTCTGTTGCTTTATCATAAAATCTGGTCTGGTAAAAACTAACAGTCTCCAGAGCCTATTTTAACCCCACCCATTCTCAAGCATATTTTACAGGTCACTCCTAGTGTCTGGGCCAAGACCAACTTACAAAGGGCCATCCAGACAACTCCAACACCTGCACCAACTCCTGGGACTTCACCATTGGTACCAATTTTCCTGGCTCAAAGGGACACCTACCAACTAAGATCTGGTTTTAAAGGGCCTATCTGTACTCAGTTCTCACCTATTCACCTGTGTCTCTCCTGTACAACCAGGGCACTTCTCTGTCCCATTCTTTCTGGCAGTTAACGCCCCTTCCCATGGCTACCCCATTCATAGGGCCAATAATAACAATATATTTTTCTCCTAGCCACCTTTTCATCTCCCTCAAGGAAAAGCTGCCTGAGGTCTCCAAGATGACAGTCAACCGAGTGCCTCTCCAGCCACACCTCTCGCTGAACGTGAGCCCACCAACTCCCAGCTCTTTCCTCTCTCGTATTGCCCCATGCCTGCAGGAAGTAGCCAGACTTGAGCAGGCACCCCTTTATCCAAAAAGAGTCTAAAATGTTTGGTTAAAAATGTCACCTCAGCTCCTAACATCCTTATCCAAAAAAGTCTGGAATGTTTGTTTGGGGAGCTTCACCCTAGCCCCGTGACATCCATCTTGAAATGTTGGGTGAAAGGTTCCATTTTAAAGCTCCCTCCCCTGGGAGTTGCCTCAATTCAAACTCCAGCTCCGAGAAAGCCTGCCAAATAGTGACCCTTCCCCAAGGAGGGTCAAGAAGCCTGCCAAATGGTGACTCCTCCCCAGGGAGGGTCAAGGCCACTCCCACAGGCTATTTAAACCCGTCCCCCAGAGAATGAACACATGTTCTCCCAGTTTCTCATGGTCTTTCAGTTCTCTGTTCCCCTCTCCGTGTTTTCCCAGGGGTCCACCTGGGAGTGCTGCCATCTGTTAAGCCTGGGCTCTTTTCTAATTTGGTCTGATCTGGTTTGATTGGAATTATTGTGTCGGCAGAGAGGTTTGACACTCTCTGCACCCCAAATCCTGCCTAGCTGGTGGTCATTCAGCTTTTTATTAAACCAGTCCGAGTGACACATATTCACAGTGTACAAATATTATTTCCACAACAGTCTGAAAAAAGAATGTTTGTTAAAAAGCAAAGTAAAAGTCTTAGGAAGGGGATTACGACTTGACTGGTTATGGATCCTGGTATTCCAGATGTAGCCCCCCCCCCCCTTCCCAGGAGATGATTTGGGATGTAGAGGCTCTTACTTAGACCTTAGGGAAGATCGGAAGTATGGTGTAGCCCTTTGGTTGTAGAGCAGAGACTGCTGGCCCAGGCGGTTTGGATCTCTGATAACTACTGTAGCCTCAGACCTTCATTTCCTTGTCAATGCCCTGATTGTACTGATAGTGTCAACCTCTTCCTCGTGTGCAATCTCACACAGGAATCCCTGGAGTCAACACAGTCAGGGCAGGGTGAGGCGGTGAGTGTATAAATTAGTCTTCTATGACCATTCCACAGTGTATACATCTACCCTGTAAATTGTATTCTGTAAATATATACTCTTACTGTGTGTTGATTACAAGTTTAAAAATGAATGTATAAACGTAACAAAGGTTGTTTTTATTTTTTATTTAGTTTTTGATTGTTGCTGTTATTCAAAGTTTGTAGCCCTGATTGGCTTTGAACTAGCTATGTAGACCAGGCTGATCTTGAACTCACAGAGACCCACCTGCTTCTACCTCCTATGTGCTGAGGATTAAAGGTGTGTTTACCATGCTGGGCCATAGTTGATTTTTTTTTTTAGTAGTGCTTGGACCTTCTAATTATAATGCTAAGAACTTTTGGGGTGTGGATACAGAGTTCCAGTGCCTCACCCTGTGTATGAGCCTCGTGGGTAGGGGCTCAGAGGACTCTGAAAGGGTGGGGGGCAGGAATCAGGTGGAGAGAACATATGGCAAAGGGCTGCGTGAGTATTCATAGACCCCAGCTGCGGCGCTGGAAGAGGGACTAGCTGGCGGCTGGAGGGCTCGTTGTTTATTTATAGAAATACCATGAGGAATGGAGAAGGGGAGGAAACACAATGAATGGGCTTCTGTGAAGCTGGGGAGCACAGGTTCAGCTTTTCTTATTTTTTTTTTTATTTTTATTTTTTTTTATTTTTTTCTGGCTTCCATTTAACACACACTACAATCCATCTTCCTTGTCCCTTTCTTCATCCTCATACCTCCTAGCTGCCTCAGTGTCACCTCCTGCTGCCAGCGCTGTCTGGATCATTTCTCTGACCTTGACTATCACTCCGATTCTCCTGGGTATAGGCTCACCCGAGCAGAGCCAAATCCTGGCAGAGGCCTCACCGAAGTAATCCACAGTGAAAGTTTGTTCTCTTCAGAGGGCGAAGCGGGCTAAGGAGAAAGGGTGGGGGTGTGGCACCCCTGCCCCGCCTCTGTCCCCCCCCCCCCCCAGCTCAGTTCCACTTCTATCAAAAAGTCTCTTTGGACCTTCCCTGGATCACCTCCATCCTTAAAACGGGAAACACAGCGCTGGGACTTGCTTTCTTGCCAATGAAAAGAAGGACATGCTGCAGTGTGTTTTAAATGTCTTTGGCAAGCGTGGACGCGTGGAGGGGAAAGGAGGTGACTTACCCTTACTGCTGCGTACTTCGGAATTTGGCCCACAGGGACTTTCTCTATGAACCTTGAAGGGCAACGCGTCAACCTGGCGCTAGAGTATGAACCATTCTCGGGATCTTTATGAACTCGTTTGTAGTTTACAGGATGGTCTGGGTCTGCTAAAGAGGTCTCAGGCAAGACCTCTGCTCTGCCCGCTGTTTGTGCCCAGGACAGTGGTAAATAAAAAAAGGGAAAAGCCAAAGTCGCTGCAACAAACAACCTTTAAGAAGTGGACTGGGGCCGGGCAGTGGTGGCGCACGCCTTTAATCCCAGCACTCGGGAGGCAGAGGCAGGCGGATCTCTGTGAGTTCGAGACCAGCCTGGTCTACAAGAG
>NC_022015.1:64847445-64850508 GCF_000317375.1 Microtus ochrogaster | reverse complement strand
CTCTGTGAGTTCGAGACCAGCCTGGTCTACAAGAGCTAGTTCCAGGACAGGCTCCAAAAACCACAGAGAAACCCTGTCTCGAAAAACTAAACAAAACAAAACAAACAAACAAAAAAAAAGAAGTGTACTGGTTAGGAATGGCTCCTTGAGTGTGGACGTACAGGGTGGTGGGGTGGGGCTGATGGAGAGGAAAGGAGGTGGTGCATATGGAGCATGCTCACAAGAGCGGGTGGGGGGGCGGTTTTGGCCACGAAGACTGGGGGCGTCAGACTGTGCTACGACCGGACGGGAAAACAGAGCTGCAGAAAGTAGTTCTTGTTCTCTAGATAATGGGGAGACAGACTAAGTTTGTCTTTTCCTGTAAGCAATGTAATGAGGGCAGAGGATTAGACTAGTTGTGTGGGGAACAAGGCAGCCCCAGCCCCTGACTGAGCTGACTGGGGGGCCTCTGATGGAACTGGCTTGGCTGTAGTAGGCTAGTTAATGAAAAACGGCTTGCAGCAAGTGTCAACGACCAGGAGGACAGAGCTGGATGCAACCGCTCTCGGCGCTTCTAGCCAATTTGAGCAAGGCGTCTATGGCTGTTTGCTTTCCAATTGTTTGCTTAGGAGCTGGCACTGATGGCCAAAAATTGAGAGTCAGTGGGCGTGCGTTTTGGTTAAGCTCACCCAGTGGGTTTTGAATTTTCATGGGAGACCCTATTTCCAGAATTCCAATTGCTAACTCTTTCCTTAGAGAGGACTCAGGTATTGCCTTGCCCTATTTAAAGCTCTGTAAGTGAACAATGAGAATTTCTGAAGAGTGGAAATATGAATGAGGAATTTGCATTTAGGTCCTCTATTACAAACAGACATCTTCCTGATGGACTTTCCAATTCAGAGCCTACTTACTACTTAAGTGGTAACTTCACCCACGATCTGGTGTCCTAGGTCACAACACAGCAGAGCGTGAGGAAGGGTTGGTGTGTGTCTAAAGAGTCAATATGTGTGCATTTGTTCCTTTCCAGCCCCTGACATCCAGATCAACTCCCTTTCTCTCATTAGAAAAGAACAAGCTTCTAAAAGACAACAACCAAACATAAGAAAATAAAATATAATAAGATAAAACAATTGCAATTGGACAGAACAAACCAACAGAAGGGAAAAAAGCCCGAGAGAAGGCCTAAGAACCATAGCTCCATTCATTCACATATTCAGAAATCCCATTGAAACACTGAACCGGAAACTGTGCTATGGATGCAGAGGTCTCAGCGCAGACCTGCATGGGCCTTGCACTGCTGCTTCAGTCTCTCCGAGTTCATAGGAACCTTGCGTATGAGCTTTAGAGGTTTGCTTTCCTTGTGTCCTCCATCCTTTCTGGCTCTTACACTCTTTCCACCTCCTCTTCCATGGGGTTCCCTGAGCTATGAGGGGAGGGATTTGATGGAGACATCTTATTTCGAGCTGTGTTCCAAGGTCTCTCTTACTCAGTGTAAAGTCCGGCTGTGGGTCTCTGTCTCTGTTCCCATCTGCTGCAGGAGGAAGCTCTGGTGATGGTTGAGCAAGGCACTGGTCTACGAGCCCAGCAGGATGTCAGCAGGAGTCATTTTCCCACTTCATTCTTTTCTTTCTGTTTTTTAAGACCAGTCGTGTTTGTTTTTACCCTAGGTCCCCGTGCTATCTAGTCTCTGGTTCTTGGCCACCTAACCAGTATTGAGCATTGGGTTCGTCTCGTGGAGTAGGCTTTAAGTCAAATCAGCTATTGGTTGGTTAACTCCCAAAAGCTTTGTGTCGCTACTGTACTAGTGTATCTTGCAGGCAAGGCAGAATGTCAGTCAAAGCGTTTGTGGCTGGCTTGATGTTTACATTTCTCCTTTGGTAGTGTGCAGAGCACTTAACACAGCAAAGACACTAGAATATAGAATCCCAATGCTCTTATGACAAGGTGGGAAACAGAGATAGGGTAATAATTCCCTGATGCTCGCATGGCCAGCTAGGATGTCATATAACAGAAGGACAACACAGGAACCCTGTCTCAAGCAAGGTGGAAGGGCTAGGGTTAGGGTTAGGGTTGTTCTCTGACCTTCATATGCATGCTAGGGTACTGGTACACAAGAAAGCACACACACACACCTATTATATACCCATATACCTACCCCCTTCCCACACACAAAGTAAAGCAAAAATAAAACAAAAACCGTCGAGAAATCAGCCCGGAGAAACAGCTCAATCATTAAAGTGTTTGCCTTGTAATCGTGAGGTCCCCAGAAACCATGGAAAAACAGCTGGTCGTGGCGGCACGTGCTTGTAGTCCCAGCGCTGTGGAGACAGTGACAGGCAGTTTGCTGAGGCTTACTGGTTAACAGACCCAATGGATGAGCTCAGGGCAATGAGGCCAGGCTCAAAGATAAGATGGAGGCATTCAGAATGACACTTGAATCTGGTTTCCACATTCATGAGCATCCAACCCACAAAAACCAGCGTAGAACGAAACAAAACTCAAGAAGCCTAGTCGTTAGTTGCTGCTGGCTATACAAATAACCCGCGGGGCGTTCCTGCTTGCTAGAGCCACCTAGTTTCTGAGCCACAGCCTTAAATTTTGGTGAGAAGCTTAAGTTTCTTTCTAGGTTTTTAAAAAAAGGAGGCCAGGAAGGCCATAGACTTTTAGAATAGTTCCCACTGGGCAGTAAGGTGCAAACGCCTTCATGAGCCAGCAGGGATTGTCAATCTGTGAAGTGGACCATGAGTATGTAATAGCCAGAGTGGTGTATTTAAAGACAGGGAAATTCTTTTTTTTTTTTTTTTTTTGGTCAGTGTTTCTCTATGTAACAGTTCTGGCTGTGCCGAAACTTGCTTTGCAGATCAGGCTGACCTCAAACTCACAGAAATCTGCCAGCCTCTGCCTTCTGAGTGCTGGGATTAAAGGTGTGTGCCACCGATGCCTGTGGGGGCCAGCCATGATAGCTACGTATGGGCAGGTCACCCAAAGGAAGTTCTTTATTTCCAACCATTATCACCTGCCAGAGTAGAACTCAGACCTTGATAAATTTTTTTTTTAAATTTATTTATTTATTAAGGATTTCTG